>NC_046639.1:26356060-26713207 GCF_900324485.2 Mastacembelus armatus
AGTAATAATAGATACACGCACACTCACAGTGACAAGAGAGTATTGAAAGCACTGAAGAAAACATCTTCAGGGTTATTAACAGGTCGTTCTGAATCATTTCAATCTGCACTTGAACTACAGTCCCAGCTCACTTGATGCCTTTTGTCCATTGCGTTCTTCCCCTGTTGTTGTTGTTGTTGTTTAACAGTGAATTAGTCTTAGCACAAACTCATTTGGTTAGCAGACTGATGCACGTTACCTAAGGACCAGTTGATGACAAACGTTTGGCTGCCAAATCTAAATTCACGTTCCCTCATTGCAAGACGTTTTTGTTGATCTTGGACAACTCTGCCAAAGTAACAGCAATGATTCACACAGCAACTGTTGTTTGCAGTAATTATCAGCACACTGAGTGAGGTGAAAGAGAGAATGCATCCAGAAGCGCACGTACGTGCACATCAACTACTATGAATGAAACAAACCGTGGACCCAAATGAGCAGTGCAACAAAGGCTGAAAGCATGACAGCCGCGCACGTGTTCCCTGGAAGTCACATAGACTTGCTAATTACTCAGACGAGGCTCGTGTCCGCGCACGGCATCCAGAGTGAGTCAGTAGTACAAAGAACAGGTTTGCAAATAAACAGACTACAAAGGTAAAATACAATCGTGCTCATGTTATCCAATTAAGCTTGTGTGTGACTCAGATTAACACTTGACTTTATAGCTAAAAATGAAGACACATTTTCTCAGGCTGTAAATTCCCATTTGTTAAACTTTGGTACTGGAACAGTCAAAAGGAGCAATAGTGCTAAACAGCAGGACGAGTGCCAAATTGCAACCATCTTACCAAAACCTTATTTTTATTCAAATTAATTTGATTCTCTTCCAGTAATATTATCCCAAAAGAATATTCTCAAGCTAAACTAGAAGCCAATAAATTACATCTACATGACTTTGCGAAGTTAGACCATAAAAGCATGTTTCCTTAATACCACGATTAACCTTTTGCCTCCACTCTGCTCAAGAAAAAGACCTGGGCTGAATTCAAAATGAGCCAAACCGGGCTGTCAGAGATGATTAGAAGCAGACAGATCTCATCTTTAGACACTGTACCTACATTACAAGCTGTCTCTTTATTGCCATAGCCAGTTTGACAAGCGTCTGCAGAGAGGAACTTGACCTCATGCACTGAATTAGCAAGACACCAAATGATCCCTGCTGGCCCCAGCCTCATTTGCATCGCTAGTGGAGGTAGTTAGTGTTACACACGTGATGACAGCAAACTGTACCTGCCCCTGTGGAAAGGATCCCAATTAAAGGGAGGGGTGTTAAATAATTCAAATCAACACTTGTAATTTTAACGGGCCCCACACTCTCGTGCTGGTGACAGTCGCTGGCATCACTTTCTTAAATGCAAAAACATGTTATATCATTTAAGGTCAAGTAGTTTTGTTTTCAGGATTCATGCAGGGGGCGGACATCAGCATATTCTTGGGATTACCCGCACAGAGAATAATCCTAATTCGTTTGACCTACAAAAAGATGGCATGTGTAGATGAGACCGTTATATGAGCCCGTGTGTGTGTGTGTGTGTGTGTGTCGCAGGTGTAAACCAGCCTTTAATGTTTCACATAGACCTTATTTCATCTGCAGTCGAATGACGGTGGCTAAATAAAACTGTGCCCTGATTGTTTTTATTTTCAGTATTAAACAGGCTATGAGCTACCAAACCTGTGCCGAGAGCATTGCCGCACTATCTGTTAGACCTAAACTGGGAGATGATCTTCTCAGCTAATCACTGCCATGTTCCGTTCAGTTACAGAGATTTTCCATTGCCCACACACTCAAAGACAAACATCCCCAAAGCTGGTTTGGATCACTTACTGTCATACATGAAAGTCGTCTTTATCTGAGAAAGCCAAGCCAAAGAGCATCAGCCTCATAAGAACTTCACCTGCAGCAGCAGCTCCACATCCAGAACCTGCTGTAATGTTCCAACCCGGGTAAGTGAGAACAAAGTCTGACAGGGACTGAAAATGGCCTCTAAGATGCTGGGAAAACTGGTTCAAACTGTTAATTACACTGTCAACAGTTGGAAATAGCTTTCCCTTCACCTGTGATGGACATATGTTGTGTCTGTGGTTCTCATTAGTACATTTGCTGTGATTTTACTTTTACTTAGTGCTGTTTTTATCTCTGAGGGCAGGCTTTAAGATCTCTAGTGCTGCCCAGCCTTTGGCTCCTCATAACAAGCTCAGCCTACTGAGCACCGACTCTTTCAGGGTTCAGATATAGTGTTGTTTTCTGGAAAATGTCAAAGTGCAAAATAACCATAACGTTGTTTTAAATGCCACCTGCGCACTGGCAGCAGGGTCCGTGCAGGTCACAAGCCAAAAGCCGCGCAGGGTCAAAACTGAGAGAAGGGAGCGACACTTGCTTCAGCCAGCCTGTGGTTTCTCCTTACAGAGTAATTAACAGTACATTACTGGCACACATCCATTTAATCGCTGAACTCTCTGCGGAACGCCATGTAATGTGTAAGTAATAATTCAGAAGGAAGCTGATGCTGGAGCAGTGGGGCCGTATGGATTCTATACAGTCCCGCTATCGGGTGGGAAACTTAATGCCAGCTTTGCGCACAATACGACCGCACAGTGTCACCAGGGATATAAAATAATAACCATGTCGGGCAGAGGAAAAAGTTGGACTACAGATTTTCTTTCCAAAGTAAAATGGAAAGATGCCAATGCTTTTACTAATCCCGTGTCCCGAGCCAAACAAAAACCAGTCCATCCTTGTGCAGGTCACTTTTCTGACACTTGACATTTTTAAGTGTTTAGCCCAAACGCATGCGTTTGCGCTGCGTGAGCAGGCTGTGCTGGCTCATACACGGGGACAGGTGAAGCATTAATTGTTTCAGTGTGGTATTTACCTTGTTCGAGTGGTAATAGTCCAACGAGCTCAGGCAACTTGGATCAGTCGGCAGAGAGCATGAACCCACATTTGCCGGGGGCGCAGGATAAAATCTCACGTCCATCTCAGGTTGTGCGAGACTGAAGGCATGAAATCACTTTCAGCGTCTTTGGCTCACTATCGCCTCAGCAAACACAACGCCAAACGCAGGAGACACAGAAAAACAAGTGGGGGAGTTTTACTCGGTACACTCTTCCCTCACATCCGTTCGCGGCCGAACTTCGGCACCAACTCTGGTGATGCGCAGTCCTCCTCAGAGCCCCGCACCAGGACGCAAACACTCGCTCAAACGGAGAGTACAGATTTCAGGGATACGCACGTGTTTGCAAAACTATCCCGTTGTTGCAAAACAAATAAAAGCAAACCTCCAACTTAGATCCTCTGTTACTGGAGCTTTTCTGAGCAGTAGCCCGTAAATTCTGCAGCCTGTGTTTCCCCACTGCTCTCAGGAGTCCGCGCAGGCTTTGTTATGGAGGTGCATATTCTTGCAATGGTTCCAACACAGAAGTGGATGGACTTCCCTCTGCCATGCGACCTCTGCCGATAATAAACGGGAAAGAGGAACGGAGGGAGAAGGGGGAGGGGAGACCGGTGGCTGCCTTGGCAACCGCTCTCCTTTCTGCAACTGCGCGCGTCTGATTAGCTGGAAATGTAGTGGTGTGCACGGCTGTGCATTATAAAGCGCACTCCGCTTCCATCAGTGCTTCATAAAGGCTTCCATTTGGGTTATTGTGCCAAGGCGGATGGGAGGAGGTTGCTCGGTCTTCCTGTGTGCATGTTTTTATGTATTTTTATTTTTCAACTGCATGAACCTGAACCTGCTGCGTTTAATGCCGACATCACCTGATTATTCCCACCCTGACACAGTCCATGCAGCCTGAGGATAGGCCTCCTCTAAAGCTACTGTAATGTCTATGATCAGGATAAATAAAAGACACAACGTCCAGTAGTTGTTGGTGATGATTCGTGTAAATTTGAGCCAAATTCAATTAGAAAGTTTTTTTTTCCAATGGTGCTTGTACAAAAATATGAGAAATAACTTGCATCAACCTCACAAACCAATCGGGAAGCGAACACTTGTGCTGATGAGCACTTCTAAACCAGGGTAAATGCTAACCATGGTGGAATATGTACAAGGAGGGTTAATCTTGTATCACCATACAGTTGCAAATGTGTGGAGCGAGGCTGGGGCTGAGAGCTGACAGCTCACTGAATGTGATGGATAGCACACCCTTGCCCTGTGATGTGCATGCACATTTGATGTTGAAATGGCCTATCCATGGGACCATTGTCTTTCAATCATGTCAAGGCAAAGTACAGAACAGAGCACATTTTCTGCTGCCAGGCGTTATTACTATGCCACAGTTTGCAGCACAATCCCACAAACCCTGCGAGCACAGAAAGGTTCTTTATTCTCCTGATGCTGTTCTGTTTCAGGATACCTAATTTGATCTGTTTTAGGATGCATCAGCATTAAAACAGTGATAATACATCCTCTTCATCACTCCTTAACAGTGTTGCAGACAGGCTTTCATTAGGTGAACCTGGATGTGAATAAAGGAGCATGTAACGTTGAGAAGGGTGCAATTGTTTTTACACAAACCGTGACAGCAGCATCTGCCCACTGCTGAAGCTCTTATGTTCCCAGGCTTCAGAAATATAAAAAGCTGGTCATTATTTCAGCAGGTCTATTATGTTACAATTCAACCTCTTTATTTTGCAGAACAGGCCTTCGCCAGTAGGCGAGTCCTGCCACTCTCCCCAGCTCAGCTAACAGAGAGTTAACCGCATGGCTCTGTGCCATGGCTTCATGGGAAAGGAATGTGGAGTGCTGTGTGTGCAGGGCTCTTTTCCCAGCATCCCTCACTGCCCAGGCGCATGCTAATGATCAGTATTATTGAAGCACAATTGATGGGCTAGCAACCAAACAAGAGAAACTAATTACTACTAAGGCTTTATTGTCCTTTAATTACTGAAGCTCTGTGGAAATTAGTGCTGCACAAAGACGCAGCCCTACTTTAATCTCAAATAAAATGTGATGCAGATGAAAAATTTTGGAAGATGAAAGGTAGATAAGATAATTTGGCTTTCAGTTTGCTCTGCAGAAACGATGGCTGATTTGAGGAAAAGCGTGGGAGAACAAAAGAACTGCTGAGGGTTGTACTAATTTAGACTGAAAATCATCTCAAAACAGAATTGGCACATGATATTTGTGTGACCTTGGGTGGCTAAATAAAACAGTGAATTCTGAATATCTCGTTCCCAAAGTTACAGCAGAAAACCAAGCATGCAGTTTGTGATGTCATTAAAAAATGACTTAACACAGCTGCAGGCAGGACAAAGAACAGTGACTTTGCAGAGTTATGTACTGATTGTTTTACACCCACACTACGGAGCAAACTGTGCAAAGACGAGATGAAAACTACTACATAACATATATATTTAATACGCACATGGCTAAGAACCGCACGTGTGCAATAAACATCTACTGATTCACAAAAAACAAGATCAGATCAAAATTGCAGATTTAGTATCTACGTCATTATTCCGGTATTTCAAAAATAATAAATGGTCACAACTTTTTCTCTACATCAGAAACACCTTTCATACACAGAACTACAACAACCTTGTTTTCACCATTTGGCTCCAGGTTTTCAGCTTTTTAAAACATTAGTCCTGATTTATGCATCATTAGGGAGTTTCAAGGTGATAATAAAACATACAGCAGGTTGGAATTAACCTCAAACAAAATGCAATGAAGCTAAAAAAAAACTGGAAGATTAAAGGTGGATAAAATAATTTAGCTTTCAGTTACAGTAGCGCCACAGAAAGAATGGCAAACAAGGGTGCTCACAAATAAGTGAGTAATCACCATTAGTTTCTCTCTCTACAGTACATACAATCATATTTTAATTTAAAAAAAAAAAAAAAAAAAATCACTGAAACACTGTAAAGTCTGGTACTAGTTGAAATCCCTGATATATGCTACCTAACCCATCAGACCAAAAATTAGAACAAACCGAAAATGTCTTCAAGATTATAGATTCCAATAAAACGCTTCACTTCTCCTATTTTATCTGTTTATTTCAACTTGTTTTTTATTGTTAGCTGGTAAAAAACACATTTTATAAAAACAGTCCAACAGAAGTATTGTTTGAGGTATTTGTGCTTTTCTGAACCATTGTTATTTTCACTCATTGACTCTTACTAACTAAGGAATAATTAATTATAATTAATTCATTAATTAACGAGACTCGTGGAAAATTTTCTGGCCAAAATGTTTGTGGGTGAAAATGTAGGTGTCACACCTATTTAAAAGAAATGTCCTAAACCTACAACCCTGTTATCCCAGACTTTAGTATTTTTATTATATTTTCAGATTTCTAGTTTCTGGCTGCTCTTGGACTTGGGGTATTAGAAACTGTTTTTTTTGCATTTGTGGTTGCAGTTGCATTATTGTTTATTTTTATGAAGTAATCTGAATTATATTTTAAATTAAATGACAGAAACGGCACATGCAGTTTGATACAGTGGAGGAGTGTTGACTATGTCACTACATGTGCTCACAGTATATTTGATCGATAATTTGATTGATAAAGGAGGACTTGCTTCATCATTGTCAACATTTTCTGAACTTCTGCCAAACCAGTTTTTGTTCTAGATGTGTACATGACATCACCCACCAAAGTGTAACGCATGCAGTCCTTTTACTAGTTGGCATTGGGCATAATTCGATCTGTTCATGACAAACGTGCCTAAAAGTAGGAAGGTACATGCAAATAATACAATTATGTTAAACTCACCGGGTCTGTGCTGCTCTCACACAACAAATTCTCCCACAGAAACCAAGAGTTAGTCTGGTTTATATTCCACATACTACAAAGTTCAGAGCTTTAGATTTTTAGTGGTTAATGAATCATTGTTAGCAAGACAAAAGCTATTTTTCTCCTGGGGGTTTTTAGTTTTGTGTTTAATAACTTCAACAGTGTCTCTCAATAATTTCTGTTCAGAAATAATAATAATAATATTAATGTGCTACCAATGTTGGATTAATGAGCAATAATAAAATAATGTTGTACAGTAAATTACTGCAAAATTGTGAACAGCATTTGGAGCTGAATTTGTCTCAGGATCAAAACAAAAAGAAGGTTGTTTGTGTAATGAGAATCATTAGATGATTTGTCTCATTTCTTTCAGTGTGACTGGGGAGCAAGAATTATCACAACATTACTTGCTGTTAGTGCAGTGAGTTAAGATTAAAGTTACATTTACTTAGACAAACAGAAATCAAGCATTTTGCATCTGACAATCACCTCAGGGAAACTTGGGGATAGTGTTCTGGACCCGCTTGCTGACCTTTGACCTCTATGCCAGGTCACAGTGACCCTGCCTGTTTCAGCAGGGCATGGGAACAAGCAGTGAGTGTGTCAACAATCTGGTCTGAGAGACAAACAGCAGTTTAGATAATGTTTCTGGGGCCACTCGTTTACTCAAGGAGAGAAGAAGAAGTTTCCAACTATCAGGAATTGAACTGTACATATTCAGTATGAAACATGAGCCAAGTCTTTTCTCTGTCTAGACTGTTGCTGGAACACATATACTGACCCTATAACGTCCTCAGTGCAGCCCTGTAGACAAGGTGGTCATGATCTAACTTCCCCTGAGGTCAGAGTTCAGGCTTCTGACATGTCAACCACTAAAACATTATGTCCATGTGAGGTTTTTCATGATTTATTCTGTGTAATGAAAATGCTGACCCCCTAACAGAAGTCAGATACAGTAAACTACAGTGTGCCTGTAAGTCAGAGCTAGCAGTGAAGAAAATGCTGGAATATTATTTGACTGACATCATGTCCTCATTGTGTCACCCACCTAGCAAATCACCCTGAAGCATAATTAAGGAAAATCACCACAGGGCTTACATGCACTGACTCTTGATTTGGTAAAAGAGACATGTATACCTTTCCCCTCTGCATGAAGGGTTGCAGGAAGACAGTGGAAAAGACTCGGTGAAAAAGAGAGCAGACTTGTCAGTCTGGCCACGTTTCATTTCAAGAAAATTCAAGAGACTCTCCTAATTGCCTATAGCATTTCAGTGCCCAATTGGGATGAATGTATTGCAGTCTACAGGAACTGAGCTCAGTGTTTCTGATATCAGTAAAAAGGCCAATATTTGCACATGGTGATAATGTCAAGTAAGTGAAAGTTTCTTTTTTTTTTTTTTTGTTTTCCAAAAACTGTATAAAAAGCGTGTTCATGGTGTGTTTTAGATTGTCAGTGTAATCAATTCGCTGACATTAATTTTCTCAGGACTTGTTTGTGCTTTCGGTCACAGTTTATCTCATGCATATGACTGAGTGCATGTTTTGTGCACATGTACGAAAACAGGACCTATTCTCATATCTGCTCAGTGAGGCACATGGCATCATTTGCCAGTGAATATTGTCATTCAAGCAGAGGAATTGTGAGTCATTCCTAAATAAAGAAATTCAAGCATCTAATCATGGCCCCTTTCAGATGAGCAATTAGGATTCTTTCTGAGCGGCTCAAATTATAGATGTTTTTATCGAGAGGGGAACTAAAGAAAAGAGAATAGGAAAAATAAGGCTAATTAGAATTCAGACATCTTTTTAAAGTGACCTAGCAGCAATAAAAATCCTTAAATATATTTTACTTTCCAACGACTAAATGGACTTGAAATTCATTTGGTCAGAAGTCAACATCTTATCTTTGTGTAACACTTTTTCAGGAAACTGTTAACCTTCACAGCCATGCAGTAAACTGATGCTAAAATAATTTACTCTATGCAGATCTCTTGATATGAGCATGTTTTTCTGTAAAAACCTTTTCTATTTTCACTCAAGAAGTCAAGACATGCAGATTCTATGTAAAGTCTATTGTGCATGGTGGGGTAACAATGCTTTTGATTCTCCTATTCCATCCACTGATTAAATGAAGCATGCTTGATCTTTATCTGTGCTGAAGGATGATGCATGTACTGGCATCTATCCAGGTCCTGTAGTCTGAGAAATAAGAAGACAAACACAATAAATTTATTAGAGACACCGAAAAGATCTGTATGCCCTCAAATCTGTAGACATTTTTTTTTAATCCATTTTTTATTTAATCCAAACTTACTGGACGTTAAAAGTATATTTCACCTCAAATCTATCATTTAGATTTACTGGACAATAAAGGAGAATTTCACTAAAATATAATTTTTATCAAGAATACACGATGCTGAATGCTGAAAGCTCACGAATGTTATCACTGTCCAACCAGCTTCTCACTGCAACACAAGGACGTGCAGATTCTTTATTACCATGTGAATGACATGGATCATCAACTGGTGAAAACTGACTTTGCCTTGGAAATGCAGCTTTTAGCACAACATCACATCGTCTACATAGAGCAAAGAGCATATTTCAGACACAGTTTGCAGGTTTCTCAAAATCTGTCACTTGAAAACATTAAAAAGTCTCTTTGAACTGACTAATTTTAGCATGAGATACAAGATAACTAGCTCCAGGTAACACAATCTGATGGCAATAGTCATAATTTCACCTGGTAAATGTGACTAGTTTTCAAACAGAGAGGACGTCACCAAAAATTCTACTATTTAGTTGGCAATAAAAGAATATTTAACACAAATATGGAGAATTATCAAACATCCTGGATGTTAAAGTGTAATTTTAATTTCTCTTCCTGGGGGGAAAGAAATCTGTCAAAAATCCAGTAGACTTGAAAAGGTTATGGCAAATATTTAATTATGCTGAGATAAACGAAAATGAATCATTTGTCAAAAGGCAGCTGAGGAAAGACTGACTTTAGTATTTAACTCACAATTCAAGGCTATGTTCTGTATGCCTTCTCACCTTGGCTTTATAAATATGTTTCAATGATCAAATATCTATAAAAACCCAACTGTTCATTCTCATGTTTGTAATATATTGAGCAAATTACAGCAATTTTCTACTAGATCAGCGTGAATGTCATTGTACAATGAGAGAACTCAAACAGTCTAAGGTTTGGTGCAGTGGATGGTTTTCTTGTATGTTTGATAGAGGCCCAATCTCGACTGTATTTTCCCTTAATGTTGATTTCATGACAACCTCTTTCCTGGCATTAAACAGCTGGTAGATTTGAAGGAGATGGTTATGCAATTTTGACCTATTGCAGAGAATGTGCCTGCAGGGAGGCCTGAGTGCCTTATAATGTATAAGCACACTTAGTACTGATGGTTTGGACCTCCATCACTCAGGATGAAGAAAACAGTTTCTCATCGGATCCCTTGAGAGATTTGAGATTAGACTTTTATCGACGCTACCTTGCAACAGGATGAGGATTTTTTTCCTCCCAGAGACAGACCGAGATGAGACAAAGTAGACGTACTGTATGGGACACGCATGAATAAAATATAGCGGTTGAACACGCTGTTCAACAGGCTTTGAGAACAACAGGAGCCTTTTAAGACTAATTTCATATGGACTGTATGCCCTCACCATCCCGTACTCCATCGTTCTTCCTCTCGTCGCTCAGACACAAACAAACACAGACTCACATTTTCTGGGGTGAGAGAACGCTACGCTGCCATTACCAGTGAACACAGAGGCTAGGGGGATGGGATAAAATCCATCAGATTTGATGGCATGGTGATGTAGATAATGTTTTTTCTTCTCAGCTCAGCTCAGAAAAAAGAAGGCAGACCACATCCACTTTCACTCTCTCACATCCTCTGTTTTGATTGAAAAGGAGCACAATGTACTGAGTTTGTGTGTCTAACAGGTCTTTTTGTGCACAAACACAGTGGCCTTTTACCTGTCAGAATTATTGCCCCACCATTATGTGATTTAACAGTGAAACTCATATATTCTTAATCCAGCTGCACTGCTATGGCAGAAAAAGGAACATAATTATCCAGTTTCTCATCTGTTTGCACAAATACAACAGAAAAACTCTCAAAAAACGCTCAATGCTACGGTAATTTACCACACAGAAACACTGGAAAACAAATGCGTTCAGGAAATGTAGATGGGTTTTTAAGGTCTGAAAGCCACAGCTGCTTGGCAAGCAGAAGCTGGCTCCTTTTGTCTTTTATCTTCTTCTGTAATGTGCACAGGTGCTGCTTAATTCAATTGGAGAACGTTGCCATGGTTTTACATTAATATATTTCCATGTTACCATTACGACTGTTGTCATGGAGATGATAGGACCTATTTGAACTGAAAGCAGAGATGGTTTTATGGGGGTATTGCTCTCTTTCTCTGTCCTCTCTCACGCTCTTTTCTCTTTCTATCTCTTTCTTTCTCAGTTGTTCCATGTTAATCACGTGGTCGGCAGACAGATTTGAGGCTAGACTTCACTCTTCATTTCCCCCCTCTCTTTTTTTTTTTTTTTTTAAACTGGTTCTAACTCAGTGTTACTGAAACACAAGAAGCGTTTCAATCGTACCTGGCAAACAACACATCCAGGGAAAAAACACAGTTCTTATGTTCTCATAACAGGGTTTTCACAGCACTGTGAGCTTCTGCCGGGGTGCACAAATCATATCCGCCATTGTGCAGAAGAATCGCTGAAAAATGTGACACTGAAAAAAGAATTTTCACTAATGTTCCCATTGACTTTGTTCATTACCATTGAACCCATGGTGAGTCAATGCTTTTTGAATCCCCAGAGAAAATGGTTATAGAAGAAAATGAACAGGATAATCAGGTACAAAGGCTGGGCTGCTTTGGAAATGGAATTTGCTCAAAATCAAAACAACTATATAAAATGCAGACATTTTTTGAACATAGTCTACTACGAACATCTAATTGAGACTCGGTTATTCCAATTAAAGTAATTGCACACTTTCATAAAATCAATACCGCTCCCTTGTACCGTAATTGCTTCTTTCAATCAATTTGATGCATTTTCTAGAACAAAAGGCAAAGCAGGGGTATTCAATTTACTCAAGCATACCAAAGTTGATGGAATGCTTGTATTGGCTATTAAGGTTTTGGTTGTTTTCTTCTTCCTAAGGATGCCAGTGGAATATCTTCAGAGGCAAGTTCAAAGTCACCTTGTTATCTCTGGATTTTACCCCCGATACCATCGCAACTCATTATATCTGCAAGCACAAGAGAAGAAACATATTAGTACACTGGTACCTTACTGAAATGAGATGCAAAATGTATCACAATATGCAGTAACTTTGCTGAAATCGACCTTAGTTTCTGCTAATGAATGTGCTTTTCACACACACACACACACACACACACACACACACACACACACACACACACACACACACACACACACACACACGTACAGACGCAACACTATACAGACCAACACACTGGTTGAAAGTCCAAACAAATAGAGAGAGTATCTAACAAAAGCATCCATGAGAAACTGGGCTATTCTGACAGCTTTGATCCATCAGCAGACCATGATGCAAAGCAAAGTCAAATGTGCCCTACTTTTCTTTGCATTAACTGAGCTCCAAGCATTTTCTGAATTTTTACACATATACACTGTATTTTGAGATGCACTTCTCTCAGTGCAGTTGTGAAATGAAATAATTTAGAATTAGAAATGGGTTACAGTCTGTGTCTCACACTCTATCTCGGTCTCTCACACACACACACACACACACACACAGATTTAAGCACCACCATTTTCTCTTTTTCTGCATTTCATTTTTTTTGGGGGGGGGGGGGGGGGGGGGGGGGTCAGGGGGATAATGAAAAATGTCTGATATGAAACTCTAGACTTGCGGCACAGCACCCAGCTTTCTGCTATTCTTATACAAACACAAAGTGACAAGATGGTTACTCTCTCTGCACACTGACAGTTCATTCCGGACTAGGAAAAATGTCAAAAATGTTTAGTCACGGCTGAGTGGACTTAATTACCCTCCTCTAGGCTCCCTCAGAACTCAGTGCCACTAATGGTCCCCAGCTACAGATAAAATTCCATTTACAAGAACGTTACAGCCACAAGATCTGATTTGGCCAATATGAAATATTTACTTTGATGTAATTAAAGTGACAATGCTTATCACCCATTCTGGCCCCAAAAAAGGAATTGCCCTGTTTAGATAAATATGAAAACAATAATCGCAGGCCTTTTGAATCATGATGACATGTAATCTTGCTGATTGTTGTGTCTGGGCATAACTGAAACACTGTTATGATAAGTCTGATTCTGAACTTCAATATTTGTACACACAGAGAATTTAATTGCCACCAGTGTAATTTACAGAGATGAAGCAAATCTCCCTATTTAACCTGAGTTTGATCTGGTAAGTGTAGAAGAAGAAGAAGAAGAAGAAGACGACTTTATTAACATATATCATTTAAATAACTTACCACTTTTAATTTGTAGGGACTGTGTGAATAAAGTTATGACTATAACTACACAGAGATTACTGACAGGTCTCTAGAGTCTTATGTGGCATATAAATCATTTATATCTGAACAAAAGGGTTACCTAACTAAATAAAAACACTACGCAATAACATAACCAACCATGAGCTCCCGCTCAGTCAAATATGACTTGTCACTGACAGAAATAGCTTGATGTGACTTATTCATGGCCAACAGGGAAACTCAGGCAAACAGCTTCAGATGTTTATGTAAGACTTTTAACCCAAACGAGACCCTGAGCAGTCTGTGGTCGTCCGTCTGCAAACGTACTGTGGGCAGGGTGACGCTACTATAGTCGTTTGCCTTCACAGAGACTTTTGTCAGTGTTGTTGAATGTGTTACTGTCAGAATCAACACACATTATATTACAGTAAATTAGAAAACGCACAGGACACATTTTCATAAAATACTTTTTCTGTTGTAAAAAGCATATTACGTTAGATGTTTACCTGCTGTCCTGTGCTCCAAACACTATCATGTGTAAAAACATTCCTCCAGAGCTTTAACTCATACATACTTTTTTTAAACAGCTCTTGCTGAAGTTCCAAAGAACCACGATCATTTTGTCCTGCACAATGAAGGGACTATATTTCTTTTTGGTTGTGTTCAGAGTAATGAAAACACTATATAACAAAATCAAACAGCGATACTGTATCTCTTGGCAAAATCAATGTCCCCATTACTCTGGATAAATCACTTTCCTCACTCTTAACAGATTCTACAGGAGCCATTTCTTACTGGGTCTGATGTCTGTTCACAGTGAAGGCCATCCACTCCTCACCGAAATACAGGCACTATCATCGAAAAGAGACATTTATTTTAAGCTCCGAGCAGATTAAATGAAATTCACTTCCAGAGTACTGGCAGCACTATAAGAGACAGACACTGCATATATAAAACCTGGACAAATAAAACCAAAGCAGTGGTGGAAAGTAAAAAAATCACCTCCAAACCCAGCTGACCTGGTGATGGGGCTAATGAGAAATTATTTGTCAAGCCAAATGATTGTCAATAAATACAATTTAAAATCAACAACAAAAGCTTCAGCCTCATAGTAGCAGTGGGTACTGTCAGTAGGAGTCCTGCTCTAAACACTGTGGATTTCACTGCAGAATTTCATGGACCAAATTTCATTTTGGACCAACGTGATGAACTGACCTAAATACAGTCTCCAATGCTAGAAGTAAAAATAATAAAGAAAGAAAGAAAGAAAGAAAGAAAACCTCACTGACATTAATGCAAATATATACAATATATATACAATTTAGACCAGCAGAAGTAATGGCCGAGAGGAGGCCAGAGCATTATTTATTAATAGTAAATGGCTAAGTGACTGGCTGTTGATAGCATCGGCTATTTTCATACCTTCGTCATTTATTTGATGTTCTGTCTGTTGCCAAGTTGTTGTTTTTTTTGTCAAGGACACTATAAAATTGTGCTGCTGCTACTGGAGTTGTTGGCTTTGTATCCAATGCTCTTGGATAATTACTGTCTATATCCAAAAAGGCTTAATGTGTGAAAAATTGACTATAGGATGCTGTTACATAAAGAAAAGCGCACAGCCAAAAACAGCAAGCGGCTTAGATGACGGCATCACAGATCTCTTTCACAGATATTTTAGAACCTTTATGTACCAGGCCTACATTTTTATTTGTTGGACAGATAATACGATTCAAAGGGAAGCAGTTAACTCTTGCATGAAGTGTATGTACGGACTGTGACCAGACACTCAGCAACAAGTGTATTGTCATAAAAAAATTCCTTACAGTAAATTCTAATAAGGTGTAAATGAAGTAACTGTGCTTTATTGTTATTTTACCACAGAACCTATTTCTCCTCAGCCCTAGTTTCATAGGTCCATATTTACCTCAGTCAGACTAATATGCAAACCCCCGCTGTGTGCCGTCTTCATCCTCACGCTCCCTCCCTCCCTGCTCTCCCTCTCTCAGCTTGTAACCTGAATTCAGCAGCGCAGTGGACCAATCGATCACAGGGAGTCCTTTTTTTTTCATCCCGGCAATTTTCCTCTGAGGAAAGAGGGAATAATGTGAGCTAACAGTGTGGAAAATCAATGCTCCACTGGCATAGAATAACTTGGAGTCTGGCTGGCAGAGAGAGCGCTGTTCTCCATGAGGCCAGTTTGAGAGATAAAGCTACCCCACATCCCGTCTCTCATCCTGCATGATATGCAGCTGCCCCTGCAGAGCCACACTGACACTCACCAGTAGGTTAACAGTTTAATTCTCCAAATCCTGTGAATTCATAAGGTGTACACTCATGCTATGAAGCTTTGTGTGTAAGCGGCACTGTGTGTACTGTATTCACTGTTGTATGTGTACTGCGGTGTGTATGCATGCAGCACAGGGCTGTATTATCCACTCTGACTTGTTGGAAGCTCATTCTTTACAAACTCATGCTGCGCGAACACTGCCCACCATTGAGCTTTATTTTAAATTCTACTTTCCAAAGATGCCAAATAGGTCAGGCTTTTGAGGAAACAAAAATACGCACAACATACCCGGAACAAGCCAGTGCTGTCAGACAGCGTGACACAAGTAGATGATTCTAAACATAATTACACTTAAGGCACAGTAAAACAAGAGAACTGGATATTGAGGGGATTTATTGTGTTTAAAAGATTCCCAGTGTATTTAACTGTAAGAAATATATTTCCAACCACCTCACCATCCACTATCGAGAGTGACACCTAAACAACCACTGCAAGTAAACAGTATGTACATACAAGATTTAGGCACATGCAGCATTGCAGGAAAACAGCACTTCAATGTGAAATAGGTTTCATAATCAACAAGAAACCGGTTGACACACTGTCATCTTTCATAACGGTCTTGTTGCAGGTACACCACAAAGTGTGCTTGACTGTATATGTGTTTGTGTGTGTGTCAATGATATGTCATCTCTTCTTCAAAACCACCCACACTGACCCAGACACTCTCAAACCTGCTGATGTTGCTTTCAGCAAAGTTTTTGTTTTCAAATGTGCTCAAAGAAAAAGATGAAATACAAGCACTAACCATAGATAGATAGATAGACAGACAGACAGATAGACAGAGACAGACAGACAGACAGAGACAGACAGACAGACAGACAGACAGACAGACAGACAGACAGACAGACAGACAGACAGACAGACACAGAGACAGAGAGAGAGAGATGTCAGCTAATGCCTTCATTACTTTAATTGAGTTTACTTGTGCAGCGTTCGAAGGCTTAGTCCTGATTTTATATTACAATACAACATAATCAAGTGAGCTGCCGGTCTTTTCATTAAGAACCGCATGTTGTAACAAAGCACGGATCCACTTGGGAGACACCAGTCACATCTCGTCTTGCCAATTACACTTTGCATGAATCCTCCCACAAATTGGGATGAGCCAAGATGGAAAATGATTCTTGGCATGTCGTGGGCCCTAATTATCCATCGAACAAATGGAAATATCATTGATGTTGTGTTCTTAATCCACCCTTAGACAGAGAGCAACAAAGCACGCTGACAGCTTCTTGGCTTGTGAAAGATGATGTGAAAGTGCCCGGTAGTTTGTTGTAATGACCAGCTAGAGAGCGAATGCATACCTGGTCATTAAAAGTTTATTTGTGGCTGATGCTGATCTGTAAATCCATCATGCTGTGCAGGGAGCATAACATGGTCTATTACTGATGAATACCATGTGATAAAGACACCCTGAACGCTCAGCCTGACACCCTGAGGTGTATGACACTGAGGTGACACATACAAAAACAAATTGTACTGTATTGCAGGAAGTTTTCAATTGTGTTGTCTTTGAAAAGAAGAACTTGAATCATAAGAACACACTCACTATGAATACAGGAAAAATACAACCTCTCAAACAGAGATTGGAAGAAGAAACTATCACCCATCCAATTTTTCAAGCATCACTTCCATAGCGAGACACAAACAGATCTCAGCAGCTACCTCCAAACGCTTTGCTTGTTATTCACAAATACACACCACAATGGGACAAATATTATTTTAAAAGAAACTTTAGATATGTTGTGCATCTGCAAATTTGACTTTATAGGAATAGCAGTGAAATAACATTACCATAAGCTTGGTGCAATGCATGCATAATAGATTGTTGTTTTCACTCTGCATATGGTAGAAGCTGGATTCGCTTCAAAGTGCACCAAATTTGCATGATTCGATGTGAGGGATTCTGGGATTAGAGAACACCACTACCCCCCCCACCCCTCTCTCACTCAGCTATAGAAAGGTATCACATTCCCACAGATGGTGGGGAATATTGTGGAAATACTGCCATTACAACACAAAAGAGTAAGGAGGGAGAACTGAGAAAATAAAAGCAGCAGGACCATTTTCATTTCTCTAATTTCACTATTTAATTCTGACTCATGCTTTTAATGAAATAAATGTTACCAATAAATTGTGGAACTACTTAATTTCATCATTTCAAATGTGGTGGTAAACACTGCGGTCAAAGATTTCCAAAATTATTTCTGCCTCCATGGGGACACTTGACATGTGATTGAGAAGAAAAGTGACAGCTCTTACATGTGCCAAGAGAGACCAGCATCGAGAGATGACACACTCCTGCACAGCTGCTTGCTGCTGACGTCCCTCACCCTTGTCGTCTATCACTTAAAACTGACAGAAAACAGAGAAAGGGAGGAGAAATCCTGTTTGACTGCAGACAAGCCCCAGAGGCTGTTACTGAATACTGTCTAGAAAACACGAACAAACTGATAAACAAAGCACTAGCAGCACTTTGAGCTGTGCTATTTATGTAAAAACAAACTGCAGGAGAGGAGGGACTGCTTCTCTACAGTGCTTGTGAATCATTTTCGTTTTTTATTAAATGCTCTTTTCTTGTCACCCTCTGATTTTAGTATTGTGCATTCCTTGATAAAGTCAACTAACACATATGTCACAGGCAATGGGGGTTTTCACAGCAGTGCGTACTTTTATGCAAATTACATGTCCATCAATGATGAGCTGTCCCTCTTTCTTACTGGATATCCTGATTAGAATTTAGATCAGGATGTCCATCTGTTAGGTAACGCCCACGTGAGGTGTCATGCATGTAGGATGGCTGTACCCATCTCAGGGTTTTCCCCATTTCTTGCTGAGAAACAATGTCAGAGGAGGCAGTCAAAGACGAGGTTTTGTTTATGCTCATCTCCTGCTGCTTTGTTTTATTTCTGTACATTTCTGGCATTTCGACAGTAAGTGAAAGGATTTGCACGGAGATTGGGGTGACATAGCACCGGCCTGTAGATTATGGTCTCAAGAGTGAAGAAACCTTAAAATGCCAAACCCAGCATGGTTTGGCATCTCATAGTGCAGGTTGTGGAGATGAACACAAAACATTTGACTGAAAGTCATGTGGGGCTATAATAACACGATCGCTGTCACAACTGCCGTCAAAGCCTGGTTTGTTTTGGCCACGCCGCCTCTGTCTCCTGCCGTTCTCCATCCACCCACCAGATGCCCCCAGTCTTTTCCACACATCCCTGTTTGCTGATGTCCTTTTCTATATGCCCTGCAACAAACCCTGATCTCCCTGGCCACTCACACACCTGTCTCTAGTAGCAGACGTTACCTCTGCCTGTTCCACCTGCTCCCTGACAGATCATCCTGTTGTCTTTCATACCAAAGACTCATTCTCGCCACCAGCTACCTGCTTCTTTCCTGTTACCTCATGGTGGCTCCAGAACAAAAGTTACGACATTACCAAAGTTAGTAGGATGCTTCCTACGTAAAACATGAACATCTGTATGAAATATCCCAACAAATAACTTAATAGTTGTCAAAATGTTCCATTCTGGACCAAAGTGTTCACTTGCTGACCAGCATATCAACACTGCCATCCGTAGAAAGAACAGCATGGCTAAAAATATATATTTTTAATATTCATTGCTGCAAAGAGTTGGTTCATCTTCTCAAGCATCCCTGCTCCTACAGGAAGCAGCGGTTTAACTCGCTCAGGTTCTGAAATATCAGTAGATCCCAGTTACTTTGGATAATCCACAGCGTGCACATCACAGTTCCACCCAAAACTGTTCAGCATGTTTGTGGACTATTTCTCTTCAGAAAGGCCTGTTACTTAAATCTCAGACCAAAGACCAAAACAATCTCCATTGCTAGACACCAGCAGTGTTAAGGGAGAGAATGTGTGTTTATGTAACTGGGGTGGTTAAAACTATTATTAATTAATTCAAGTAGTCATACGGTATGACTGCCTTTTCCATCTATTCCCTTACTCTCAAAACAAAACAAGCTTTATTAATTGTATGACAACAATTAAGTCAGAACTCTCTCTGAAATTCTCCATTGTTATCTGAGGTGTATCTTCCATCACTTGACAGGATAATCTGGTTCTCTGCAACATGAGTTCCTTCTTGCAGGAGAACTGGAAAGACACAAGCTCTTGAAGTTCGCTCTTCTGGCGGGCGGTGGAGGATCGGGTCTTGTGATATTCTGACCTAATATGGCCAGGTCTCGAACATCAGCTGAGAATCAGGTGCTTGCTAAATATTTAGCAGGATGGAGGCTTCCTGCTGGGACTGGGCTCTCGTCATTGGGCTCAGCTCAAAGCTTCTTCTCTGTCTTTCACCATTTTTTTCCCTTTGCTCATGCCCACTTGTTCTTGCTTGCTCGCTTTCTGTTTCTTTGTTTGAGTCTTTGTATTTTGCCGCTGTTGTCCTCTTTTCTACAAGTGCCTGCATCTGCAGTAGGCATTCTAGAGATTTTGTGTAGGAAAAAGTATTTTGTGTGGGAAGAAACAGTTTTCTGGTCTCTGAAAGGATTTCAAGCACCTTTACTTTTACACCCTTTAAAATGTCTGAGGTGAGAGTAACATTGTTCATTTCCAGTGTTTAGGTTTTCATTGTTATTATACAGCTAAAGATTTCTTCATTCTGGTGCAGACAAGTGTTTTTTGCAGAGATGCTGCTACACGTATTGTGCTGATGGATTTAACCTGACTGTACAAAATCTAAATTGATTTGGTGTGAACCAAATTAAATACCAACATATTGTTAGTTTTTAGAGTCAAAATAAACCTCATGATGAAGCTGTCTAAAACCTCTTACTTTAATTGAACATATTCAGCTGTTTGCCTTTTCTCAGTCTACACAGTGTGTCACTGAATTCTTGCTGATTAAATTCCACCATAAATGATTACACTTAATGAAATGCAAGCAATTAAAGAAAAAGCCTGATCAAATGCTGGCTGACTGTCAGTCAAATATGCTGACGTGTAATTGAAAATGTCCCCTTTCTCTTGCTTTCCACTGCCCCTGTAATATGAATCTGTTTAAAAACAGATCAGGTTTCCTGCTGTAACAGGGAAGCTGATGATATTTAATCAACTAATTGACACAGCAAAGACCTTTTCAAATGTGTGTGTCCAATAAGATCTGGCCCCTCTCATGTTTAATACTAAATTATTCACCACGAATGGCTTCTTGCATCCACACTTTCAGCTGCTCATCAACATAAACAGGCACCCAAAGCTAAAGGTTATTTAAAGTAGAATAAAGTTAATAAAGTGAATCTGTGGAAATATAGCCAGTATAAATCACAATTTCTCTTTGTGAATATGATAATAAGCTGGTATCATCTGATAAACTGATTTTTCTGACATAAAAAACATTTGGTCTTAGTTTTATTGATCAGCTACAGCATTAAATGTTATTACTTGTCAGGCTTCCTGGATCAAAGTCAATTATTCATAATTCACCTTTACAAAATCCTGTGGCATCACTCTGAGCTACAAAAGCACACAATACAATTTATTGGATTACCATTTTTCCTCTGCTTTATGACACAATGTCACAATTACCTTAAAGCTTATTTTCAAGGCGGGAAAACAAGGACTGGGTGACAGAAAAATAAGGCAGATAATATTCTGTGCTGTATTTAACTTTGACAAACTCACAGGCTCAAGGCAAAACCGTTTCCTCGTCCTTTTCCTCGTGCTGCAGAAAGTGGGAATAGCCCTGAACACTGCAGCTACAGGTCACTGTTGCCCTACAGATGAACTAAGTGACAATAATTGAGTTAAGAGTGGAAACAAACGATGTCACAAGTATGTGAAGTGGAAAGAGTTGACTGATTTATTTTCCAAAACAATACATGCCAAAGCAAATCAGTTTTATTGGGCGTGGGGGAGTTAAACTGTAGCTGTGGTTCACTAAGCTCCACCGCAGTGCCACGGAGGGTGACTTTGTGCATCAAGATTAACGGCTCCACAACAAGACAATGAGTCACTACTATCTCTGATCACCAGGAGAGCAAAAAGTGTGAGTGTTGGAGGACGTCTGAAGAGTAAAAAACCAGCAATGACGATATAAAAATACTCCTTTACAAGCAATGCAGTCAACTTTTACTCAAGTATAGAAGTACAACGGACAAAATCGTTTAAAGTATTAAAAGCAAAAGTACTGTCATATTATGCAAAACCATCGTCAGAGAGTATTTAACATATTCTTCTATCACAATACTACTAATCACGTAACACATAATACATAATGTTATTGGTGTCAATGGAGCCAATTTTACTTATGGTTTTTATTGTTGCTAATTTTTAAACACTGCTGAGTATTTTAAAACAGATATTCTCAAATAAAGTACACACTAAGTACATTAATACTGTCCTTGAATATGATACGAATAAATGAACCTGAAATCAGGAAATACGTGGGTGTGATTAGAAAACCTTTTATAGAAGACAACCTTATGAAATGTAACACTAGATGAGACGCCATCTATTACGTGTATGAAATAATGCAGTGTGCTAAACCAGTGTATTATGTAACTCACCACATTCTCTTATCTTTGTTATTCAGTCTGCGTGACCCAGCAGCCACAGTAATGATGAGTAAATATA
This sequence comes from Mastacembelus armatus, assembly GCF_900324485.2. Taxonomy (NCBI): domain Eukaryota; kingdom Metazoa; phylum Chordata; class Actinopteri; order Synbranchiformes; family Mastacembelidae; genus Mastacembelus; species Mastacembelus armatus. The sequence goes on from NC_046639.1 coordinate 26,378,314, forward strand.
CTCCATTGTTGTACGTCAGAGAATAAAGTATTTATCTGAGCATCTTCATCATTGCCTGCCAGAATTTTAAAAAACAATTCTCTAGAAATCCATCTTTGTTTGTGGTTTTGGGTGCAGACCTGTGCTACTCTGATTAATAAATATAAAAGTACATGCAGTATTTGAATATTTATAATATATATATCAAAAAGCACAAATTCTATCAATTAGTAGAATAATGTCTTGTGATAAGTCATGTAGTATATTGAACTACAGTTACACTCTGCACACAACTGTTTTGTCATTGATCCTGTTTCTACTTAAACCATATTTTACCTATGTGTGAGTGTGGTCTGAGCAGGATCAGTGTTCAGAGTAACATAAACCTGCTTCTGATGGGCCTGACATACAGTGCAGGCTGATTAACTCAAAGCAGAGCACTGCCCGAAGGACGAGCTGAGTTGTTGACATTCAACTACAGGGAACTAATTTCACTCCAGTGTGAAAAAAACAGGAATGATTAAAGTGACAAAAGTTCTGTCTGTCCTTGTCCTTTATCTGACTGACGACTTTCACAGAAGAGACTAATTGTGCGGGCGATTAAAGTGGCCAAATTATTTTCCTATAATGGCACAGATGCATCAATATCAGAGAGCGACTGCAACTTCATGCCAGGTTTACTTGATTAGTTGAGGGTCTTTGTTCCTGCATGTTTAGTGTTTGTGCAACTGTAATTTTGCACACAAGAGACATTTAATTCATTAATATGTTGCTAATTTATACAAGCAGGATATTCATTCTTTATCTATCCATGAAATAGGCCTGATCACTAACAATCTGAGAGTCTAATGTTTCTTGAGGACAAGCCTAGCAGCAAAATTTGGAAAGCAGGTTTGACACATCAAAGGCTTCATTATCTGTCAGCATTTCCCCACCACTGTAAAGACTTTCTACCCTTTAAGAGACTGCTGAACTAGACGTGATAGACATCTGTGGAACATTTGGGCTGCACTACCAAAAAAAAAAAAACCAAAAAAAAAAAACGAGTGTCCCAGTTTTAGTGGGACAATAAGCAGTTGTGGACATGCTGAAGTGGTAACTTCAGTTTGTGAAAAGTTTCCTTCTCTGTAGGTGGTAAAGCTAGAGCTCTTCTTGTATTGGGGTAGAATATGACTCATAAACACAGATGACTCATGTGGTGCATTAAAGTCTCACTGAGGCTCTCAATATAGCCCCGATTTTCATGCTGGGACAGGATGGGTACAGTGTTAAGAAGGTTTGGTGCTTCCTCTTTTTTGTTCCACTTTTGGGGAAGTGGTGTGGCTTGGGGTGGAGGGGAGATTCTTAATAAGTACTGCGAAGCTTATCTCTGAAAGACTTGGTATGAATTACCATGTAGGAGAAACTAGAAAGCCTGTTAAATATACACTTAGCTGCAACAAGAAATGCACTCAGCGAAACTACCTTAAAGGCATATGGGGATATCACAGCAAACGATGAACCCAGTCCTTGCCTCGGGCCAACACAGTGACTAATGCATTTAGCTGTGATTAAACACTCTGTATGTTTAATGTGAAAACAGTCATGTTGTACAAGAAGGAAACAGGAGTGCTGAACTTGTTTTGGTCAAGAAACTAGTTTGTTTGTTTTAGCAGATTTTAAGCCCCAAAAAACTCCTACCATCCCTAGGCTATTTATTTATTTATTACTGAATAAAGTATCTATCTATCTATTAAATAACTCAGAGCAGCGCTGTTTCTTGTGTCTTCAGTGGAGGACAATTCATTGTGGAAAAGGATGATGCACTAATGATCTGCTTACTTGATACTGTAGGTTAGACTTTTTCCATTGTTTTTCACAATACAGTCATACAGAATAGCAAGAAAATCCCTACTGAAAAAAGGTTTGAGCTCAGGAAAATACATGTGCAGAAGGAAACATAGAAATAACTGTGACTTACACACAAATGCAGAAATACACACACATATGCACAAGTGGACCCATCAGAACTTAAATAAATGTCTCTCCATATTGTACGTCTTTGCACTTTTCAAATTCCACTGGGAAAATGTAGTTTCTGGGTCATAGCAGGGGAAAAGAGCCATAGAGAAATACATTTATTACATTTGACTTCCCATTATTGCCTGGATACATACTGTACCCTGTATGGTCCTATATGGAAAATGTCTCTGATATCTTCTATCTATAAAACACCTCTGCAGGCGATCTAAATTTAATGCATAATTAGAATATAGTAAATGTATTTGTTGCAGTGAAACGTCCAGTTAAACTCATATCTCTTTAATAGGAAGTAAAGCTGTGCATTAACTCTGAGGGGACGTTACAGCCCAACACTGAAATGTACGATATCTGTGTGTAAACATGGTCCGTGGAATATTCCCATGAGGAAACGATATCAGATGCCAGTGTTGACATTCAGCTCTTTTATTGATGTTTGCCAGCAACATGTTCAGGACGGATGCAGACAATGTTCACGCCATACTTGAAGGTGCTCATTCCAACTGTATTTTCAGGTCAGTGGCTTTCATCAGATGTAATGGGGGTGTGATAAATAATGAATGAAGACCCACTCTGTGGATGATGAGGATGATGCAGATTATTCATCCCTGCCTCCTTCAATGCCACTTCTAAGCAGAGGGATTTCACACCAGAGGGATGAGGACTGGATTACTCAAAACTGTAAAGTAAGTAGATTACAGGCTGCAGCCAACGGCTGGTATCCCCATCTGGATTATGGTCTGAATCAGGGGATCCCAAATATTTTGTCTTTGACATCCACAGCAGTATATAGAATCATCCACAGCCTGTATTCTATCTGAAGTAGAGATGTTTTATTTTGGCAGTAGGTGTTGATTTTGCACTATTGTCAATATATATCTATTGTTTAAATGTAAACTTTGTTTTACTCTCTGAGGTCACAACACTTTAACAGAGACCTGTGCAAAAAAACTTCAAGCTGTATCATTCATTACAAATATACTGCTGAAAAAATACAAGGGGGCACCTAAATCACACATCGGGCTCTTGATGGTTGAATTATTCAAGTTAAATATCTTCAAAATGACATAACTGTTGATATATGCCAAAATCATTGACCCATGGAGAGCTGCATTCAAAATCATACTGAAAATCAAAGTGAAAAAGTGAAATCACAGCTTCATCCAAGCTTCGTCAAAGTCGTCACATGTCATAAAGTGAGTGTCTGTACACTCTCACAGCAACGTCTGGCCACGCTCCTGTTGAGTCGGTGGATGCTGCCGTGGGGGACCTCCACCCAGACCTGATTCAGAGTATCAGTGACCTCCTAGACAACCTGTGTTTGGTACTTGGTGGCATTGGGTGCACTGAGACATGGTGTCCCAAAGGTGCCGCATTGGATTTAGGTCAGGGGGACATCAGGGCCCGTCAGTGCCATCAATGCCTTGGTCATTTGGGAAGTGCCTACAAACACTGGGCACATAAGGGCAGGTGTTGTCCTTGACCAGGAAGAACCCAGGGCTGACTGCACCAGTATAAGGTCTGACATCTTCTCTGAGGATTTCATCCTGGTACCTCACAGCAGTCAGGTTACCGTGGGCTATGACATGGAGGTCTGCGCAGCCCTCCAAGGATATGTCTACCCAAACCATCGCTGACCCACCACCAAATTGGTCATGTTACAAACAGCATAATGTTTACCATGGCACCTCCAGACGCCTTCATGCTTGTCACATGCGCTCATCATGAACATGTTCTCATCTCTGAAGAGAACAAGGTGCCACTGATGGACTTGCTAAGTCTGGTTCTTTGGCAAATGCCAGCTCTCCTGGCGTAACAGCCAGTGTCTTGATGTCTCCTTCATGCTCTTGACACTGTGCAGGGAGACACAACAAACCTTCTTGCAAGCTCACGTATAGATGTGAGTAATTGGGCTACCTGCAGGCACTCCATTGTGATGCTAGTAGTGACAAGGGTACAAGACAAAACTTGACAGACAGGAAGCATAAGGAGGAGCATTTGTCCTTGGCTACCACATTTAAAACTGTTTCCTTTTAAGGGTTTGTTTTGCTTTTGTTTCTCCAACGCACCTGTTGTCACTTTCTTTTGAACTGAAGCCTGAACTGAATGTGAAACTGATTCACAATCACTTTGGACAAAATCACAAACTGATGTCTCTGAGGTTTAACTGACTTGGTGTTATACTATGACAATTAACTGTTCCCTTCATTTATGTTCTGAGCAGTTTAGATATTTTTTATTTACCCTGAACCTTGTCAAGGTAGTCTACAGATAATCACCACATATGATAACTGTCACTGGGTTAAAAATAGGTGAAACGTCCAGATTTTTATGAGGACCCATACAGTAAACAATCCTGCAGACACAGCCCTGAAGATGATCGTGACACAGACAATGTGTAGGTGGAGGAGCAGAAACAGCATAGAAATGATGGTCAGGACAATGAAGGTGAGATGGTCAGAGCACCCTGAACCGTGTCCTCCACCCCCACTTCCTCTTTTCACCACAACTACCAGTGAATATTTAGCAGAGGAATAAATGTTTCTAGTTTTAAAATATGGTGGCGTCTGGCAGTTCGTGGGCCCTGAGCTAAACATCAGCAACGTGGCAGGGAAGAACGATTGCTGCTGATCATGCAGAATGCCAGCTGCTGATGAGTTTATTGGAACAGATCAAGTTATGGATGATTAATTCAGACACTGAATCAATGCATGCCACTGGCTTCATCAGGGCCTGGTTTGACCTTACATGTTTTCATCAGGTAGTGTAAAACAATGCACAGTAAATCAAAGGCTTCTCCGCCTTTGCAATAGGTGATTAAACTAAAACTAAACGTCCTTATTATTTTAGCATTTAGACAAGCCTTTTAGACCCAGGCTGAATCAGTCTTCTATTTTTTGTACTTGTCTTATTTCAGCTCACTGATCTGTAGCAAATCAATAAGACAGCTACTAAATCTTTTATACTGAGCAAAAATATCTTGTCTGTATCTGTCCCAATTCCTAATCTTCTGATTATGAAAATTTATCAGCGAGCAGCCACCTGAGTAAGATCTGAATGAAAAACAGTGATACAGCAGCTCTTCAGTTCTGAAAGCAGGAGCCTGATCCCGTACCGTTTCCTCTCTGCTGTGTGATCGAGGTGTAGGAGGAGGAGAGAGGAGGAGAGAGCAGGAAGAAGAGGAGAATTTGGAGGGAGGGGCATGGAGAGGAGAAATGAGGTTGAGCTCTGATGAGGATGAATAGTGAAGAGAGGAAGAGGAAAAAAAATGAGGAGGGTAGGGACTGAGAGAGGTGGTGGGGGGTGTCAAAGAGAAGAACCAAGAAGAGAAAAAGGAGGGAGAGGAAGGGTGCTGAGAGGGGTCTAACTCTGGCATAAAAGTAAATTCAAATGCATTATTCATGGATCTCTGTGTCAAAATATCATTTACGTGTGCTGTGTTGACTCATGGCTCGTAAAATGAGAAGGACATGAAAAGAAAGAAAGGAGGGAGGAAATAAACAACTCAGGAGGCTTTCTCTATTCTTGGCCCGAAAATAAAAAAGAAGCTCTAGCGCACTCTCCCTCAACTTATTAGGCATCAATTATTTATTATACTCTCTGTTTACTATTCTTTATCTGTGTAATAAGCAGCCACCTTGTCAAAGAAAGTCTCAAATTTGTCTTCAAAGTTTGCAGGTTTGAAACGGCCCATAGGGGTTTTTAGTGTATTTCACAACTATATGCTAATATATAAGTATGCTAACAAGAAAGACTCATTTCTCTCATTATTGACCCTAACACACCAAGCCATTTGTGAGGGTGACAATTTTCAAATCAAACCTAATTCCCGTCATTGAATGAGTCTTCAATTTCTTGCTTTAAATCTGGGCCAAGATAACCAGCTGTTGGAAAGATGTTTTTATTTTTTTTTAATTTTGGGGGATTTTGTGTATAATGAGTTCTGCCGCTCGTATCATCAAGCCTCCAGCTTCTCTGTTTGAGGCCATCGGCTGCATACAGTAAGTACACTGCAACCACAGCAGCCCCTACAGCAAGGTGGAAGTACTGCCACTGCCGCCAGCTGAAATCCTGTTTAATTACAGTAATGGTGGTTTCCAAACTGAGGGTCGAGAACCACTCTACAAGTCGCTAAGTAATGAGACGAATATGTGAAAGCTGAAACTTTTTACTGCACAAAATCATATTGATGCTTCTTTTAAGTTTTGATTTGTAATTAGTTACCTAAAAAATAATTACCTTTTTGGGACTCAAACAAAACTAGAAGGCACACACACACAAAAATAAAACACTTTGTGTGCTATAACAGACATATGCAGCCGTGACAATGGGTCAAGCCCGGGAGACAATGCATCATTTAAAGACCTGCACCTTTTTAACAAGGCAGAAAATGTCCGGAGCTGCAACAACATTTGGATATTTTCCAGTTAGGATACTACAGCATAAAATTTAAGTCTAAGATCACTGGGAAATTTGATCATGTACAAAGGATAAAACACAAACACAATTCTTGCAATTACATCATATAAAGAAATGCCTGATGTGCAATGAAAATATACAAAAATGCAAGTTACAGCATTTTGTTTAAGGGAATAAAACTTGTTTATTACAGGGTGGTATATATTTTAGCTAGTTGTAGCTTGAGGCTTTCCTCTTTTTCAACCACCCCAATATTTGTACATTCACATATATATATATATATATATATATATATATATATACACTCACATATGTATGCACACATCAAGTGAGGGTGGGGGGCACATGTGACCTGCTCCACTTTTATTTTGATTTATAAGGCTGGTGGAGAGGATCATCACAGAATCGCTTCATCTTCTCTCCTTTATTACACCACATTTGTTTTCATTTTACTCCCAAGGCCTGGCTGAATACATTAGAGATTTCCCAGGGGCCCCAGGGCCAGCTCCTCCGCCACCAGAGACAATGGGATGATGGGGAGGGATTTCTGAGCATGCTTCATCATTAGAGGCATTAGCATTATTTTGACTTCAAAACATTAACACAGGATTATCATTATTCTCTGTGTTAGCAGGATAAGTAGACACATTTGTGGGAGCATTGGTCAAGCATGTTAGTTGTAATAACATAAGGAAAAATTGCTCAGTTGAGTAAGTGATAATTATGGACATTAAAACTGGCATGGGTCAAAAAGGACACAGCTCAAAAACACCATTTCAAATAGTAAAACAACAATAATGACTTTGTTTTTTATGCAACCTGAAACTTTACTTTCCCTGCAGCAGAACAAAAACCCTGTGTAGTCTTAACTAATGTCACTTCCCGGTCAGATCACATTTTTGGTGATTTAGAGGACACAAACCCACACCCTTAAATCCCTCCACAATACCTAGAACTCATTATGCCTTGAGGGTAAAGAGGGACACAAAATTTGATTCAGTCCTAGCAAGATAACTAAGAGTAGAATATTACGGTGGAGATAATATGGCAATTGGTTTTAGCATACAGAGGTCAATGGCAGGTTAATACACAATATAATACATGACTGACTAGGGCAGTTCAGGCAGGAGGGGCCTTGAGGTCAAGGGGTGGTGCTGAGACTTGTTTTGGGTCAGTCTGGAAACAACACTAGCAGGAAGGAGGGAATTATAGCCATTTATCATGTTTGTCAGATGACTTTGACCCAAAAGATTTCTGTTATCGCAGCACAAGCATCCTACACAAAGTACGACGTATTTCCAAAACACTATATCCATTTTTGGGAAAAGAGGGATGTTTTACATTCATTTCATATTCCTCACTATAAGGGTAACCACTTTCTAACATCTTCAAAGGAAAAACTTGAACTAATATTTACTGTTAGAGCTTTCAAGGTGTCACACATAAGGCAGATAATGAATTTTAGAGCTAGTCATGCTAATTAACAATAGGCTAATTGCTGACCTGCTGATTATCCTACTTTAACTCTGCCATATTGTCCCATTGCCTGACTCCGTTGTGCTACTGTACCATATCTGCTCTCCATCCTCTACATATGAGCCTGTCTTTGGAGACAACAGAACAGACCATAAAAAAACAGTCATACTAATTTCAACTCTTTCCCAAAACTCCCCTTACACTTACTCACCATCCCTACTCTAATGTTCACTTGCAGTCACACCGAACCATGTTTGTTTTTTTTTTTCAACACATTCACATGTTCAGTATTCACAGCCAACAGTGAATCTGATCGCATCTACATCATTTCAAGGACATGCTATAACACCCACTAGCCAAGCCTTGTTACATGATTACACAGGAAAGATTTCCAGCAACACTATTCCATGATTGAATTCTCAAGGACAAGAGGAAAAAAGACAGTGGGGAAATGTAAAAGGGCAGGGTGGGGGTAGGGGCAGAAACAAGGTGTTTCAAAGATTTGCTAAGGAGAGAATGTAAAAATACAAGAATTATCAAAATATTACGACCTTGTTTATGTGCACGTGTTCTGAACATACATTTATATGCAAACACATGCAATACACAGCTTTGCTAGAGCCAGATATGTCTGATATTGTGGAAAAGAGAAAAGCCACAGAAGCGAGACACCATTGGTTACTGAGCCAGCTATAAGCAATGCAGTTGAACATGCAAATTGCATGGCCTTTCTACTCCTGGGGGTAAAATTACTGCTCACTGCACCCTGCATCTCAATTCTCCTTTTGAGGGTTTGGGGGATACCTGTCAATCAAACCAAAGCTAGACAGAATATATTTACCTGGTTCCCCTACATTTCAACATCTGAGACACTTTAAAGTCATATGTTACAGAAAAGATGGGGCTACCAGAAACACACATGATATCAGAATGTGACCTGACATACATGCAGTCAAGCCAAAACAAAACTATACATAAATATAAATTAAAAAATCATTTCTGTTCAGCTCCAGTCAGATTTTACTACGAAAACGTCTTTAATTTGAGTAATAATGTATAGATTGGTGGAGGACTAAAAAAGAAAACAGTCCCAGGCTGCAGAGATCTTCAAGGTGAGACACCCACCCAGAGGCTGAGAGTGGTACTGCACCTAAAACAAAGCAACTTCTTGTTTTCAAACTAAGTTTTTATAAGACTTTGCGGTTAAAGTGCATACTTACAGCAAAGAGACATGATGCATCATTACAGATCAAACTATCCAGAGTTTATAATGTATTTTACAACATTTCAAGTACATTTTCCTGAGAATACTTCCATCTATTTCACTACAATTTTCAATACAGGACTTTTCCCCCATAATGGAGCCTTTTTCATTTGTGGTATTTTTTCTAAACACTATCCTTGTTACTCAGATAATCTACAGACTTGACAGTGCAGTTTTCATTAGAACTACTTTCCACTGAAACCTTTATTGAAAGTGGTTGGCCAACCTATTCATAAACCTGAAGCTTTACACGCTTGACCTAGAAATTTAATGCTGACATATTGTGTGTGTGACTGGCACACTACAACACAGCAGAGTGCACCGGCGCCACGTTATCAGTATCAGGGGGAATCAGATGTAGTCTCACAGGAGAGGGGACCTGGCCAGCCTGAATCTGGTACATGCAAAAATGCACACTGCCCCATGCTGAAGCAAAATGTCCCAGAGCAGATGATCTCATTAATGTGCCGTCCACTGTCAACTGCAGCAGGGAGACATAAGCTGCTCCCTAAATGAAAGGACCAGGCAGCACATACATGTGAGTGTGGGATAGTGAAGGGATGTACATGTTAAATGTGCAGTGTAATAAACACTTTACCATAGACTGACACAGAAAATCTCCTGTTTGAAAGAGTCATTTAAAATGCTACTGCACCAGAGGCTAGTTTGGACAGATCATCTGAAGACAGAGAGAATAAACAAACACAGTAAAACACACATACCTTTTCTAAAGTCAGTGTCATTTCAACCCTCCATCCCCACCACTGCCTTTGTCTTTACAAACATTATTTCTACAAACTCAAATGTTAAGACTTTCAGTCACACAGTCCCAGTGAAGCTTCCACGGCGGCCCTGAGGTGCCAAACACGACAACGTGTCGCATTTTGTGCCGGTTTGCCACCGGGAGCCGTTAGCATCTTACCTGCTAGCTTGTGTCGCAGTTGTCGAACTTTGGCTTGTGGGCGAAAAAAAACAAACGGAAGCTCGTTTGGAAGAACGAAGGCCCGGTGATTAATCCATCGAAACCAAAATAACAAAAACATGTTTGTGACCACAACAGAAAGTTGTTTACAACCACAGCTCCCGCTGTTTGCAAACAGTGGCGGCCACGATGACGTCACAAGGTGACATGTGATTGGCAAATGAGCTGGCCAATAAGAATAGGTCTCGCAAACATCGGTACACGCCCAGGATCCAAACAATCCAATCACCAGCCTTTGAGATTTGTTTTGGCGGGCCCTGCTGCTCAGGCTCAGTAAGTAGTTCTACGTACAATAAAAGACTTAAATAAATACAGAAATAAAATAGTAAAAAATAAAATACTACAGGATTTAAAAACAAAGTTTACACAAATACTATAATTATCAGCTTGTGATAAAGGTGTGGCTGCTGCTGCAGCTCAGTAGCTCTAAATTGCACTGATGAGAATTTAAATCTACAGGCACAAGGACCCGGCAGACTGCTCAGTGTGTTGGTTGGTTGTGCACTGGGATATTCGTCCAGACAGGAGTGCGTTTTTGTGAACGAAAAGTTAACATGGAGAAACACTGGTCTGTGGTTTGTGCACTGATTTTAGCACTCAGTGCATATCTACACTTTAACGCAGCTTTTGCAGCAGCAGCTGACCGTAATTTAACAGGTAAGTGTTCTTTTGACTCATGTCAATATGTCTTTAATGTATTGTTTATTTGTTCTTTCCAAAAAGTGCATGTTTGTCTGTTTCATCATGCAACCAAGTTGTTTGGAAGCAGACACCTTTATGTTATCCCAGTCTCCACAGCTGATCTCATTCGTTTTCTGCTTCGCTGCCTCTTTCTCTCAGTGACTCTTCCAAAACCAGGACACTGCCCACGTCGCCTTAATGTTGTACCATCACATAAGGGCTGTGTGTGTGATGAAGACTGTCCTGCAGACCACAAATGCTGTGTCTTTGACTGTGGAGCTGTCTGTGTCCCTCCAGCTTTCAGTATGATTAACTTTTTCTCAAGTGGGGGCAGCTGTTAAATCTTCTCAAACCTGATGTGGAAATCAAGCATGGACTGTCCACAGTGCAACAAAAAGTCCCTTCCAATCAAAAAACATATTTTCCAGAATTTATGTTATAGCTCTTTTGTATATATGAGTTTCTCTTTTTCTTCAGCAAAACCAGGAGTGTGTCCTCGCCGGCACTGGGGTTCAGGAATGTGTGCTGAGTTTTGCTCTAATGACAGCGACTGCCCTACTAAGGAGAAGTGCTGCTACAATGGATGTGGACACGAGTGCACTGCACCGTACACAGGTTAGATATGAACTCAGAAAACTCCCCGTTTATAGTGTCTTTGTAATCACATGAGTTTTGCCTTTGCTTTGTCAGTGAAGCCGGGCCGCTGCGCTCCACCTCAGGGCACCCCCATGTGTGCAGAGTACTGCTACCATGACGGCCAGTGTCCAGGAGAGCAGAAGTGCTGCAGGACAACCTGCGGCCACGCCTGCAGCAAGCCCTGCTGACCGGACAGCTAATAGCTCAGCTACACCTGTGCACGTTTGGTTTCTTTCATCCAGCAACATAGAAAATGGATAATGTTCACATTTTCATAGTAGCACACCTTGGTATAATATTTGAGCAGTGATTTGCACAAAGTGTGATTCATTAGGGGGGAGAGTAGTCTCCTTAATTTGTTAATAAAGTCAATTTCGGTATCAAACAAAAATCTGCAAGATCTTGTGAATAGTTTTTCTACACTACACTTGGAAAAACAGCAATTGCAGAACAGTCTCCTGATCTGTTATGACACAGCCAGAAGGATTGTCCACCAACATTTGCTTTTAATCTTTTTTGCCTTGTATGCCAATCTGAAAACACTTTCATATGAAGAAAAAGTGGTTGCTTTGAAGAACATCCTGAACGGGAAAGGGATTATTTGGCTGTGCGCCACTTACAATGTTAACAAGACCTGAAGCATGTTTGCATTTTAAGTCTAGGACTGAAGTAGTAATACTCTGATATGAGAAACATTTCAGATGTGAGAGTATTATATAGGTAGTAGTACTGTATATTCTAAATTTTGTATCTGTTCCTGTTGCAGTTTCAGGGCATGAAGCATTTTGTGTTTATGTTTTTCAAGAAATAAACAAGTTTCCACAACCGAGAAATGTGTTGTACATTTAGCACCTCGCTAGTCACAGGTCTTAAATTTCACAGGTCTCTTTTATGGGCTTTTAAGGAAATAACTTGACTGCAAAAACAATTATTAAACATGCCAAGAATGGAAAGTGGTTACTGGCAAAAAAACCCAAAACTATTCAGAGAGGTGGCCAAGAACTTCTGGTGCTTGAGCATTTCAACACTGTTGCTCAAACTTTTTATATAAACAGCAAAATTTCATTTCAGAATTTACAGCAGCTGCTAAAAAAGCACTTGTCTAGGAAACCTCAAACATATGTGCTAAATAAAGTCATGTCACTAAGAATTGAGCCAAGTCACTGATTTCTGAGGGTGTGCTCATGAGAAACTCAAACGTTGGGCTACATACTCACAGTTTGTTCTCGGGCTGTGTACACCTACTGGCTTAGAGAGCAAACAGTTTGCAGCTAACCAGATATGAACATAGCTCTTGTGGAATGCTGCTTTTTTCTCTGTGTTTTTGTTCCACGCTGCTGCCAAACATGCAGGGGTGAGATTCGCTGACTGGCCAAACACAGAGACGTCTGTGTTCTCTCTGAATCTGCCATAAGTGGGGCCAAGTTTGTTTACACAAAAATGTGGGCACTCAATGGGAAGTAATAAAATCCTTGCTCTGGTGCAGCGTAGAACAGTACACCTTTTTACACTGTAAGTAATCTGAATAAAATGATGAGAAGACGTTTGTCAGTTTATTGGAAAGACAGAAGGTTTTGCCACATGCACATTTCAAAAATTCACATTCTGCACACTTTCAGAGCAAGTGAAGCAGAATACCCAAATATAACACAGGACAGTGTTGTTGTTACTGAAAAGATTAAAACTAACTTATGGAAGTAATTCATAGTATGTTAATTTCCATAATGACAGACATCATCTTGACTTATAAAGGCAAAGAACTTGCAGACACTAACCTTTAACATTCAAATATGCATCTAACTGGGTAAGAGGGCTGCTCCTTTTTATAGAACAAGTAGCTCCAGACAAGTAATGCATTTGCTTAAGGATATGTTCAACTTGGGGGGAAGGTTCGTACTTGGTTTCTACTATTTGTTTGGATATATGTGTTTTTTCTCTGTTGAATGCAAAAGCATCAGGAACTATTAAATACAAAGCAAATACTTCTGGATCTGGCACAGTCCAACCTTAGTGCTGTGTTTAGCATACTTATTGGTGGGAAACTCAGTACTGCAGACTTATTTGATGCTTTGTCATAACTTGAGGTTTGTTAAAATGTGACATTCTGGTCCATTTCATCTTTCCTAGTAAGGGAATGGCAATCGGCAGTTTAGGAACGCAGTATAACACCAAAGGTGCTCGTCCTTTTCTGTCTGAGCTCAGGGGCTTTATAGTGCAATGTACGGACAAACCAATCACATATTTACAGAAACATCATTTCACCATAGTTTTCTCTGCATGACAAAATACCTCAGTGACAGTGTGGCTGCATCAAGGTGTTGTGGAGTTCTGGATTCAAACCAAAGTGTCTGGATGCAGTGACCACTGCAGCACACTGCACAGCCTTGGTTACTTCTGCTTGTGAAGCATAAAGTTCTCAGTAGACCAATGTCCCCATCTTAGCTGACATAAAAAGATCCCGAATATATTAGTCATCGACCTCCTTTTGAAAACAAAACCCTCAAGTTGACCGTTTTAAAAAAAATTCAGATCAGTGCTCGACTTAGTTTTCCCTGAATATTACATGCTTACCAGAGGTTTCTCCAAAAGGAAACCTTCCTTTCTAAAAGCACAGCCATTCGTGTCCAGCCTCAGAGTGGCGGCACGCCCCTCATCTTGCGTATGATGTTGGCTATCCGCTTGGCCAGTCCTGGGCTGGGCTCTTCTATCTGAAAGCTCCGGGTCAGTAGGTTGTACAGGGAGCCGTAGCCCACGGCCACCACAGTGCAGGTTAGGCAGATGACATTATAAGGCATGCTGAAGTCTGGAGTCGGCAAGTTGACCAGAAGTGGCTCTGTGTAGATGCGCACAAAGTAGCTGGACTCCTCTTTACAGGGAAAACTGGAGTAAGATGAGAAGTTTGATCATTTGACTTTGGAAATTAATGTACCTCTCAACAGGAACTCAAACAGATGGATAAGAACCAGGGCATCAGAAATTAATCAATTCTGTGCTTACAAGCTGCTGAAAAGTGGCCGATCCAGAGTGCTGTTTGTATCCATGGCGACGATGCTTGGTACAAGAGAGCTGATTACTGAAGACCTAAATGTTGAAGAAACACATTTTTGTCATTTAGAAAGTCAGAAAGAAAAATTCTAAAAAATGAACGCAAAGAACCCCAAAGTAAAGCATCCACTCACACATGCCTCACAAAACCTACAACTCCATGGCTTTTAAAGTAACATGAGTGGAAACATAAGTGCGTCCTCTTCCAGAACCTTCTGAAAACTAGACACCCTACATGCATACCCCACATAGAACCCGTGGTTGGGATCAGGAGTGTACTCGGTCCACTTGAGCAGAGCCCTCTCAAACTGCACTTTAACCTCTGTGACGGAGTTGGGGGGAAGCTGCACGAGCATCTCCAGCAAGTGAGGCCTCACACGGTCCTTGGATGGCTGGTAGTGGATGTAGCCTGGCAGAGGAAGGGGGACATGAGAAACCACTGAACACATAAACTGGTGTTTCTCAACAGTCATCTGCAAATTAAAGAAGTTGTGTACACATATGCCTACGGCATCACCATAATTCAACACTAATATTACCGATAATATGGTTTGAACCAACAACAGTCACCAACATAGGAGACCAAAATGTCTTTCACCACAACTTTTGACAGAAAATCTGACTCATGTTCTCCTCCTGCTGGTGAAAAGAAGCATCTGCATGGAATCACATTAACAGTCATTCATACAGCGAAACTTGGGGAAGTATTGCATACCAGTATGTAGTACAATAATTTTAATTATCTCAGGAGAAGAAAACTTTCATTAGTAGAAATCTTAGCAGTCATTTAACAGGTATGGCAGCTCCATATTTCCAGAGAAAATGGTGAATACAAACACTGGGAATAGTCTTTTCCATCTTAAAAGCTGCATTTGTACCTGTTAAAATGTTTGCAAGACAATTACAAATGACGAACTAACTGGCTTTTATTCATTTATCAATCACAGTCAAATCAGCATGTTGACGGTAGTAAATATTTAATTGCAGACCCCAACATGCATGCTTGTTTTCAGAAGTGACTCACTGGGCTTGTTATCCTTTCCCTTGCTGGTGACAGTGAGTGTATGGATGTAGAGACGCAGATACCAGGGCACTGAGTCCAGCAGGAGTACAGGGAAGGACCTGTACGGGTGGTTGTTGTACATCACTGTATGAATCTCTCCAGTCTGCAGACCATAACCAGCCACATAACGCTCAGCATGAAGCAGGGGGCGCAGCATGTCACCTGCAGGTGGGGAGCACGAGAGAGGGTCCCTTAATGGTCAACACTGGCAAACATTTCATGAGAGAGAAGAAATATACTGTAACTACTGAACACAGCTAATGTTTAAAACACAAACCTCTGAGATTTAACAAAAAAATCCAAAAGGCAAGCTCATGTCACTTCAGTTTTAACCTGTCTTCACTGGTTACCAGTAAGTTTTAGAATTTATTTTAATGAAAACTGGCAAAAAAAACAGAGTTGGAGAATATGATAAGCTGTGACACAAGCATACAGTACATTTTTGGTAAACTTCTTTGAAGACTTCTTGTGTCATCCGTCATGGAGAATTAAGACTACGACCTGCCGGTTACACAAAGCTTTGTGTCATGCTCTACTGTTTTTAACGCACCTTCACTGGATTTCCAGCGGATCAGCAGGTTGAGAGAGCGCACTGTTCCAAAAGTGACTTGCTGGGTCAAATCGTAGACGGAGAAGGTTCGTCTGTCCCCCAGCACTACTGCCTGGCTCAGCAGGTGAGAGGCTGGGCTCAGCTCAAACTGCTCCCCCTGCAAAATGACATCATACTCAACACAGTTGCAGTAAAAAGGATTGTTTACAAAATATTATGACATTTTAACCTGATACAACTCTTAAATATTTCTACCTTGAGGCTTTAACAGTTTTTTTAAAACTAATCCATCTTTGTGAATCTTTGGAAGCTTCATTACTGTGAATTAAGAGAGAAACCTAATCATTTAGAGTAGAGATGTATAAGGAGTCAAACCTGAGGGTTGTCTGTGATGTCAACATAAATCTTACTGGAGGAAGCCAGTGGACAAGCTTCCGTCACAGTCCGAGAGAACATCTTGAACAGGGTCCACTCTGAAAGAACAAACAGGCTGAATTAACTACGGCCACAAAGATGTCAAGGCATCATTGTGGTTTTCTCCTACTATTGTACACTACTTAACAATCCTCAGAAAGGCTAAACTTACATGTGGGCTGAATGAAGAATGTGCCTTTTGCTCACCTCGTTTACCCTGTCCAGAGGTGTGCAAATCAAAGACCACATTCAGTGCCTGTCTCAGCTCCCAGGATGTGGTTTTGCACTGCCAGTCCTGACACACAGGTCTGATGTGCACTGCCTGGGAATGAAAACTGCTGTGGAAGAGTTTCTCTGACTTCAACAGGACAGCGAGGCCAGCCTGCAAATGCATCACGGCCACAAAAAGAAACAGAAGAAAATTACAGGCAGTCAATGATGTAAAGTTTGTAAGCGAGTGTGAAAATAAGATCTGAAGAATATTTACTCCACATGAGGTTGTAAGGGATACGGCATAATAAATGTCAGTAGGAGTTTTATACAAAGCTACACACAGTGCATTTGGGGGCTTATTAGAAAAGCCATTAATGAAGTGACACACACCTTAGAGCCACATGGCAAAAGTTTCTTCCAGGGCGTCAAATTCTCAGTGCAAACAATCTCTCGTGGCAGGGTGGCATAGCGAAGAAAGCGATGGTCCGTCACTTCAAGTGCACAAAAAAAAAAAAAAAAATCAGTTATTATGTGTACAGTGACTCCAGGACAGACTGAAGCAACAGCATGTGGCCTGAGTTGAACTTGTCTAATCACACCATTAACTTTTACACAGACTCATCACTTGTGCTTTACAAAATGCAAAAGACTAAAGAAGCATCACTGTACCATTGCTTATACCCAGTGGTTTGAAAGAGGCACTGGGCTGCACAGTGTTGGTGGAATCAATGAAGTTAAGTGAAGCACAGAAGATCCCCGACAACACATTAGACAGCTCTTTCCACATGCCATCCACGCTAAAAAGGGCAGAAAAATGGAAATGTTAAAAAGTACATACTATATATTAATGTTCAAGACTGCAGCTAAATAAAAAACAGCACTGACATTTTGTTTCTTAAAGTTATTGTTTTTATAGTGTATTGTTTTAAAATGCCTATTTATCACCTGGAAATGAAAAATGAAGTTGCCATTATGTCCATGGTTTATTCCTGGTAGATATACATTAAGGGAAAATGATCACAACAATATTAATTTCCATACATTAATGACTGAATGAGTTATTTCATACATTTGTCTACTTCATACTGCTTTACACGATGGAAGAGAGCTTGCTTTTGGTTGAAGGGGCAGTATGGATGAGCCAACAGGGACACAGCAGCACACCTGTTCTCACAGAAAGCTCCCATCCGCAAAGCAAAACTCAACTTAGGTCTTCCTGGTCTCTATTCAACAGTAATACTCTCGCTTCTACAGTTTTTCCTGCAAAATGGTTTAGAGCGGGTGCAGGTCTAGAAAGGCTGCACTCACTCTGTCACAGAGTCCTGGAACCAGACCCAGAGTTCAGCCCCAGGAGGCGACGGCAGAAAGGGCTGGCCCCACTGCATGGTCCTCCAGTGGCCCTGGGTGAAGGAGATATGCAGCTCTCGAACGGAGAACTTGGAAATAACCTGGCCCAGAGACTTGGGAAACAGCCGGTAGTGGGACTCTGAGAAATATACACAGTGACGGGTTAGAGGGAGCAAACGTGACTGTCTAACAGTGTGTATCTGAACTAAAAACAAGACCTAGACTGTGTTTATGGTTGTACCATGATTATATTGATTATTCTTATGATTGTAACATGATTATATTGATTATTCTTATGATTGTAACATGATCATATTGGTTATTCTTATAATGTGAATATATTCAGAGTTTCAGGGGCTACACCTCAATGTCATCATGCTGGAGAAGGATTGCTCCAACCTGGCAACCCCGTAGTTGTTTTTATTAATGGATATCGAGTGATTAATTATTGCTTATCATCTACTGCAGGTGTTTCCTGTTGAGAAGCTAACAGTTAGCTTACCCTTGTCTCCTCTCGTGAAATCAGTTTCCCACAGGGTGCGGAACTGGAAGCTGGCGTAAATATCCCCGGAGTGCAGCGGCCTGATCACCAGCTCCTCCTGGAAATCGTCTTTGGGCTCTGGGCTCGAAAGGGGGACCGGTGTTTCGGGTCCAGACGCGTCTTGTTGGTCGGTTCCTGCATCATCCGGACTCGCCTCTTCCCGCCGCTTCTCCTCTGCCGTTTCTGCGGTTAAGTGTCCACTGTCGACTGCAGCGGCCTGGCGATCAGGACCCGGTGCCGCTGGCGGCCCGGTACCGAGGACGGACACCGAACAGCGGCACAGGAGGAGCAGCACCAAGCAGCACCGGGCAGCCGCCATTTTTCTCTTGGCGCTGCGGCGACTTCCGCGTTGACGCGTCACGCGGCGAATCAGCCAATGAGCTGCTTCTGTATGGGGTCACGTGGCGCGGATACGATTTTAATTGAAATGTGATATTTAATGAGTCAGTGCTGTTGTTTTTAAGCATTTCCTCCAAAACAATAGCATTTAATAAATCTATAAGTTAGATCGAATCATGATTTATATTATTTATCATTGATATTCAATATCCAATTGCCTCCTGCGTGTTTCTGCTTATACCTGTTTCTTAGGCCCTAACAAACCTCATCCCACCCTAAAACATTAAAGGAGGGACAGCGTGAAACTGCTGGGTTGGTCAAACCTACAACAATAAAGACAAACATGTAGATGCTGTAATATTTAAAATAAAGATATAATAAATACATTAGTTGGTGTGTTGAATGTTGCTGGACATGGACAGGCATCATCAGGGCATATCACCCCTCCCACATCCACACATCATCGCGCACACAGCCCAGACACACACACACACGCTCTCTCTCACACACACACACGCTCACACACACACACACACACACACACACACACACACACACACACACACGGAATTTCTGCTCAGCCATGGCTCCCTGGTAGATGCTCAAAGCCGCCGTTGTCAGAGCGAATCAAATCTGCACTCGCTGCTTTCCTCCTGACCTTGCCTGCCTCTGGTTGGGTTTTCAATATTTTATCCAGGATTCTTGTGCTGCCTCCTCATGGCTACGTCGGATGGACTAGACGGCTGTCTGCAACGAGGCAGATCTCAAAGTGACCCGAACATACTCACCGAACCGGGCATCGATCTGGCTCACGGCACAGGTAAGATAGACGCGTCATTGTCTGGGCATGTATTTGCTCTGTAAGCAGGTGTTTTTGTGTCGGCGCTTCTTTGGCGATGCAGCGGTTTCAAAAGCATCAGTGTTTGCCCAGTGGGATATCAGAACACCGAGGGATAATTAGCGCATATGGCTCAATCTGTGGATGTAGAATCCAGATTGTACCAGTGAACGCTGGAGCTTCAAATTGAAAATTAATGTGCCATATCAGCGTCTATGACTGGCTGCTTGTCCCCTCCAGGTTTGCGCGTTATAAAGACGCCTGTAGCCCATTGGGCTGATATGGCTGCAAGTAGTATTTAGGAATCAGCGTGCAGGCCGTTTAATGCAATATCAACGCGTGCAAAATGTACAGTATCTATGGCCTTCTGCATGATGCCATCCTCCCTGACAGGCGCATGTATTAATCACAAAATCCGCATGCATGTGTGCTCCATGATGCCAGGCGACGCGTTATTTGTTGTTTTATCTGAGTCACCATCAGGCTGCAGCCTCCTCATTCAGAAGGCACATGGGTTTGGGCTTTAGGTTTTTGTGTGTTGCTTTTTTTGAAAAAGGGGCATGCACATCTAATTGTATGTGCCTGTAGCTCCCGCATTGACAGCTCCAACAGCTCTACCCCCTTCCCTCTTCCTTCATATACTGAACTGATCACTGTTGTAATCAATGACCGGGGAGCCCCAGTTCAGCACCGCCATGCGCTCATAAGACATCGATTCACCAGTGCATGGATTTAGCAGCACAGAATCCCTGTGCATATGGAATAATGAATTGATTGTTCATTAATAAGAGGAGAACACCAGGGAGCAGTCATGGTCTGCACTATAAACTCCTTTAAATAGACTTGATGTTGTTCATCTTGAATTACCAATAGACTGAAAACACTGTTTGATTTTTACGTAAGTGAAGCTATTTATGGGGATATCATGTGGGCTTGGAGAGAGTCATTGCTTCCTCCCACACATGTTGAGTTTACGCACATGAAGAATGCTTGACTGAATGATTCAGAAAAAAACAGTGTCATTCACCTTTCAACTCTTCACTAATGAAAACCACATTTAGTTCACATCTTGGAAATCACACCTCTCTGTGCTCATCAACCAGCCATAGCACACATTTAATGGACCCTTGCTGAAGTCAACCCTCCTATGGACAGTTTAATTCACACATACACATGTGTCTCTGACACACCTGAATAAACAACACAGCAGCTTGGCAGATCAGCCCTGCTGGTGATGAGAGCTAAAGCCATCAAACAATACTGAATATCAGCGTCTGGTGCTGGAATATGTACACTGCATTACTGTAGACAATGGGAATATACCATGCAAATGAAAGACACAGTAAACACAGTTGTTAGTGCAAGGACATTGTCAGTGTCTGGTGACCCTAAGCACACAGCGTTAGCCACCCCTCCTCTCTGTGTGGATCATCACTGTGCTAGTGTCTGGGACACCAGCCTTTGCCAAAGGATTACTTTGGCAAAGGCTGCCTTTTTCCCCCCAATACAGTGGCTCTTGCAGCTGCGGAGGCTGACACTGTATTCCTCCACTTACTCAACACTGGCTGATAAGACTCAGTGGAGACAGCAGATGCAGTTTACCATCATAGAGAATGAAAACAATGTTTTCTCTGATATTCTGGTGCAGTAATAATAAAATAGGAGGCTCAGATTCTTATAAAAAGGGAAAGTCAGTCCTAGGGAATAACATTTCTCAGGGTTCATGTTTGACATGGACAGTGTTTTCTCTATCACCTCTTTAACTTTCCTTCTGAAAAGGCAGATTTTTTTCTGAAAGTCTGACTGAATGAAGTAGACATTGGAGCTGTTTAGAAACATAAGTCTGGTAATAGAAGCGGCAGTAATAACACTTGTTTAGTCAGTTTGTTTGAGGCCCTTTACATTCTCACACTAATAAAATGTCACTTTCTCCCAAACTTCCACTTAGTCATTGCAAAGTGTTGACCAAGGTAATGGTGTAGAGAGGACACCTTGAAGCATTGCAGACAGTTAGCGTGGCCAAGCAGGGCTCTCCCTGTGGCTTCAGTCCATGATCTAATTCTTGTGTCCCACAGAAAGAGGCACAGTACCCAGCACTGGGAGCACTGGGAGCACTAGGGGCACTGGTGATGGAGATGTAGGCAGGATGTTTGGAAAGAGTCCCATCAGACTGTAGACTGGTAGGACATGTAGACTGGGAATTTGAGTATTAATTCAGTGTAAATACATAAATGTGGTGCAGATACAAAAACACCAACAGCTGCATTTTCTTTTAAGTCTATTTTGGGAGCAGGTCTCTCTTCACGGCCACGTTGTGCCGCCATGTTTCTACAGTAGCCCTGAACGGACAAACCAAACCCTGGCTCTGGACAGGGAATCATATTTTGTTTTAAAGGTGTCAGCCACCATACTCTTCTGCGCACCTGGAAACAGGTGTGAGGGCTCAGGTGCTCAGAAGGCTGCATCTGCAATTTCACCACTAGATTTTACAAATTGCACCTTTGGCCTGTTTATCCATGTGTGTATGAAAGAACAGCATTTGTCCCTAGAGCTCACAGGAGCTCATCGCCCTGCTTGAGGAGACTTCAACATGGTCTTTGCTCTCATGGCAGGTAAACTTGTTGGACCCGAATTAGACAGTGGCTAACGACCGGTGCTGCTTGATTGGTGCTTTTTTAGGGTTCATCCTTCTGTGCAGGTCTTACCGATGCTATCTAACATCAGGAGGATCTCTGAGAATTACCAGTATAACTGTAGCTCTCCCAGTGAGCAGGTAGATATGTCAAACCATGTGAAAGCTGAAATTGAAACACTGTTGATGACTCACCCCAAACCAGAGCAATGTCTTGTACACAATACCTCCCTTATGCTCGGCTTTGATGAGTAAATATGGGAAATTCTGAGTCAGTGGGTCTTATATAATGTAGGTCACATTTACCAAGGGTTTGTTTAAAATGTAGAAATATCAGTGAATACCAGAATCCAGAATGGTATTAGTGCTGCAGGAATTCTTTACAAAAGAGTGATGGGTTTAAATCAACTCAGTATGAACATTTGCAGTGTAGCATGAAACAATAAGAATATAAACATTTAAGGTGCATATTGAGCTTGTGTACAAATAAAACTATAGATTCTTGTATTGCAGTCCTTGTTTTACTGTATAGTAATAATCTGAATTAAGAAAGAAAGCCCCACTTTTTTTTTTTAGAGGAAAAGTGGGAGCTAAAAGTGAAAACAGGAAAATGGAAGTGGATAATATAGCAACTGAACACATGAAAAAAAGTCTTACAAGTGAGAATCTTAACACCAGACTGCTGCTAGAATTAGCCAAATCTTTTTGTCCACCCTGTAATGAAGCATCATCAACCGTGCGGAAAGGGAGACAAACAATATGAGCAAGCGGTGCAATATCTGGTGTGGCTTTCCACTGCTGTTGTGTTGCATGTTCATTTGTATGTATCTTTCTGTCCATCAGTTTTTCTGAATGATTTTCAGCATCTTCTCGAGCCTGGAGACAGGGTGTGAACTTGCTTTTAGCTGTGGATCATATGTGTTGTGGATGAAACAGCAGGGAGAGCAACAGTGACTGAGAAGTGAGAGATTTTTCAGTCTAGAAAACTGAGAAGTGAGAATCAGACACCAGAAAATAATTATTTCCAGTTCAAGTCTGTAAATGTCTCAGTATGACATCACTGTGTCTATGTTTGGCCAGGTCACTGGTATTACTAAGCAAAAATACACATTTGGAATAAGGTAACCAAACGCATACAGCAGAAATTTGAATTGAAGTTACAGTGATATATGTATCTGGAGGACAGTTTTCCTGTGCTACCTTGGAAAGAACATATTCCTCATCAAATTATTTAAATATTTCAAGTTTTTTCAAGTGGCGCCTTAATGTGCAGCCTATAGCGCTGTTAATTTGTGATGCAGATGAAATGCATTCTCACTAGAGCTGCTTAATTAATTAGCTAATCAACAAAAAATTAACTGACAAATATTTTGGTGACTGAAAAATAAATAAACTATCAAAACTTAACTGGTTTCAGCTTATGGAAGTGTCAGGGTTTGCTGCTTTTCTGTTTAATGTCATTGTAATGCAAATATTGTTCTCCACTGTTGGACAAGACACAAAAACATCGTGTTTCAGACACTTATTATTGATTTATATGAGCCTATTAACAAATAATCTGTGTTTTAAGAAATGATGAAAATAATCAATATGAGCCGCCTTTAATTTTCACATTGAATTTCTCTAATTGCATAAATGATGGACACAAACAGTTTTACAGTGTCTGGATAAACAACCAGGATTTTCGTTACTGTCACCACATTTGGTTCTTCAGATGAACCACCTGCTCCTTCATCAAGCTCAACCTAATTAAATCCTTATTTCCTATTTTCAGCAGCAGAGCTGTAATTCACACCAGAGTCACGACTCATTCATCATGGTCAGCCTTAAGGGACTGTGAGTCAGTCAAGGCCACCTGTTAGTAGTAGCCAGAGCTATTCATTTCTCTCCACCATGATGCACAGAGATCCCCATGAGGCCAAGAACAAGTCATGTCAGATACTCACAGTCTTTACAGTCTAAAGTCTTACTGTCATCAAATTTTTACTGTTGTCAATTATTAATTGATGTAGACCCGTAGTCTCAGGGAAGCAACTCTTGCAAAATGAACAACTGTGTATTTTGAAGCTCACACAGTCAGATAGTGATACACGTCTGTCTGTGACCATGAACTTTCATATTACACTGTAATTTACGCAGACTCTTCTATAAAAGGCACGAGGGGCCACTGAATGGCTGTAAAGGTATGACAGTGATGTGGTTGTCACAGGCCTGAGATCTCAGCCAGCCTGAACACCAACTGTATAATGAATGATGAATAATTGTGCTGCTCGATGCCCATTGATAGCTCTAACCCATAGTTTTCCATAGAGTTCATATAAAGAAAAGACAGTGCTCTGATGATTACAAAACGAGTTCACAAACAGAAGCTGAGTTTGTCTTGAAATAAAGAATAATTAATCCGCTCGGTTGTTGTATTAACTGCACTGTCACACTGTGAATCCACACCAGCTCAGCAGTGACTGGGGATAAGCTGCATCTGGACCTGTTTGAGCTCTGCTCTCTGTGGATGCCTGTACTGTCTCATGCCCATGAAAATGGAGCACAAACATGATCATAACAACAAAAGCCCTACATCAGGCATGCTCCCTGTGGACGCGGGCTCGGATTAGGAACCTGACAGTTCCTAATGCATTGCTGCAGTTGTTTGCATGGGTACACCTGCATTAATGTTTGCATTGAGCTGCAGGGGAACCAGCAGGTCTGGGCCAAGTCGTACAATGAGAAAAATCACAGGCCAAATATGGTAGAACAATACAGACAGCGCTCAGAGAACAGAAGAGGAAGATCCAAGCAGCCCAGAACATCAGAGCCTCAGTGTAAAGGCAGTATGTAGTGCAGCTATTTAGCCTCTAATGGCTGAGGTTAAAGGGTGCTCAGGAAGCTGCATGCACTCTGATGTGAAGGGTAAAGAGTGAGGCGAGGAAGCTCCTGTGGGGACTGTGGAGACAGGTTTTGGAAGAAAGGAGGAGGAAAGAACATGGACAGGACGGGAGACTGAACTAGTGAGACAAAGAGGAAATGGAGGAGAAAAGAAACAGATGAGGATGGTGGCCTTTGTTGAAGAAAGCCAAGACGTTGTCCTTCTTGCTAACTGGCTACACTGAGATAATGGACAGTCTATAGGACGCCATCGACAGGAAGGCACAGGCCTGTGGGTCTTTCTCCTCATGGATTTGTCTGATTTACTGTCACATTTTTGGTTTTGCATATTTTACACTATGTCTACACTATTAATAGATTAATTGATAGATTGGTTTATTCCACCCACTCGTCCACACCAATACAAGTATGAGAACCAAGCTGGAAAGACCGGAAGTTGGTGCATTTGGTGAAGATTTGACAATCAATTTAATGTGGAGGGGGACGTCTTTTCTTACATTTTGTGTGTCCACAGACACTGGGGACCCACATTAATCTCCAAACACGATTGAAAAGTCAATTTTTCATAATATGTCCCTTTTCAACCAGGAAAGACACATTTGTGTTTTCCCCATTGTCCATTATATTTCCCCAGAATCCTCCATATTTCTGCAATTTGTTAAACCACCTGCTTCTTTTGGTCACTTGGGAGAAGCAGAAACAATCTGTGACAGGAAAGTGGTGAATTGCTACCTTATGAAGCTGACATATATTGTTAGCAAAAAGTAGGCTGTTAACATATACAACATATACAAAACAATGCTAACATCCATTTAGAGGCATGTTCCTGCCCACTCCCCACACTCCCTTAGCTCTGGTCTTGGTCTCTAGAGCCCCCTGGGGTTTTAGCAGCTAAACGCTTCACTACCTTCACTGGCTAGTCACTAACTTCCTCTGTCTGCTGCTTGGTGCTGGGCAGGAACAGTGTTCAAGTGCGTTTGCTGAAAACAGCTGTCTGTTGCTGCTGAAAATCATAGTGGTAATGAAGCAAAATAGAAACATCCTGTGATAGGAATGAGCCGTAAAGACACTGGACAAACAAAAACAATGCAAGGCTTTATGTGCATACATGCATGCAACTTTATTTAAGGCAGTATAAGAACTTTATAGTCACGTCGTCCATCTCCGCTAACAAAATCTGCCAGATTCAGTCAACAATAGATGGAGGGCAGAGGGAAGTCCTGGCCCCATTAGCAAATAAACACCTGTCTAGGAAGGAAAAACCTGAGGAAGAGGGAGGACGGAGGCATAACTTAAAGATCGAGTGAGAAAGAAAGAAGATGGACCCTAGGCAGGTACCTAAGTCAGAGGAGGTATGGCAGGTTTGACAACCTTTAAAAACACCATAGAGATGAGGGAAAGCCGTGCGAGGCCTTCCACAGAGTGACTGATAGACACTTACGCTACAGTACTATTGAACGCCTCTGCCAGGATCTCTCAGGAGATGGTAAATTAAATACATGGCCAGATCAGATAACTATACTAGCAGGAATGCAGTCATGAAAAGGAAATGAATCGAAGCTTTTCATTGTGTTGGTGGACTGCAGGTGAGGTAGAAAGAAAGGAGTATCAATCAGCCAGATACAGCAATACTTAAAGCTCGTAATCACGGCTGATGTTGGAGAATAAATCAGAAATAGTGACCAAAATATTTAATAATATTCAATTTACAATTGTATGTACAGGAAGAAACAGCAAAGGTAATAGATTACAATCAATTTTACTCCATCACAGACTGTGGTGTAGAATTGAAAGTTTCTACATTAATCAATCAGCAGAAATGTAATCATTAATCAATCATATTAATAACTGATTAATTATATCAGTCATTTTACCAGCAAAATTGCTGCTGGTAAAATGAAACAAACAATGGAAAGACGTCATTTTGGGACTAGGAACTTCTGACTGGCAATTTTCCTGATTTTTTCAACAACTGATAAACAAATCAGCCGATAACTTGGTAAAGAAAAGAATCATTTGTTGCAGCAGTAACTGTGGTGAACACCCCGTAATACAATAGAAACAGCCTTCATCACAGTGCACTGTGTTCGCACTAAAATTAAATAAAGTGGTGGAAAGACAATCTATTGCACCAGTGGGCGAACAGGGAGCGATTCTGGACTCGAGACCGTGTTGTGTTACAGTGGTACGTTTCAGCACCACAGACAGTTCCAGGCTTTGCATTGCGGCAGGCTGCTGAACCGAGCAGAGCCGTGTTCTGTGTGCTGATAAGTCTGTCCCGGATCACAGATGCCTCAGCTCGACCAGCCTCTTCATCTGCATTTTTTCTTTTTTTGCACCGATGACACATTAATGAGGAAAGCACAATGTGCATTTCCAGGGACAAATTCGATTTAATTTAATCATCCCATAGATCCATGTAAGCCAAAGTCACCAGTCCAATACCATTAAAACTGCTACAGAACTGTGGCAACGCTGTACTACAGAGTCTGTGATCATTGTTGAAGACTGTGTGGCTTCTAGCGACTTCATCAACGCTGATTCATCATACGGGTCAATCCTGTTCGTCTGGCAGACAATGTCTTTTTTCACAAAAATGAATGTGTCTCAGTAACTGATTAAAATCTTTCTTGACACCAACAGATTTTACTGTAAACTGTAAATAGCAGCATTTTTCTCTTTGTATCATTTTAGGAACCGGAAACATATTCTGGACGACAAAATATGTAATATAATTATGAAACACATATTTCCCTACTCAGTCTCGCTATAGAACTAATACACAGCATTTATTTGACCTGATGGCCTCTGTCTTTCTTTCAGGCGTTTTACAAGTTTATTACACGAGGTAATGACATCTGGCCTGTCTAAGTATATTCATATATCCCAGACAAATGAGGTCACTGAGCAGTTTGTGCACCGGCTCATGTCTGCACAATCAGACATCACAAAATGAGGTGATCTCCATGGCCCTGCACCGTCTATCTGAGGAATGAATACAACTTCTCAGACAATAATTAATATGGCTAAAAAAAGTCACGCTATTTTTAGCCCAGTTTTGTGGTTTCCTCGAGCAGTAGCAGCTTTCCACACAGTACGGTACAACACGGCTCCCTGTTCTAGTTCCAGCTACTGTTCAGGCTGTTAAATCGAGTTGTTTTTTAATGGGCCCAAATCATCCCACACTCGCACTGGTGAACACTTATGGGAATCCAAATGTGAGGGGTATTCTTGCTGTGGGAACTTGTCTGGAGATTACAGTGCTAACAGTGGTGATTTGTACTGTTCCTCTGTGCACCTCCCACTGTGGTTCCTGCCTGGAGACCATAATATGCTCCTCTCCCTACAGAGCAATGGGAGGCCACTGGAACTGGGCGAGCTGCTGCTGTATGAAGTGTAGACACAAACACTCATGAACTCAAAGGCATTTTTTGGGAGCGGTTTTTGTCTCATATGCTCTCACTCTGTTTTCTACAGTGTATGTATGTACAGTATGTTTGTTTCTGGCATTAACCTAAGTCACTGGAAAGAACAGGAGTAAATTACACACCACTGCCCTCCCACCTGACTCTGCCACTGGAGTCTATATCCAGCTTCACTGACTGAAAACACCCACACCCTGATGCAGACCCACGGATAACTCAGCCGTGCATGAACACGGAGAGTGACTGTTTATATTGACATTTGCTGTTATGTTAAGGAATTTAAAAGACTGAGATGTAAGAATAGGAGTTCAAGATACTGTTCAAGAACGCTTTTTCAATTGTGGATAGATACAGACTGCTGCATTGAAGCTGTGACCTTTTTTTATAAAGGCTGGTAAAGGTTTCCTGAACACAAGGCTCTTGCCATTTCTTAGTCAGCAGGGTCTAAAAGTGTAATTTTATAATTAAACCATCTGTGTGAAGAGGCATATCATTTGCGAGCAGCACGTCTTGATATAAAAAGAACTGAATGAGTCAATATGAATCTTTTAGTTTGTTAGATTAATGTGAGAGCCAGCGGGAGCAGCCCCAGTGAAGAAAAGTGAACCAAGACTTCCATTACCTGATTGGAAAGAGGCTTTGACGGAATAGGATGGATGGGAATGTAGTCCAAATCTTAGCTGTGGACGGGGGGTAGGCATTGCCAGTGTCGTCTCCTTCTTCAGGTGGTGGTTGTTGGGAGAGCAGATGGGCATGACATCCTCTGAGGTTTATCCTGTTGTGTGGGTGACTGGAAAAGCACTTTTAGCAGGAACATTTTCAACCCACTGGATGGATGCGACAGCAGCAGTGAGGGTTTCACAGCTGTTCAACACAGCCTGTGCTTTTTTGGTAGAAATACAAAGGTGTGTCCGTCTAAATGTAAGGGGGAAAAAACTATAGTCAGCTACATAGAAAAACTATGGTGAAATATGCCAACTAGTCCTCAGTATGAATGAACCTGCAAAAATACACTGACATCTCATTGAACAGTTGCCTTCTCATTAAAAATTTATCTTTTTATTTATTTGTCTCTAAACTGAGTCCACACAACCTTGATGACGTCGCAAGGGGTGATTTTTTTTTTTAACAAATTGCTCTCCGGCCTACAGACGTCACTAGAAGACTGGTCTCACAAACCCAGAACTTCTGATTGTATTGCGCAGAATCAGGAAATGCCACTATATATGGATTATATTAGATAGTTTATATATTATATACATTATAACAAATATGTGACTCATATATATATATATATATATATAAAACCTTCGTCACATCTATTTCTCCACTGAAAAACTAAAGTCAGGAAACAGCCTTTCATCAGAAATGAACACCAACATATGGTGACAAACGAGAGCCTTGGGCACTTCCTATTGGCTGCTGGCCTCACTGACATCATTTCACTCTTTGATGCCGCCAGCCCACATGCTGGAGCCTCACAATTGGGCTTTAATCACTTCGATGTGCTGGAGGCTTGACCTTTGCAGACTCATGTAGCTTTGCACCATGATACCCTCTTTTCCTGGAAATGAACTTCATTCCCAAAAAACCAGTCATAACGGAATGAGTCATATTAAAATGTCCACTGTTAATATATATATATATAAATATATATATATATATATATATATATATATATACCATGTGTTACAATACAATGTGTTTTCTCCCTGATAATTTAGTGTGGGGTGTAAAATTAGACATATTGTAGAACATATTGTAGAAAGTAAAACATTAAAACAATAGATAAACATGGATGTGGTCATGTGTCATGTACCCAGTCATAACTAAACTGTCCTTGCTGTCCTGTTTAGCAACACTAGTTTACTGAGATGATTGGTGATTGGATAATTGATAAACAGGGAAAATGACTCCAAGAGACAAAATAAATACCCTAGAAGAAAGAGAGCTTCATGAGACGCAGCTTTCAGGTTTCATTAATGCCTGTGTTAGGTGGACTATTGAGACCATTTAGAGTCTGAACAGAGTCAGTCCTGATCTCAGCCTTTCTCTCTCATTCATACGTTTCATTTTGCATTTCATCCGTTCTGCACTTCGCTCTCTCCCTGCAAGTCATTAGCTGCGTGCCCCGACTGTGGCTGGGCCCCCGAGGCTGCGGGGCTACAGACAGATGGCAGCACAGTTGTAAAGCCAGGGGCGTAAAGCGGCGTGGCATCAGAGGGTGGTCCATTCAAGGGCACATTGTCTGTTGCCTGGGTAGAAGGAGCTGGGTGGCTCAAGGAACCACGGCTCTATGGGGTCTGTGGGGAGTCAGGGGTTAGTCTGATGTTGTGTCTAACAGCATTGAAGCACATACAGTCTTCAGCAGGAAATATTGCACATGTTGGGTTTGGTGCCTCTACCGTGAGTCCACAGACACGTCAGCAACTGAGGCTCTGCTGAAAGGTGCCAAAGGTTGAGTGATCCTGCCCATGGAAACCAGTGTCCTTGTTAAATCAACAGTTTCATCTGAACGCTGCAGCACACTCAGTACTCCAGCCATCATCACTACATATCTAGCCGCACTAGTCCTGCTAATATTTAGCAGTTAAATTGGAAAATTACCTCTGTCTGACCTTTTCTTGAACCCTCAGCTTGTTCAGTAGCATGACTTTATATCTGTGTTTTCTTTGCTCAGGTTAGGGTACACTGGCTGGCCCAACGGGCTTGTTAGGCCATTACATGCAGGGCCAGTTCCATTGAAACGTCCAACCACCATCACTGGATAATTACACCAATCTCACCAATTGCCACTACCCAGCAACCTCTGAATGAAACTGCCTATCTTACCAGCTGACTGAGTGGGATATTGAATTTGTGTGTGAGCATGAGAGTGCAAACAGGTCTACAGGGTGACTGGGGGGGGGGGGGGGGGGGGGGGGGGGGGGGCACCAAAAACCCAACTGACGCTGCTATTCTTAACTGATTAGGACAAATTCTTCAATAATCTGACTGAGCTGACAGATGAGCTGTAAACGTTGCACTGAAGGACAAGCAGCCATTTCAGCTGATGTGTTTCAGTTTAAGGTTTTAATACCCTAACCCTACCTACTGAAATAAGAGTGAGTTACTTGATAAATAGTGTTTTTTGCAGTGCAGTCAAAGTATGCAAGCAGATGTTCGCATAATTTATATCCCAGTGATCTATTAGCCTAATAGTGATGTGCCTTTTTATTCTGATTTATTTTCAAAAAACACAGACCTGCTCATTGACTCGATCAGATTTTTCAGCAAACTAAGGCTTTGCCTGATACAACCTCACTGCTGAAACTATACCACTGATATTATCCTTCCTCTCAGCATGAATCCCTTTCATTGAAAATCTAAAAAGGTCACAAACAGATTCTTAGTTTCATTCACTGCTCACTCACGTTCGTTGCCTTTGGGGTTGTCAGTCACAGTAAAAAGTAAAAAGAAATGGGTGTTTCGTGCTTCACCACTGGCATTTTTTAAAATAACTGCCCGCTTCTACATTTAGATGTAGATGATATAGATGAAGACGTAGAAAACTATTCCTGTTGGTTAGTGCTCAGTGTGTAAACAGGGATGTTCTGCTCCTGAATGTGCTGACAAGTTGGTTAAGTGGGGTGTGGTCCCCGGTGGCACTCTAACGCACTCTGTTTTAGTTTTCTTGCCAAGTCACATTATCATATTGCCTGTTTTATTCCGCTCATAAATCATTTCTAGGTTCACACTGTACTAATGCAGCATAGAGTTTAGCATCATTGCTTCTTTGAGGTCATTTATGGATTGTGTTCATTTATGGAGTGAGTTCTGTTGGGAATTTAATCTTTTATTGCATGTAAAGCTGTGACACCACCACCTGATTAGACTGAATGCAGCCTGGTGCCGGAGAGGACCACGGCACAGTCCACTGCACCAGCATGACACATGGATTTAACAAATCCTGTTTGCATTAGCATATTAATTAGAAATGCACATCATCGCCGCATGGTGCATGTAGTCCATTCATGCTTATCTGACACATATTTTGATACGGCTTCATCCTGTGAATAAGGAAAATCTCCCTGGTCATGCATGTGTTTTCACCTAATTCCTGTGCTCTACCCAGACTACTGTCATTTTCTCCCCTTCTATGAAAAATGAAGTGACTTGATATGCATTACAAATAGCTGCTCCGTGATTGGACGAGCACAGATTCTCCTGCAAGCTCTTCCGTATAGCAACAGCCCCCTCCCAGCTCTGCTCCTCGCCTCTTCTCCCTGGGATCCCCCTTCTCTTCTCCTCCTGCCCCCACCCTCCGGTTCCTTCCCTCTTTCAAAATGCCGACAGATTCGGTCCTCGCCCCCTACCCACAATGCACTGGGTGCTGCATTGGCCTGAGATGTAGCAGGCAGTGTCTGTGTTGGGGGCTCTCCTCCTCTCCTGTAAGCTACAGACCAACCTGCTCCTCCCACTGGCTCCCACTGCTGCTGCAGCATCTGGATGTGGTCTCCATGGCAACAGGAGTGGGCCTGACCCCACCTACTCTCCCTATGTACACACACACACACACACACACACTCTCAGACGCCTCCACCCCTCCTGCTCCTCCTCTCCTCCTTTAAGCGTTTTTTTCTCGGTGGGTGCGTTTCCTTCGGGCTTGACCTGGATTGTGGAGCCACGTCCGCCATGCTGCCTGTGTGACAGTAGTGATGATGACACGGGAGACGGGCGTGTGTGGTCAGCTGACCCGTTTCTAAGTGTTTTTAAGGTCAAACTGTGAACTTATCTGAAATTATCCCTTTTAACCTCATCTATCCCCCTTCACTTCTCCGTCTTTCATGTCCTGCCATTGCTTCTTTTTCCTTTCTCTGCTTCATTTGACCTTTTTCCCCCTATTTTCATTTATTCTCTTTTAGTTGTTTCTCACTTCATATTTATTTTACTACTATTTATATTCTTTTTCTTGTTTCTTTACTAATCTCCTCTCAGCCACCATCACCACCCTCTTTCTACTGCCTACCCATGTGCTTCACGGAAGAAGCATGGTCTGCAAAAAAAAAAAAAAAAAACAGAAGAAAGAAAGGTTGAAGAGGAGTCAGCTGTATCCTCCTTCCTCCATCGCTGTACTCCACCTTACACCTCACTGCAACCCCTCCTCCCTCCACCTCCATCACAAATCCTTCCCTCTTCCTTAGCTGAATATTTGAACAAAGATATCAGCCTCCTGATGCCAGATATCACTATTTTTGTGATGTTGATGTTTGTTGCTCCTAAATACATGGAATTTACTGTACATTTCCTTTTTCCTGGCTCTTTGTGACTGGATGTGCTGGCAACCCAGCAGCAACGTAGGCGCATAGATCTACAGACCTGTACTTTGGCTGATACGAGTCACTGTCATTCATTGAATTACAGGATTTCTTCAAAGAGGGAACGTGGCTTGCTGTGACAGAATGGTAGCTCAGGAGATCTTGTTGTGCATATTTATTATTTACTTTGTTTCTTCCCTTTATTTTGCAATCTCACCAGCTTGTGTTCTATATGTGGTTTGTATAAGCTTCCCTGTGCTTTTGAGTTTTGGATCAAAGACAAAAAGAATAAAGAAACTGTAACGTGAAGATGAAAAAACAAGAATAAAAACAAGAATTTTGTTGTTCTGTGGCATAATGGACCACATATTTACACCTCCTGAAAACATTGACTACTGAGGAGAAATGTATGGGGACATTAAATAGAAATACATGTATAATACAACAAAGTTGCAGCACTGTTTTACTAATGCGGTTTCTGGGAACGCAGCGAGGCGGACACACCTGTTGGTCTCTGGGGAAATGCATCTTTGGTGGGTTCTCTCTGTGTGCGGCCTAATGTTCCCTCCAAATCTGGACCGTGAGAGATATTTATATTGATACATGTCGTATGGCTCAGAGGGACAGGATTCACAGGGACATAACAGCCGTGAGGGCGTGTGCCTTGATCAAATTAGTCTTTCTAATTTAATCTGTTCATGGAGTCCATCGTGGTTTATTCAGTAAGGTGAGCATACTAACTGTCTTCTGCTTTGTCTCTCCCTCCTTCTGCCTCCCTTCACCCACTTATGCCCATTTTATGATCTTTTTTCATCCCTGTATCTCACACCTCCACGCTGCAACACACTCCCTATCCCCTTTGCCCTCTCCTTGCCTTCTTTTCTTGCTTTTGATTATTCTGTTCACACACCCACGTCCTTTCCTTACCCCATTTCATCCTCCTGTAACACCTCTCGGTCTCTGCTGTAGTAGACGTGGTGGACCAGCAGAGGGTGCTGAGGACAGGCTGCCTGGTGACTGGGGTCCACACTCCACCTATCCGACGGAACAGCAAGCTGGCCACACTGGGACGCATCTTCAAGCCCTGGAAGTGGAGGAAAAAGAAAAATGAGAAGCTGAAGCAGAGTTCAACAGGTACAGGGCACATGGGTGGAGCAGGGTTGTGGATTTACAGGTTCCACAAACGGATGCACTCTCACTCACACCGCTCTCTAACGAATGAGGTTAGGAAGATGTAATGAGAGGTTGTGAGTGAAAACTGAGGCAAGTCAGGCACCTCCATTGGAATGAATCAATTTATAGTGACTGCAGCCAGGTGCTGTGTACATTTGGACTACAGCTATAGAGATGTACAGAAGAGATTAAGCAACAAAAGCTTCAATACCACAAGTGACTTTTTATTACTGGAGATATTTCACATGGATGCAACTTAACTGTGCTCATACACAATAAGAAGTCATGCCAAGTACACAGACCTTCTCTCTTGTCCCCTCAAAGATGTAGCATTATCCAGCGGTCTTCTATGCCACGACCCGAGCTCCCCTACCCAGGGCCGCTGCTCAGATGGTACAGTCCTGCTTGGAGGATTTGGAGGCCCTTTGAACCCAAACCTCACAGTTAGCAGCGTGGAATACCTTGGTCCTGAGGAGGAGCATCCCCCCCCAGGTAGGGCAGCCGGTCACTGTACTCAGACTCAACAAGTCAGTAGAGCTGCAAAAGCAACAGACTGGGGGGAAGGGGGTTCGTAAAGTGACCCCAGGTTTATACCTGATCAGTATGAGATTGCTATGATCAATTTCATGAAATTAACCTGAATGAGGGCAGAAGGATGTGATGCAGTTTTCTTTCTTTGTTTTTAACAGTAATGTTTCTCTAATAAAGTAAAGATGCTGGTCTGCATGCCTGTTGATGTATTCTGCACTGCATAATGGAGGCATTTGTGTTGCTGTTCCACAAATGTACCATCAGAGGGCAGCAAAGACAATTCAATGAGGTCTACAAATGTCTGCATGTGCATTTGGTAAAGTCAAGTCCTCTGTCCATTAAATGCCATACGGTAAAAAGGGAATCATGTTTTGTGTGCAGTGCATTTTATTTCAGAGCAGTGACACAAATTATCAGCTTTTCAAATTGCAAAGTAGTTTTTCATTTTAGATTAATTTTATAATTGTGTTTTGCTTCATTAATGTCCTCCAATAGCGGCCCCACTCCAGGACTGCGAACGACTGGAGGACCATATGTCACAACCAGTGGAGGAGGGAGAAGAAGATGTGCAACCTACTGGGGATTTACCTGAGGGGCTGCATGACACTGGAGAGCAGATGGAAGACAGACCAGAGGAGATTCTTCCAGGAACCTCCCCACCACAAGTACCTTCAAAACATTTGTCCCAGCTGAGCACTGGAGATGGTGAGTGCTGAGAGAAAGGTTATTTTTACACAAAACAGAGTAAACAGACAAACACAGGGTGGCTGGAATAACAGTTTCTGCACTAGTATCCTAAATCACGATAAGCCCAAACGGCTGGGAACTAAACTGATGTAAATATAAACAGAGTAAAAACTGTTTCCCTGTAGTTTCCCAAACTTCAGCTCAGTATCCTTTCATAAATTCTGGCCCCTGTGATCTCATCCCCTCCTTTCAGATTCAGGGCCCGTGTCGCTCCCGGCTCACCTGCCCAACTCCTACCTCCCCAAAGAGCCTCCACCCAGGGCCACAGAAAGCCTGGCTTCAATGACTCTAACGTTAAGAGGGCCCCTGGCCAACCCCTCAGGGTCCCCACATCTAGGCAATATCATGCACCCTCCCATGCCTCCGAGCTGCATTATGGAGGAACTGCAGAGAGCCTTTGCTTCCAAGAACAGGCAGGAGAGGTGAGTCTCGTCAGCTGGACCCCAATGCATCCATCGAGCATATGGGGCGACAAGATACATAAGTTGGTTTGTTCAGTCCTACTTTCACAGAAGGTCCAAATTAAAATTTCAAATTAATAGAGTACTGTTCATTTGTTAAATCTGTATTTAAAAATCCAGATGTTTTCCCTCCAATCCAGCCACCACCAGTGACATTAATCCTACATTTGTCCTCCACTGCCTCCCTTCAGTGTCCACGAAGGGTGTGAGCAGGGCTCACCCCCACGCCTGTGGTGTTCTGATGGACGGCTGTCTCGCTCGTGCAGCTCTGAGAACCAACACACGTTGTCTTTGGTGGGCGGCTGTGTGGGAGGTGGAGGGTCCGACTGGCCTAAGAAGGAAGCGGAGGAGAACAAGGAGAATGTGCGGCTGGACCAGTGCTTCTCCAACACCTCAGGCCTCCCCACCGATCTGGACGGCTGGAATGAGTCGGTCATTTCTGGTAGGTCAAAGGATGATTTATAGTACGGTCGGAAACCAGCTGGACATTTATTTTAGGCACCATCTTAATTATAGTTTGCTTAGAGCTCCAGTGACCAACCTGTAGTCCAACCCTGGATATCACCTGGTCCCAGGTTTGCTGTTGTGTCATTAGTTTGTGGAGTTTAATTTGGGAACTGGCACAATTTAAAGCTGCAATAATCAATATTTTCATATTAACAATTGACCAAATCTTTAAAATTAATATCCACTCTGAAT
The DNA here is from genome assembly GCF_900324485.2 of Mastacembelus armatus. NCBI lineage: Eukaryota > Metazoa > Chordata > Actinopteri > Synbranchiformes > Mastacembelidae > Mastacembelus > Mastacembelus armatus. The sequence goes on from NC_046639.1 coordinate 26,415,968, forward strand.
AATAGCCTACTCAGCAGTTCTGCTCAGCTCAGAGAATTCTAGTGCCTTTGAGCTCATTGTTTTGGTTTTAAGGTCTACAACATTGATATTTTTGCTCACTGCTTGTGGCTAATGTCAAACGTCAAATAGAGCAACATTCAGGTAAACACACTGGAGGACTAAATTGCTGAATAGCTCAATGTTTCCTTCAGGAAATGGTAGAGACCATAACAGAGTGAATGTGGATAATGGACTAACGTGGCCAGAAACCCGATTCCAAATAAACACTAATGTCGCTCACTGACCCTGAAAGTGAAAACAGGCAACTAATGTGAAAAAGTTTGGGCCAGACAGACCACAAGTCCATCACAGGGCTGACACATAAGAGACATACAAACTCAGGTTCACACCTACAGAAATCTCAGAGTCACCAGTTAATCTAATCCCAGTGCTTTAGTTTGGGCTGTGGGACGACCCAGAAAAACCTCACGTGGTCACACGGAGAAACAAGATTCAAAGCCAGAATCTTCTTGCTGTGAGACAACAGTGCTAATCACTGTGCTGCTGTGCCATCCTAGTGGTAAATCCTCCCAAACACTTTTGCAATAATCCAATTATGACACAAACCAGCAAAGAGTTTACACAGTGAACTCAGGGGATTTTGGGGCCTCTGGAAATCTGGGTCCTTTGTGCAGTAGCCTGGTTTACACATCTGGTTAGAAGCTACTTTTAAAAGGTCTATGAGACTTGGATGTGAACATCTTAAAACACCTTCTAGCCCAGTTGTTTTTCATTTAATTCCTTTACCAAATGTGCTGCTGTACAAAGCAAATATGGAACACCGTTTCTGTGTCTGAACTGCACTATAAATGATGTTCACTTAGTGAGGGGATGTTTGTTGGGGTATTTTGGAGGATTAAGGATCAGCTCATTTACTGTACATCTTTGCATAGTGTTCACATATGAAAAGGAGGAAGATTATTAATTTAAGGTCTGATTGGCTGACACGAGTTTTCAGGTTGTTAATGAGTGCATGTGTGCCTGCAGGTACACTTCCTCGCAGGCTAAGGAAGGAGCTGTTGGCCGTCAAACTAAGAAACAGGCCCAGCAAGCAGGAGCTGGAGGACAGGAATATCTTCCCAGCGAGGAGCGACCAGGAGCGCCAGGAAATTCGCCAGCAGATTGAGATGAAACTTGCCAAGTAAGCAAATGTTCTCTACTTTGCTTTCTCTGTCTCAGTAGTTTTAGAGATGCGTTTGGTGAATAAACTGAAATTGTCCGCTGGTCAGATGTTATTTACATGGGCCGACATCAGAAATCAAACATTTGCCTCAAGGGGTTTGCTCTGGAAATATGTGCTATTCCCTAAATATATCCCTGTGCTATTCTCGGTGTACTGATGCACATCCGTGAAACTTTAGCGATGCTTTTTGCAGAGTAAGCCAATACGCTTAATTTCTTCAGTTACATATCATCCAACAGTAGGTGGAGGTGAAATAAAATCTAATGTAAACAGATTAGCTGATTGTTTTGCACAGACTTGATTTGTGTTGTGTAATCCAGTGCTGCTCAGGGGAGTCTTGTCTTGCCTGGCTGTGATGCTTTTTACTCACCCGGAAAGGCTCTTGATTATATTAGCATGTAACCACTTTAACTGAGAAGCTTCCCAGTGTGTGTGTGTGTGTGTGTGTGGGTTTCAGCTCTTTTGGCGGAAGATTAACATGCACATGTTCACTAAAGCTTGGATGCTTTTGAAAGAACAATTTCTCAGTGTTTCTGCAACAAGTACAGTCTCTGCTTCCAAAAGAGTCTGTTCTACGTGAAAACTTTGTGTGTGTTCTTCTCTGCCAGGACATTAACGGAGCAGCTGGCTTTACAATACAAACTTCCAAAGATTGATAGTAACAGTCTTGTGTTTGAATAAGACCCAGGTTCTTTAACACCAACGGGGCATGCCACAGCGTTACGTAACCTGCTGTGCAGTACTCATAGCCAAGCGCTGAGTACCACCCACACTTTCTGGAGAACAAGATTGGATCTGTTGTCTGTCTTGAGAAAACGAAGAATACTGCCTCTCTGATCTATTCTTAGACACACTGGAAGAAAGTGGTTTATTGTTATTTGAGAAAAAGTGTAGAAATGTTCACAAAGCAAACAGCTTATGTAAAGGTGAGGGCTGAGCACGACTGTAAAGACAGAAGTTCCACTTGTAGCACAAAAGTGAGAAGCTGCTTGTTACACAAAGACCTAGTTCTATACTGGATTCAGCTGATTTACTATTTTTGACTTATATCGATTACAATTTTCAGCAAACACCATCACAAATTAACTTCCAGCTTCATACGTGTGCATTGTTCGGACTGTCCTGCAGGATATTGAAAACTGGTGTAAAATATTTAGACTATAAAAGACTTTTACAAATTCCTATTACTGTTGAGCTTTGGTTGTTCTAGAGTTGATTCCAGAGCCATAGTCTCTAAAGCCCCAGGCTCTAAATGCAGCATATGCAGAAACACAACTGCACCATTTTGGGGGGAAATCTTGGCTAAATATAACTCAGACTGTAAAAAACATCATACTTAGGTTTCTTTTTTCTATCCTATCTGCAGCGTACAGTGAAAACCCACTGTAACATAGGCTGCCAACGTGAAGGCAAATTGAGTCTTGGTGGATGATGACACCTTGTCTATCCATTGTACCATTGACAGATGACCTTTCTATCTTTGGAAGCTCCCCGCCTGGCACTAGTTCTGCAGTCGCGCTCCACGGTTTCCAATTTTAGCTCCTGACACTGTTCAATAATGCATCTCCTTATGCACTCTCTTCTCCCCACAATCTGTTGTCGGGGAGTTATATCAGCAGAAAGAATAGGGGGAGGAGCAGGTGGGGGCCTGCTACTGTACTTGGAAAAGGAAGAAAGCGGGGAATGGCTGATTTCGTCTTCCTGTACAATTGGCATCTGAAATAAAAGACTGAAAGCCTGTGCCACCCACACATTGATTTTTCATTCTTTTGTTTGGATTTCTCAAGTCCTCCCTTGGCTGGCATAGTTAGATTTTCTTTTCTAACCCATTTTATTGCAGAACATTCTGAGGCAAGTGGAAACCCTCATGCCAATGGTCGTTTATGCGTCATTACTGTATTCTGAGACTTTTTAAATCCTATTTCTGCAATATATCCTAAAGTGGGTGAACAGTGAGTCAGTGTATCGTTTAATATGGTGATTTTCTTAGTTATCCCAAACAAATCATCATCTGGCAGCTGAAAGCAGGGTTTAATAAAGAATATCCTGTTCACCAAAAATAGTGTTTCGTATCATCGGTGGTGTCTGAACTGACAAAGGCAAAAAAAGCAATTGTTCTGTTTCTAATAATAGCCACAGCACATACAGCAGTGTGTCACGGCGAAATCCCCATCAGCCTGTTGCTAGGCAGAATTGATCATTTCTGCAGGAAGACTATTCCCTCAGACACCAAGTGCCGTTGCCAAGCAACTTGGCGATCAGGTCAATAATACAGTGGATGGTCGTATCCGCTGGGGCGTTGGAAGAGATTTCTGTTCCATCTATTTAAGATGTTTCACTGTTAGGGGTGTGAGTACATTTCGTCTCTCGCTCTGTTTATCGGAGAGTCCTGGTGATGCTGTTCTGTTTCACCACTGATGAGATTTTGAAATGGTCACATAAAACTTGCCTGATCTGAAGAGGGAAAATAAAAGCAGGGACAATAAAAAGACATTTTGTTTTGTTTGTTTTTTTTATAAGGATGTAAATAGAGAGACATGAAGTCTTTGTGTAAAAAGCTGAAAGTGTTCTAGACAACGTTCTTCCCTCTGTTCCATTTTTAATCTCATTTCTCAGAAACAAATTTGCACAAGGAGACAATCTGTTATTCCTCATGCTATTCCTGGATATCTAGTCAGACGTGTTAATTAACAGACTGGTTGTGTACTCATTACGCTACACAGTCCTGAGTAGAAACAGCTCAACAGGTTGAAAATAACATTCCTCACATAGTAGATATTTCTGTGAACTGTCTTTTCTCCATCTGTGATGTTTCACTGAGGGAGAAAGGAACTACAACAGAGCCCCGAGACAAACACTTATATATAATAATACTCTGATGCAGATGCCTTTTCTGTTTAAATGGGGTTAAGAACATCACACTGATTGTACTGTGTGGTACATTAGACCACCAGGATGCTTTGTGCATGCTTGGGTCTCGGTGTGTGTGACCTAACTTTGATCCTTCATAGGACAGAACTTTAAAGGCTCTAATGTTAGCCACGCTGAGGGGGTAAAGAGAGTCCTGCTGCCTGATGGCATTCTACCCTCTTTGTCCTTCCACCCTCTGGAGGTCTGCTGCAGGGCGTGCCACATGCTGCCAGGAGCTTGCATTTATTATTTATACAAAGTATGAGAGGTACACTCAGGGGGAGCGGGGAACCTTTTGGATGCTTTGATGGTGAAGAAACGTGACAGCTTGAAATAAATGTACATGTGATCTGAATGTCTGAGCTGTTGTTACAGCTTTTAATCGTATTATATGTTTTATCATTATTTTGGTATTACATGGCAGAATATCACTGTTCTGAAGCTTTTCCTCTTTTGAATCCGTTCACCACTTTAAAACACGGTGTCCTATACCTGACCAACACTGAAATGAACTGATGCAACGTGAGTAACATGACGGTGCCGGTAGCCCAGTGTGCATCAGGAGGGTTTGGGGATGCCGTGAGTGGGAGTCCGATAGGCCCCGCCCCGTGCACATTATTTATGCAGTAACCAGGGAGACTGGGGAAGTCTCGCCCAGTCAGCCCATCACGACCCAGCTCAAAAGCGCCTGTCGTCAGCGGATGGTAGTAGAGGAGCTCCCGTGCTGCGCGGCGGGGCAAACGCAGATGTAGCACCTGGAAGTCGAACCAGAATTTAGTGGAGATTTGTCAAACAGGAGAATCGCGCTTCTCTGACTATTCCAGATGTGGGGAGCGCCTCTGCCCAAGCATCACAGCCGCGGTTTGGATGCGAGATGGAGACATAGGGGGTTCCTGTCGAGAACGCGCACCGTGAAGAAAGTGCAGTCGGTTAAAAGAGGATAGGACAGGGACTCTTCAAGTCACAATGGTTCAAAACGTGGTTTTGGTGTTTCTCCGCAGGAGGCTGAGCCAGAGACCGAATGTGGAGGAGCTGGAGAGTCGGAACATCCTGAAACGTAAGTTGATCTTCACCTGGATACTTTCTACAATTAAAACTGTATGAAATGATGCATTAGTGAGTTTCACTGAAGGAGAAAGGCTCTGAGTGCCCAGTGCCGTATATTATTCATGCAGAAAGATGCATGACTGCACATTCCTCCTGAAGGATCCTCTTAGAGATGGCAGGAGCTGACTGTATAAACACCTTGTCTGCTGATTGCATGGATTTCTAATTATTAATAATTTTCTTTACCCAGAGAGAAACGACCAGGTGGAGCAGGAGGAGAGGAGGGAGATCAAACAGCGTCTAAACAGAAAGGTACCAGATGTTTCCTCTATATATTTAAATGCGTTTATTTGTGATCACAGCCTCAACAACATGAGTGCAACTTAAAATGTGAATGACAGTCCCACTTTGTGTGTCCCAGCTCAACCAGCGACCCACAGTGGATGAACTGAGAGACAGAAAGATTCTGATCCGCTTCAGTGATTATGTGGAAGTGGCCAAAGCTCAGGACTACGACAGGAGAGCAGACAAGCCCTGGACTCGGCTCTCAGCAGCAGACAAGGTGTGTTTGTGACCTACTGCCCATCAAGACTATCAGCACAGATTTAGCTGATATCCTGTTCTTTAGTTTTAGGTTCTTCATTTTTTTTTGGTCTGGTTATTCTTTCTTTTCCTCCTGTGGTCACTCCAATGTTCTCAGCACCATTCACTTCTCATTCACCTGTGAATCCACTAAAGCTGTTTTTCTTTGTCCTCCCCACAGGCTGCAATCCGAAAAGAGCTGAACGAGTTCAAAAGCACTGAAATGGAGGTGCATGCCTCAAGCAAACACCTAACAAGGTCAGTATTCGGATGTGGACGTATGAGTTTGGGAATGCTTTATTCTGGGCTGCAGTGGTCTAAATTTAGCTCCCCTTGCTCATCCAGAGAGCTCTGGGGAGCTAAAGATAGAACTGAGTGCTTCTAAACAGGGTAGGGGAGGTTGTCCTCTGGAGACCTCGTACCCGCAGGCAGAGAGGAATGATAAAATGCCACGGTGCCCTTGGGTAAGACAGTTTGAAAATCAGGGAGCCTTGATTTGAGTTAGTGACCCAGAGGGGAGATGTGGAGAGATAGGGCCCCTCTGTGCATTGAATCACTGTGCTAAAAATAGCTGCAACCAGAACTGAGTATGATGACAGACCACCCTCTGTTCTCTGATCTTCTCCTTTACACACCGTCTCCACTGCACGTTTGCCTCTCCAGGTTCCACCGGCCATGAAAGAGGGGAGTTTCTTCTGTGAAGAAATGCTGAGCCTGGAGATTTTCTGAAGCTGCTACAAGCTGCTCAGCGGTGACAGTTCAAAGAGCCTGGAGCCTTTTCGTCTTCAGCGTCTTTAACCTTCTTCCAGCACCCTTGACTATTCAGATGACTGTCGTATCATCCGTACGAGGGCATGGGTGTCGAAGAGAAGACGAGGGTAACGTTGGCGGCAGCGTGTCCTGGAGACTACTGGATGTCGCCACAAGGAAGCTGGCTGGTGGAGGAGGACTTTGGTGGAGCTTCTGACTCTCAGGATGAGAGCAGAGGAAAAACAATCGTGTCTTTCAGTCAGTGTTTTTTTTTTTTTTTGTACTACTTCATGGACTCCTTTGACACGGCGGTGTAAATCTGTGTAGTGGGAAGATGATGTGCATGTGACCAGCTTCACCTTTTCTTAACTGATAAAGTGTCAGTTGGACTGTATAAAGATCAGTCTGGGGGATGTGGTATTGGGGATGAATTTGATATTAACTGTACATACAGGATGTGACTCTGAATGGGACCGTCAATGTCATCACTGAAAAAGCAAAATACCTTTGTAAGCACTACTTGTCTCAAAATACAAGGTCTTTTATAAGAATGGCTTATCTCATTTTTAAATCATTTTATTTTCAATGAAGAATCAGGTTGATGAATCATTTAAAAACAGTTGATGGATTTGACATTTTAAACATTTAGTTGGCCATTTTTCAGTATTTAACTAACCTTCATGAATAAATCCAGAATTTGTACTAAGATATCAGAGAGCCAAGACTGAAATAAGGGGAAAATCCTTGTTACCTGTACTCACTTTCCAAGAACCCTAAAAACATTACAATTTACAAGTTACGTCTAATAATAAATATCAGAATAATGTTAATACTTCTTATAAAAACAAACATACAGCAACAACACATGCAGGTCATAGACCAAACACATCAATATAGAATAAAAGAACTTGGAAAAACTTAACATGTCAGGCAAAAACACATGAAAACAGCACAGCTGAAGTACACAGCACAGTGTACACCATGTGGTGAAATACACAACCTCAGAGTGAAGAGACCTTTGGTAGGACTTTGTTCAACTCAAAACCTGGACCCATCAGGGAAAAACAAAGCATGCAGACCTCTCTTCACACTCTGGACCTCCTCCTCTTGCTACAAACGGTACAAGACACTTCATTTAAAACCTTCCACAAAACTGTGACAGAGTGAAAGATGCAAAATGAAAGACAAACAGGAAGCTGGCCTAACAGTTCAGGTCTAACACATCCAGCCTGTGTTATGTCGACTCACCATCTCGCAGAGTAGTCTGTCCTGAACTGACTTCATGTCTTTTTTAATCAGGCACATCTGAAAACAGCAGGCAGAGCAGCAGGATTTTAGGGGCAGTAACAGTGTTTGTAAAGGCCACTCAGTGAAAACGGATTAGACTAAGTTACATCTTCTATTAAAAAAACACATTAAGCGTGAATGAATAAATCTTCAAGTAAAACTACAGGAGCTCTGGATTTGCAGTTTATCGGTGAAAGACTTAAGCAACAGAATGAAGCACATATTGGGTGTCGGCTGTGAAGTTTAGGCCTAAGGGTCAAACCTGGGATGTGAACAGTCTCTGCTCATACTCCAAGCTGGGACATATGTTACTCTGGAGGGCTGTCTTCAAGGTCTTGTTTCTGGAGGGATGGAGACAAACAGTCGCACAGTGGGAGGACACACACAGTAACGGTAGGTACAGTAATTCAGAATCAAATTTTTAACAGTACTCGACAAGCAGAAAGAGCAGGGGGGCACATGAATCTGGGGAATTGTGGATCTGATCCAGAGTAAAAAATAAATTCTTCTGTGGTCAGAGTCAGTAAAACTCTAGAACTGACAAAGGTGAAAGTTCTTACTGGAAAGATAAGTGTCTCTTGCTCATATGCAGAATTACTGGCTAAAAAGTAGCTTGTGCTGTAGGATGCATATCTAGTTTATGACGATAGGCCTGAGAAGAAAACATGTTCCACAGAATGTGAAACAGGCTGTTATTCAACTTTTGACACAGTTAAGCCTGTGAGAACAATAATGATTAGAGTGTCAGGAAAACGGCATTAAACTAACAACATGGCTCTTTCAGTGCTCTCTCTCACACACACACACACACACACACACACACACACACACACACACACACACACACAGTCAGAATTTCACCTTCTGGTTTCCTGTTGTTGGTAAGACTGGAAAGCAGTAGTCTGTTTTTTCCAGTAATTCTGTAAAAGAACAGAGACCAAACACTGATCGGACACTGGTTAAACATCAAACAGGAAAAACATCACTTTTAACAGAATATTGTATTGACAAACAAATAAAAACATTTATGGCCATATTCTCAAGACTGTGGTGTGGACCAAATTTTGGTACATGAACACATCACACAGACTATAGTCAACAGGTAGCACGTTGTTTCTGGGCCCGTGTGAGAGGAAATAACTCTTGACCCCAGCAGGTCGTGTTAGTCTGTTTCTGCCATTCAAAAAGGCTCAGTGAAAGACTTATACAGCAGATAAATTATTTTCACAGCAGTCTTGGTCAGGACAGTTATATAGATATATGCATCTATACTTAACTGAAAACATGTCTGATAAGAAGCAGATGAACAATGGCACGTGTTATCAGTTCTAAGGCTTTTGGTCATGGAAGATGAGGAGGTAGTGAAAAATAACAAGAAACCACACTACAGGGTGAAATCACTGACACTACATCAATTCAATAAGATGAACAGCCAGAGTGGTCTCACTTATCGAGAGGACCTGCCACAACTTCAATGTGCTGAATCAGCTGAAAAGCCACTGACAGTGGTGTGACTAGTGCAAACACTAGTGCAGTGCAGTACACTAGGCTGACAGACAACCATCAGCTTGGTGTGTCACAGGCTTAAGAGACACAGACGGGAACAGAGTGGCCTACAGTCAGGTCTTTCTCCATGTTTTTCAGCATAGTGTCATCCTGCTCCAATTTCTGGATCTCTTCCAAGAGGATCTTCTTGACCTGTTCGAGACTCTGAGTCCTGTACACATAGGAAAGGAAGCAGAAATCTAAAAATGTGTTTTCAGACTGCAGCCATGAAACACAGGTAGTCAGGTAGTGACTATACAGTATGCAGTCATTTTCTGTATGAAAGGCGCTGGTAGGCAACCAGCTATCAAGTTAAACTATAGCTAAGCCTTGATAGCACAGTAATGTCACATTCGCACACTAATTCTGTAAACTATTAGCCAATAAAAACATGGAAAAGTTCACTATATGTTTTAGTTACAACATTAAATATGTAGTGACTGACCCGTATTTGGTAACTTGAATGTTGAGAGAGGAGACATGTTGCTGCAAGGTCTTCCAGGACTGCTTGTTGTAAGCATCCATCATCTTAGTACGTTTCTGAATGTAAACATATTTAACATTACATTGGCTCTGGATTAAAAAAGGTAGATCGGGGAAGTGAAGCAAAAATGTTCAGGAGAATATTTCAACTCTCTGCTTCTGTCAAACACAATCATCATAGCTGAATGCAACACATTATATTCAGTGGCATCAAAAAGACGATGCAGATACTGTTGTACATTCTCCTTCTCAGTCAACGATAGACATATGCTCGGTGTGTGCACCTGACCTGGAACTTTTTCTTCAGCTCGGAGCTGAACTGCTGGCACAGGTTACTAGGCTTTACAGACATTTCTGGCAGCTCCAAATCCTCATCCATGTCCATGTCTCCATCCCCCACTTCAGGCTCCCAGTGAGTGGAGCCCAGGGTGGGGGAAGAGGACATGACCCGGCCTGCCTCAGTTTCAGCAGACACTTCAGTAACTGTGGATAAACAACACAATACAACTAAAATAATAATTTAAATTAAAATAAGCTAACTAATTATTATTTTGTACAATTTCAGTTATTTAAAATATATAGGTTGCATACAGTGCTTTTTTAAAAAATTAAAACAAGCCACTAAAAAAATGTATGTTACATTTAACTTTTACACTTTATTCTAAGGTAACCGTACGATAAAAAACTAACATGCTGGCATTCAGAATACTGTGTAATGTGTTTTTCCAGAAACTCATGCACAGACACACTGAATTCTAGAAATGCTAGAATTATGCCCCACCGAATATACCACTAATTTACTTTAAAATAAAAGTTAATGCGTCTTACAGGACTTGAACAACTTCCTTGGCTTCATCCGAGGAGAGCGCTGCCCTCTCATCTTGCTTTTCTTCTTTTCTTTGTTCTCACCTTCCTCAGAATTGCTGGTCAAGGAGATGTGGCGCTTACGACTGGGTCCTGTAACAATTACCACAAATTATAATACTTAAGTACATTATACAGTGGTTTCTGAACAACATCAAAAACATATTACTGCTTCATAATGACTATTTCATTAGATATAACTGTATTCTTATCTGTAACTTTGTTTAGATGTAGAGGGAATCCAGCTTTGGGGACAGATTGTAGCAATTGGGAAATCTGGTCTATACCTGTCAAGGACCAAGCTCAACACCAAAGGTCATTTACCTGACATATGAGGCTCTGCAGGCTTTAGGCCTAGGTCTAAAGGTGGCGTTTTCTGTCAGGATGGAGTAACGCTTTAGTTGTTTATAACTCAGTAACTTCTTCAGTAACATCTGTCCATCTAGTCAAAAATATACAATGTGGTCAAGCTGTCCCTACCTCAGTTTTGTGAGAGACAGCCAGGGCAGAGGAGGGGCTGTCCTTAACGCTGCTAGTCAGTACTGATGACTTACTGGATAACTGGCTCAGAGAAACCTGGGACACTTTACCCAGACCATAATGGTGGCCAGGGTCGACAGTGTCTTCAGGATATGGTGACTGAGGAGGAGACGGCATGGATGGCCTTTCCAACTCAAGCAGTGTGAATGTCAACAGGGGCTGAGAGGACAGAGACAAAGGAGAGGTACAGGGGATAGACAGCTCTGGAGTGGACTTATCTGGATACAAAGGAATACAGAGGGACCCAAACTGACAAAATTATGGAAAAGAATAAATATTAATTTCAGCTCATTTTGTGGTTATTAATCGGTGTCTAATATAAGCCAGAGACAGTAAAATGATTTTTTTCCACAAGAAGCACAGATGAAGTATCGCTGCACTATTATCTGTTCCGACTAGAATTAAATAGGTCACTTCAATCATGTTACTTAATTCACCATCAATTGTAATTCCAACATTTTCTACATAATTATGATGTCTATATCAAAGTTCAGGTTGTCAAATGTCCACTTCATACATTCACCACTCAGAGGCCTGGTAAAACCTCCATCACCCATTAGGTTTCATCAGTGCTGGCCCTGACAGCTGTTAGCAGGAGAAGGTGAAACAGTCTGAGATTCAATCTCAAATTAAAAGGGAAGTTTAAAACCCAAAAATGGTTGCAGAGGGAGAGACGTGTTATGTTTTCACTTTCTCTACTCACATTTTCTCAGTTAGTCTAAGAATTTCAAACAGCAATGCTCAGGTCACAGACCTGCCTCCTGGAATTCAAGGTTAAGGTTTATGAAGGAGTCCAGACAAATCTCATAGTTCACACCTTCTTTCATGCCATGCTTGAGATTCTCAAATGAATGAAGTGACTTCACTGACTTCTGTGTAGTGTAAAAGTGTATGATTTGACCATATTTTGGTATGTGCTACATCACAACTCTCTAAATATATTTTTATCCTGGACACTGAATCCACAAAAACTCCAAAAAGGTGCCAGTGAGGTGCTGCTTTACCTCAGCTGCATCAGGCCCGACAGGACGCTCAGGTGCTGAGGTTTGGCCTCCCAGTGAAAGGAGAGAGGGGATGCATTGATTCTTGGATGCGCTGCACTTCTTTTCTGCACTGTTGCAGGAGGACGGCTTTACATTTCTTTTACTGCCGACTGCAGAAAGAGGTTTGGGTAGCAGCAGGACTGGCGAGGGGGTGTCCTGGCGGGCAGGGTCAGGGGAGGCAGGGAGTGGAGATCCCCACGGGGTGAGCAGAGGGGTGCCAGTCAAACCCAAGGTCGGGGCTGACCTCTCAGCAGCTGTGAGGGTCCAAAATAAGCACAGATGTTCAGACAGCTGGCCTCAGAATTTGGACAGAGGTCAATATATACATGCTCTCTACATATCATTTTACAGTTCAGAGTTTTAATAGTTTTAAAGCTTTCTGCATAATAGTCATCAGTTAAAATGCAGGTTGTGCAAATGCAGATTGGCACAAACTCCAAAACAACCGACTCTAAACATAAAAGTGATTATTTTTCACAACAGGCCTTTATTCACTATAGAGATAGCTCGATCAAATTACAGCATTGCTACACTATGGAAAAGCCAAACAGCATGTCACTGAACCATCTATGTTTATTACACAGGATCCAACAAAATTAATGAGTGTTAATAATGAATACCAATTTTAAGTGTCAAAAGGGCTGTTTTACAGTATATATAACCACATTTAACACAGTAGCTGAGGTCAAAGTAGGGAAAATGTTGGTAAATAGTTTTCCACAAGTCTTACATCTCATCCTCTCAATGGAAGAAGTAGATGGATAGGACGGGGTTTGCTGGGCTGCCCATGAATCCTTCAATGCATTCATCTTTTCCTGTGCAAGGACATTGTTCTTATTTAACTTCAAAGTTTCTTGAAGAACACTGTCAGGTCTCTGCTCCTGAAAAACAGTGTTATGCTAAATATGATCAGCAAACACAAAACATATTCTGGGCCACCGTGTGCAAATACGCATTGAAGATCATTCCCAGTTTAACAAGTAACACATTTTTTACTTACTGATTTGAAATAATATGCAAAACAGTATAGTCCATTAAAAAAAAACATAGGTACATTTTTTCCTTGAAATGGCTTGAGGGATGTTTCTAATTAGGAACATCACATGTATTACAAACTAAGAGAAAAACACATATTCTTCATACACTTTTTGAAGTGTCAGCAGTGTCAGTTGTTCAATGTAGTGTGACTATTATGTTTCTTTCTGAAGCATTTAACTACATTTTTCCACATGGGATCATCACCAGATATGCTTTGTTCACATAGTTTAATGCTTTTCCACAGTTAAGTTGGATTGACCTAAATAGAGGGCTGGGCTCCTACCTTTAGACCAGATGCCTTATTTAGGTTTGACTGGTTGTTGTTGTCCAGTTTCCTGTAAGTATCTGTGGATTTATCAGAGGAGGTGTTTTTCTTCTTCTTTACCTCTGGAACCTCTAAACTGCTCTTCTGGCCTTTAAAACATTTCTGTTGGCAGACAAGCAAACAGTAGGGATATTGCTGCAACAGTGCACTGTTACCATTTAAAACAGACCTGTTTTGTTCTGTGCATTTTATCACTAATTGAATTGTTCAGAGCATGTCACTATGTTCTGATATAAACGTTATACAACAAGGAGAACAAACAATCATTTCATCAGGATAGCATGAAATATAAAGCCAGTGACCTATACCTTGAAAATGGATGGTTGCTCTGACACAGACTCTGACTCTGACTGGCTGCTCTGATGGTCACCCTCTAGTTCCATACAGCTTTTGGTCAGTTGTGGGTTGGCTGTCGTTTTCGTCATCATTTGAGCAGTTTCCTGTTTTTTCTCATTATCCAGATGATCAGCTGAGGAGCACTATTGTTAGGAGAAAAAAAATATGATATCTGACTGCTGTCTGTCGTACATAGAAATAGACACAGTCGACTCAAAAGCAAACACATGTACTTGCTTGTCAAACAACTAAATCTACTATTGGCTTGTTCACGTGAAACTGATTGCACCAGTTTCAGACTTTCAGAGTTTCAAACCTAGCCTCAGGTATGTTAAAACAAAATGTTATTTCTTCAACAGTGTTTCAAAAGACATGAACAACTGATCTATTTTAACAAGAAAGAAATAAGAGACAGGGAAGTGTTTTGCCTTGGGAACAGGAAGCTTCTCTGATTCTGACTCGCTGCTCTCAGTTTCTGGCTCCCTGTAGCTCTTGGCAGTGATGGCTGCAGCTCTCTTGGGCCTCCTGCCTGGTGCCCGTGGTTCAGTGGGTGCTGATGCTGGCTTCACCATCTTCTTTGGCTGCTCCACTCTTTCCTTCACACTCAGTTTCTTCTAATTATATAATGACACACTGTGGCTGACTGGGGTAGTGCACTACAGGTTTAAGTTGTTCATTTACCAAGAACTAGGCTGCCCTACCTTATTGGGCTTGGTATTTCCTTTGACCGGTTTTGGAGAGGGTGGGGGTAAATCTGAGGATTCATCTGCAACAAAAGAACATATATTCTGTACATGGAAACACTAATGTCTTTGCATAATTGTATCAATATCCAGTTAGGATGTGAGGTGATTTCAGACTGAAAGCATGAATATGTGGATTTAATGCCATACGTGAAGTAGGAGGTGATGCAGCTTTAGGCTTCATAGTTGCCTGCCTGGGGTATTTGGTCACTTTGGGTTTGGGTTTTCGGCTCGAGTCCCTCAGCCAGCTGACCTCAGTCATGGCATAATCTGTATCTGTGTCACTGAACAGATGCTTCTGCACATAACGCTTCTCCTGCAACTCACAGGTAGTAGAAGAATTTTTTTTTTTTTTTTAAAGTGTGAGATGGAATTTGCACCCTGATAGCTGAATCAACAAGAGAAATTTTCTTTTTTTCTGACAAGAGTAGATCTACATGTAGAGATGCAGCACTCATCACCACACCACACCACTACCACCTTCATCATTTACTTCCTATAATAAAACACTGTTCTATCTTGAGAGCATACCTTTGGCACAGGTTGTTCTTTCTTGGTTGTGTAGTGGAGTTCTGAAGAGTCATGGATATCACTGTCAAACAATATGGGGAATATAAAAGCAAACAGATTTTAATAAATATTTGGACATTACTCTTCTGAAAGTTAGATCTAACAACACAAGCCCACAGATGTCAGACCTACCTGCTTGATATGACAGTGGTGTCAGTGAAGGGTGGGTCCTTTCCCTGAAGAGCAATAAAACATACGTTTAAGACCTCCGTGGGGATAACAAGTTCTCATGTATTATACATTAAAAGATATTAAAAAACAAAACAACCTTAATAGTATTTACCCCAATAATCAATGGTGCATCACTGTCGAATGCAAAAACATCCTTTCTGTTCGACAAAAAACATCATTACATGCATTCTAAAATGCACTGAAAAAATCAAATATAGTGCATATACTTTAACAGAACTGTATTACCTCTGGCCCTTAGAGCTTATTGCTGTTTTACTGTGGGACTTCAACAGGCTTACACCGCCAGACATACCTCTCTACAGCAGGTAAATATTAAGTTTACTAAGTCAAACAGAAAGAAAAGCAACTTGAAGTTACGCCACGACACAAATCAAGTAATGAGGACTTACTTTAGCAGTCGGTAACCATTTCATATTGAAAATTGTCCTATTGGAAAAATACAAAAGGTCACATTGTGTCATGGTTACACAAGCGATGACATTTGTTAATTTATTACAGTACAAAATAACGTAGTTCCGTAACTATCACTGTGTATACCTGTCAACATGAGGGGGATTCCAGCTCTTAGGGATATTTTCTGTTGTATGGTTTGCTATAGGTTCAGTTTTATTCTTATTATGGCAAGAGATGAGCTTCACCATGCTACTTGCAACCTCTGCATCTCTCTGAGCAGAAAAAACAGGAGATGTGAGAATCACAATGTACAAAATTAAAAACCCCAGAACCAGCACTTATTTTGGCACGTCATTTATATTTGAGAGATAGTGCTCTGATAAACCTGGATAATTGTGATAGCCCACATTTAGTTATGATTTTTTTAAGTTAACACAAACTGAAGAGATGACATTTTGCTCTAATTTTTGCCCAGTATTTTAATATTTATGTATTAAATGGTTAGAGGTTATGGTTAGCAAACATGAATGTTTAGAAAACTGACTCATCTCTAATCATGAAATGTACTTTTTCCTTTAACATTACACCCACATCAGTTAATACTAAACTATTTACAGTCACTTCTGAAATGTTAACCTAATGCCTGCATTTTCATAGTCAGCTGTTTTTGTTTGCACATATTTGTCTAATTCACAATAAACTGAAGATTAAGTTAGTTCAAAAGCCTCTTTCCTTGAAGAACCAGTAATGTCAGAAGAGACACAGCATTGATGAATTTAAGAGATACTCTGTGTGCAGGGGAAACTGTTTTACTAACCAGACCTTCCAGTTTGTAACTGGAGTAAGACTTTGTACTAAGACAGTAGCTGCTTCATGTCCATTCATTTTTTATTTTTTTTTTCAAATTACAGTTTAGCTTCCATTTGTTGATAAAGATTCAGTGCATTTCATTATTTATTTTAAAAGGTTGCTTTTATTTCATTTTAGTCTTGTTTTTGTCATGAAAACTACGTTGTGTTATTTTGCATCATAGTTTTTTTGCCTGGAATGGATATTACACTGCTTAGAGATTTCATACCATCTCTTTGCTTAACGGGGCCCTGAGTGGTGTTCTTTCTTGCAGAGCTCTGGCCTTGACTGAAGCTTTGTACGGAGCATCTGATGCCAGTGGTATCTGGCCTTTGCGCTTCCCTTTGGCCAGGCTATTTTTCTGTGCCTGCTCCTTTCTAGGAGGACACAGTGTGGCAGCACGCTGGTCAGAGCTTTCCACTTTATATTCTTCTCTGGTATCAGACTTTCGTTCCTGGGCTGTAGCTAGCTTCTGAGGTACACAATCTTCGTTCTTCTCACTGAGGACCTGCTGCAGGCACTCACTGACTTTGTCACGGAGCTGCTTTTGCCTGGCTGGGCCTGAGGCTGGAAATGAAAATCTCTGTACTGATAAGGTTTGCTCCCGCTGTTGTGCCAAACTCGAATGAGGCTCTAAAAAAACAATAATAATACATGGAAGTATGATAAATATACACTTTTACATTACCAACTTTTTTATATGGAAATAAAATTAGTAACAATTTGCTTACTAGGTCTTGGCAGAGCATCTACTGCCTGTGTGGCCATCATTAGCATTTCAGATACTGACAGTTTGTTCCACCTAATAGATCTGCAAAACATATACACTATAGCCACATACTGTATCAATGACAAAACAAAGCATTTGCTTCTCTGATGGTAACTGATCAGTACTGAGTAGTGTCATGAATGTTCACATTGCTTACAGGTTACTCCCAGTTGTGGGTTGGGTGTCAGGCACAATACATTCTGTAAGTAAAAAGATCAGCGGTGGGTTTAGTCTGAGGATTAACGGTGTCATTTGTTGCTTTTCCATTATAAGTTGGATTTCTAGACTAAGCTAAAGTCAATACAATACCCAGAGACTGTTCTTCTGCAGCTAGAAGCATTTCTTCTGCTTTTGCCACCAGTATATTCTGTAGGACAAGCAAAGAGAACAAATGAGTTAATTATATATTTTGTGAAAAAACAACTTTCCTTACACAGAAATGACCTGTAAAGATTGTCAATATTATGATGCCCATAATTCAGTTGTATCATATCCCCATAAGCAGTGGAAAAAGATTTTACAAAAATAGACAACACACACTATATTAATAATTAATAATAATAATACTCAATACCTTTTTGTTTTTGTCAGTCTTGTTCTTATTGACCTGTGTGGTGCTCTGGAGACACATATCACTCAGAGTTCAGTTCAAAAGGCATAAACAATGGTATTTTGCATACTGTGACATCACATTGTGGTGTGTAGTTGAATGATCAGTCTGAGCCTAAAACAGTGTTTAGAATTTTAAAAATTTACCGAGCATGTGAAATATGTTAAATACAGTATATTCGGTATGTGTCATACCTGCTCTATCGTAGCACCTGCTGTTTTGCTGCTGAGTGTTGTGCCATCATTGGAGGTCTTAGCTGTTGTCCTTTTCCCTCTTGGACAAGCTTCTCCTTGTCTGTCACATGAACGAACCATCTCCAGAGATGGCTTCCTTTTATTCTTAACAGGAGTGTCTAAGAAGTACAATTGAATAATCTCACAGTTGAATGCTTAATCTACAAGCCATGTATGAATTAATTCATCTTTCAAACATTGAAGTCAGAACGACAGAATTAAAAAGTGATGAAGTTCCGATCAAACTAGACAAACAGCCTGAAATTGTTTGGCCGACAATAATGTGTTTGATGGTATGTATTTGATAATAATCTTGATGTGTGAAAAAAGACATTCTGTTAGTGATCAAGACATTGTCAACAATTGTACTGTTCCAGTATCGTCTTGAAAAAATTTCTAGTGTCCACCTACCTGATATTACAGCATCGATGGAACTGGCACCATATACACTCCCTCCTGCACTACTGCTGATGACGGTGCTGGACTCTGAAATCCGCATCTTTGCTGGGGTTACCATCTGAATGGAAAATCACAAAGACGTTGCCTATGACTATTTTGTAATGCTTTTTAAAAGGTCAGCTTGAATCTGGTACTCAAATGATTACATTCTGTATATGTAAAATGGACAGAAATTTTATGGAATGAGATTTGAGACTATAAGAACTGAACAGAATTGAAGACATTTTTCAGTTTTGTTTCATTTCAGGCACAAGTCTCATGGGGGTGGGGTTACAGGACCGTGTCCTCACTGGGCAGCTAATATAATGCATCTATCTAAATGCATCTATCCATACTGCTTATTTTTTAGAGGGTTGCATGGGGGCTGGTGCCCACCCCACCTGACACTGGGTGAGAAGCTGGGTACACCCTGGGCAGACTGCTAGTCTACTGCATGGCTGACAAGTTTTATATAATAATTCAATCAGCATTATTTACAATATAACCACAGAAATCAAACTACTGGATGTGTTGTGTTGAACTACATTAGACCCCAACTTTAACATATCAAATTTAACATACAACATAAACTTTTACCTGAGCAGACAGGGTGGGTAAAATGTATGGGGCAGTATTTTTCTCACTTTCATCTAAGGACACCTGGGTTTCTGGAACAACCTGAAAGGAGAGCAACATGCAATATAAACAGAAAATATAATTTCCAACATTTCAATACAAAAATGTCACATTACCATTACCCAGTACACTATAAAAAAATTGTCCCATCTACTGAACTTACTATAATATGTCCAAAATGTCATCAGTTTAACACATTTTGGCATTTGTATTGTATTATATTGTATTTATACCACTCCGGCTGTTAAATAATATTATAAAAACAGATCATTGCTTACCTGGGAGCTGTTCTCCTCCATTATAATATTAACTGTAGTCTTCACTACAGATGTGCCCGTTTTTCCTACAAAACCCTGACAGGAAGAGACATTGATGTAAACTGACAAATTTATGAACACTCTACACTTTGCTTAGGTCCAAAGCAAGATTAAACTGGTTTTCAAATTTTACAAGCCATTAAATGTTTGATGATAATGAATTGTTATGATGGAAACCTTCACTAAACCAAGTGAAAAACCTTTTTCTTTTCACAGGCTGCCAAGTTTCTCTTGTCATTATTGTAGCTCTAACATTTACTAATTGCGTGCTTCGATGCATCAAGAAAAAACAAACATATACAAAATTTCTTTTAGCAGTGATGAGTAGAAAAAAGCCATGGCCTACTTTGTTTTTTCTGTGTCCATAGACACTACGAGCAGCCTGCAGGATGTCCAGGGAGGAGCTGAAGTGGATGGTAAGACTGGATCCTTCCACTGCACCTATGACCACTACCTCTGACAGCTCTACCTCCAAGACTTTCCTCTTTCCCTCCTCTGCACATAAGAACATGCTGTATTAAAGTTAGCCTACACACACGCACACACAAACAAATACAAGATACACATTACTAGTCGCACACAAATCAAAAAGGGGATATTACTGCCGCAAAGTTCACTCATTGCAGTTTTTCTGTGCTTTGAATACCTGAAACATTGTAGGTTTTGACTTCATTCTCACTGACACAAATCGTTTCCCACTGGCCCTCCTACATACATGGAAAACCACTGTACATTAGACTATAACATATGTACATCTCTTGTTGATTATTTAAATTACACACCACCTTTAAATTGACTATTTATCTTGAGGTACCTGTGTATCTTCATCAGGGAGGGAGAAGTAAAAGGTGATGCTGTGGCTTCCAAGGTTGAAGTCAATCCAGAATTCTTCTAGATTCTCATCAGCAGGCATCAGTAACTGGGAACATACCCACAATCCTCTCAACATATCTACTACACAATTTAGGTGTACGTAATTTCTACGTTATTACATCGTATATCAGACTCAGAAGGTCTTCATGTTCCTGTGTATCTTTGGACATTTACTGCTACAGTTTCAATAATTTCTAGAACCACAGAAATCCTGTTGATACTGACCTCATGCTTGTCCAGATAAGCCTCCAAGCAAGGGTAGGAATACACTCTACAGTACAGAGAGGACAATGTTATTCAATTATGTCTATCTGCCTGGCACATAACTACACAACTGCTTATTCTATGAGTGGTTGATATTAGTGGAGAAACAGAGAATTATAACTAACATTTAAATTTATTCTTTCAATGTGTTGTGAAACAACCTAATGACTTCTGAAGTTTCTGACCATGCGTTAGAAAGCACGTGATAATGCGTATACCTTCTCTTGTCTCCCTGCATCCCATTCACTAAGTTCAGAAATTTGCGACAATCCTGAAATCACACACATTCACAGTGAAGTCTGTACAAAATATTACAGTAAACTGTCACAGCAGTGCAACAACATGCAAATGCAAATTAGATAAATTTGGCTATTTTTACCGTCTCAAACTCAGAGTCACGGATCTTGGCAAAGGCGTTGGCCACATGCTCCATGCTGAACCATCGATCAGCCAGCTTCTTTCTCTGGTCAGGAGAGGCCATTCTGCACAAGGCCTCCATCAGGGCTGTCTGCAAGTCATAATCTAACACAAACATAACGTGCTGTACGTTTATTGTGTGGAAGTATAATAACTAGGTGAAGAAAGAATGTACTCTTCATAAAACACTTACCACCACTGTCCAATACCTGACCAGCCATTTTAATCCTGTATAAACATGAAGAACAAGTCAAAGATCCTATGTGCACATATTGTAAAAAAAAAGAAAAAAGAAATACTAATCATTACTATGCAGAAACTATCATGACATACATGATATCTGAGGCCTGCTGTGATGTCAGTATCTTCTTTTCTTTCTTAAGATCCACTGGGATTTTGTCCAGAATTAAGTTAAATTTACGAATTGCCTGTTAGAACATTATTAGGAAGTTTATTTATGAACAAACATCTGAATGCTAGCTCTCCAAAAAGAAATTATTATTGGCAGTATTAACATAACTATTATTATTTTATTCAAACCTCTTTTCGGATAAGGATGTAAACTCTGGGGTCGAGTCCCAGTTCACCAACAGGATACAAGAAGGACTGTGTGATTTTGTATGTTCCTGCAAACATGTTGAGGCAACACTGCAATAACAACTGTGACATACTGTTATGAAGCAAGCCTTTTGTTATATTTGTAGATTAATTATCAAAGTCAAAAACATAAGGTTTGACATCATTCGTGCATGTTAACAAGCATTTAAGACATGTTAAATGCTCATTATCTTATTGAACAATCAGGCAATAATGATACTTTAAACAACTGGCAAAATGGAATATAGGTATGTTAGTTATTTGGAAGCTAAGAACAACCGAAAATGAAAAACACAAGGATGGAGTACAAAGAAAGAGACATGTACATGCTTACCCTCTTTGCATGCCTCATGAATCACCTGTACAGAGAAGAAATATTTATATACTTATATTAGTGTTGATTAAATTAATAATGCACCTATTGCGATATACAATGTAAGTTTTACTGTTAGACATTAGTTCACCATTAAAGCATCGAAGAAATCCTCAGAAAGGTTAAACGAGCTCTCATCCCACTCTGGGCCACACTGGATCCACAGGTGCCTGCATTTCTCAAACCACTGCTCCATGTGCACAAAACCAGATTCAATTCAATCACCAGTTTATTAAATACATTAAATCAGTATGTAGTATCTTGCTAGCATGTATTAAATATACTTATCTTTTTGATCAGGCCTTGAGCTATTATCCCTGGCAGTCCATGACCACCACCAGGTAGTTTTAGATTTTTCCCACATTTGTAGAGAATAGCGAGACCAAAACTGGCTGATTTAGAATTGAGTTGATCCAAATACTACATAAAAAAATGTAAGAAAATGGTTTCATTATACCTATGAACAGCAGAGTATCATAGTTTATTGGAGAGTGCGCTAGGTACATCTTACCCTGCTAATGAGTTTGTCCAACTTGGTGAGAAACTGCTGGGGACATTTTAAGGTGGTCTGTTTATTTAAGTTCCTTTGCAAAAACGCATCCAGTGCTTGAATGTCTCCACTCTTTAACACCCCATCAATGACTTTCTCCAGCTGCACATGGAAATGATTAAATTAATCAAAGTTAACTTTTCACCATTAGATGAGATCATTAGGGATATTAAAGTAAGTTAATGTTAACGTTACATTAAGTGACAGCAGGTCAAGTAAGATAAGATAAGCCAAGTAAGGATTAAATTCCCACCTGTGTATCCTGATCCGATGCCATTCCGTACCGGTCACTGCTGTCTCCAGCCCGCCTACCTTAACACTAAATCAACAGATGTTTACTTCAGGTGTATGTTGAACCTGGCATTATTAGCTGTATAACCTGGCTACGCAATCTATTCCTCTCCATGAGCATTTAGGGTTAAATCAGCGTTACATATTACGGGTTAGGGTTGGCTAGTAGGACATCTAACGTTACATTAAAGAAGCTAGCTAATGCTAGCTGACGTTAACCACCGATAACAGTCACTTCTGTCAACACAACGTTTGAAATGTACAAAAATCTTAACGTGTGATATTTTATTTTTGTACTTAAAGTTTGGATTAAGCTGGAGCATTTCTATCTAACTGCCGTATGGCCTCACCAAACCAGTTTACTCCGGGTGGGCTAAGGTTAGCTTAGGGACACCTGCGGCTAATGCTAGCTAAACTCACCTCTTTGACCTAATAAACTTCCGAGTCAGCGGCCGCCGGAAAACTAAAATTGTTGAGATGATGATGATGAGACGCCAGATTTTATCACCTATCTAAATCTGCTCCCTGTGTTGTCGAATCCCCGACAAAAAACAGACATGATGCTTATTTTCTGACCGGGTTCAACGAGCTGGCATCGCTCAAAACGCGCCAAGTCTCCCGGTTCATGACGCAGGCGCAGAACGGATTCCTAATGTCCTGCACGGCGGGCGGTCCAGTCCAAAGCGGAGGTTCGGCCCGGGCCGCCGTCAGGACTAAACCCTTTAAAGCCGTTTTTCTTTCTCAGATGAATTCAGCTTTTCTCGGAAAAACGGAACATGTTTTTCCGTATTTTACGGATATTACCTAAAGAACAACGATGAAAGGGTTTGTTAGTATAAAAACTACATTTCCCAGGGGCTTTAGCGGCTCTGCAGCTGAGCTTGTTATAGATTTGTGAAAATATCAGACATGGGCTTTTTTAAAAACAGGCTCACTCATAGTTAACATTTAGCAGTGGACACGAGTTTGTGCTGCTTTTAATTGTTATTATGAAAGAAATGCCAACATCAAGCAACAGGGAGTAACATTTAATAAGACGTTAGCTTACAGTATGTTACTCTAAGGAAAATAAATACCAAATAAATCAAATTAATGGATGATAGCCTAGAGTAGGACAAACTTTAGCTTTCTATAAGAACATACATTAAACTACTACAAATAAACTTAAATACCAGATGAAAATTATGTGGAAATGTGCTTTATTATTAAACAAAATAAGAATTCATTTATAATTACCTTAAAATACATTCATATTGTATCTATTGTTGGTTTGGATACTTGGACTGACTCAAAAATAACAGTTCAACATACCAAATTCCTGCACTGTATAAAATTATTTGCTATGTCAAATACCCACCTGGAAGACAAGAGTTGAGTGAAGTGCATTCAATAATAAAGTGCATTTTTAATAGCCAGGGAAATCCAATAATACAAATAATACAAAGAAAGTGGCATTAAAGCTGGCATCAAATATAAGTGTTTATCTATTGCACTCTATGTCTGTGCAGAATTAACTGTATATCTTCAGTCTATTTTGATTCAAAGAAATCTTCAGGTAGCATTAGTCCAACAATGAACACTATGTGCATAATACAAAGCAACTGTACATTTTTAGTAGTACTTGCTTACAACAGTCAAAATGTGCTCCATGAGTGTCCTCTCCCTTTGAGTAGCAATCTAAATGAAGTGCACTATGCTATCCTCGCATTCTTTTGGCACAGTGAACTTGTAGTTTTGGCAAACCAACTTGTAGTTCTCACCATCATTATTGTCCCAGTATTCAGCCCCGTGGACTTTGTATTGAATGGCAAACTCTAACACTGCTCCTGGCTGCAGAAATGGAGGAACAGGCAGGTGGAAACGAAATGTATCACGACTGAGTTGGTCCCCTCCTCCTCCCCAGGTATTGGTTATGGTAGACACCCAAGAGGCCTTAGTTTCCGTGTAGCTCTTCCAGCCTGTAAATGAATAGCGAGCAATGACATCTTTCTCAAAGTCCAAATTGAGGACCTGGGTGATTCCGATGACGCCTAGTTCAAAACACAAGACTCTCTCCAGACACACTTTCTGCTTATGGAGGCGCTGCAGGAACCCTGGCTGGTCACCAGGCTGTTGGGAGAAAAAGGGCTTCATGTAGGGCAAAGAGACCTCCAGATGCCTTCCATCTGCCAACTCTGCACCCATCAATAACCTAAAGGTAACGTGGTACGGCACACATGGATCCTCCCCAGATTTGAAAAGCCTGATGTCTTCGAGGTCAAGCCCCACAGAGTCAACAAACCGCACGCCAACATTTCTGCATCGTTTCTTCTTCTCTGCGGTGGATGGCAGAGAGAGTGACCTTTGTCGGATGATGGGTTTAGGTGTGGGTTCACAGGAAAGACTGCGTTGGAACTCTTGTTTTCTTGGCAGTGAGGCTCTGGAGCTTGGAGGCCGGATTGCAATTGGCTTCTTTATTGCATTAGGTCTGTCAGCTCGAAGAATTTCAGTCAAGCTGACCGTCGTACAAGGTTTTGCAACACTGCTGTTAGATCCGGACATCTGCTGTTCAGATTTTGTAGAGGGAATCCCCTCATGTCCAATGAACCATCTTCTATCCATGCTGTGTGAGAATTAGTGCCCTGCTGGCCTGTAAGGAAAGTTATGAAGCATGATTTATTTATGTAAACCCCGTCCCAAAGTCAAGTACAATCAAAAGCCTGAAGAGCCAGTTACTGTACCGTTTTAACCTAGAACTGCAGGACGTCGCGCTGCGAATGTGACAATTATTTAGTTGTTACATGTGAGAAAACAAAAACACAGCTGAAAGCGAGTGGGCGTGTACCCTGGGAGTACGTGCACGGGCACACGCCAGTCTCTATCTCGGTGTAATAGTTGTGGCATTAATTAAATGCACTACTTAAACGCGATTCAGTGACATTAGTCGTAAACATGCTCTCACCATATGAAGACAAAGCGTTAGTTACATCCCAGCTGCAGGATGAAGTTGCTCGATCAACCATTAAAGCGCCAGACTGGAGTTTCCGTGTCTCTCCGTTGTCGCAATCGCGTTACCCGATTTGTAAGTGGTAACTTCCTCTGTGCCTCCACAGCACACACACGGATTGACATGGAGATCAGCTGCAAACGGAGCAGACTACCACTGGCCCTGCATGGGGGACTGAGTCATTTAACGTCAGTATCTACTGTGCGTCTGTGCATTATTGAGGACTCTTTATTCAGACACAGACTTGTCCGTTTTCCTGTTTGCATTATTTGCCAATAACGAGCAGACACCAAAAAGCGTCTGCTCGTTGCATTTTGAAGAGCGAGTTGTAATAGTGTACTCCAATTCCCACGATGCATCTGTGACGCTCACTTCTGCCACCCAGCAGCAGGTAAACAAACCCATCTGACTGGGACGGTGATCCAAACAAAGCGTATGCGCTGTTGCGTTTTTAATGGCGACAGCGATGCTGTTGTCACCGTGTCGTTGAAATAATCGCTGCTCAGACAGAAAAACGACTTTAACGTGGCTGGAACACCGACTGTCGACGTCTGCGCATGATGCATCGCAGCACTTTCCAGAAAATGGGTGTTTTTAGCCTCATTCTCAGAATAGAGTATCTGATCCGAGATGTCGGTTGGGTTCTTTAGCTACCGTATCCTTCACCTGTACTGGGCTCGAAACGGCGTCCCGGCTGGCGACCTGCAACATGGGGCCCATCATGCAGGAACGCACAGCAGCCACGACACTGAAACGCGTCGTTTCCAAAGAGAAGATCCGGGTAAAAAATACTGAAAATAGCGGACCCGTAACCAGGTAGGCCTCATTTTACAGTGGCACGTTGACAAAATAAAATCCTAGACATGGGTTAAAGCCACTATCATGTTTCCACAGTTCAAAGAAAGGTAACAAGATGAAGAAAGCAGCGGGCCAAATGAAAAATGGCCTCCCAGGAGCAGGTGAGGATAAGGACATAGTGACAACAGTGCAGAAGGTGAGTAAATCATTGAGAAATGATGTTTTACCACTGTTGCTCTCTGCAACATGGGGGCTATATCTTTTGTGAAGTAATAACCCAACTTCCATTACGGTTGTTTTACAGGGGGCACAGTCAAAAGCTGCCAGGGTCAAATCTGGCTCTACACGGAATACAAGCAAACTCTCCAGGTATGTGTGGACAGGGTTTTGCATTCTTACTAAATGAATCGTTTCTGTCACAGTAAATCTCTAAATCCCCAGCAGCTTTTGCTCACGCTCGTCTCTTTACAGCCCTGAAGAAGAAGGAGATTTAAGACCACCCCTCCGCAAGCACTCATCTGTGCACAGAAAAGAGGAAAAACGTGAAAAACAACGACTGTCACAGTGCAGCAATGAAGTACACCAGACTCGTGGAGGGATGGGGAAAAATCGAAGAGCCCTCTCCCTGCCCCTCTCCCCAATATCAGGGTTACGGCACATGCCAGTGCACCCCCTAAGCCACTCCCCGGCGCCCACCCCCGAGGTACTACAGCAACACTACAACCAAAAGGATGATGACACTGACAGTGCCAGTGATCTGTCGGACTCTGAGAGACTGCCTGTACTTCCCTCTCCCTGTACCCCCTGCACCCCTCCTCACCTCAACCTTCGGGCTGAGGTCATCAATACTAATGACTTTCCCCCGGACTTCCCAGGACCCCGTGGGACTGTGGGTGATGGAGATGAGAGTGATAAACCCACCTACAGTTACCCAGACTTTCTGCCTCCTCCCTTCAACAGCTGGAGCCTGAGACAGTTGGCAGTGTTTCTTCACACAGAGGGCCGTGGGGCACCACGGCCAAAGCCTGTAGGGCCCTTAGAGAAGTACCTGGAGAGGCTGCTGCAGCTAGAGTGGCTCCAGATCCAAACAGTGCAAGCAGAGAGCAGCCGTCCACCTGGGAGCCGACCAAGGCCACAGGGCTTCCCCTCTGCCAGCACAGCTCATCCTGCCAGGCCTCACACAGCTCCACCATCCCGGCTCAACTCTCCTAAAGGGATACGGCACAGCCAGCGAACCTTCCCATTTGCACCTGTCAACAACCCCCCATCACCAGCTTCGACTCAGCACCAGCTGTCCCGCTTTCCAGTTTGCCCACACTGTCACATTCGCTACCCGATGTGCAATGGAAGCTGTTCTGCTTATGCCTACCAGCGTCACTCACGGCTCAGCCCGCTACTCGAGCACAGAGCCAGACCTGGGGCATCGGTAAAGAGGAGCAGCAGCGAGACCCGAGCAACCTCCACAGAAGGTAGAAGCCCAGGAGGACAAAGCGGAGGTGGTGGAGGAGCTCAGACCCCAGTTAGCCCCACAGCTGGAAGGAGTCATCTCAGGCACATGCAGGCTGCAGGTAATGCCCGTAAGCAACCCCAGGAACCTGGAAGTAACCCAAATAGCAGAGTTCAAGTGAAGAAAAGCCGCATCAGAGCTAACTCGGAGACAGATGTTAAAAAGGAGTCCAGTGGAACCAAAGCAGCTGGTGCAGAGAAACGTGTTTTTGCTGCAAGTAAGAGAGACTTCGTCACCTCCAAGAGAGTGGAGAAGGACTTGCAGTGGACAGAGGCAGGAGGTCAGTCCTCTAAAACTGCCATGAAAAGAGCTGTTAAAGAGCCACAGCCTCTCTCCAAAGCACCACTTAGCAGTAAGCAGAATGGCAAAACAAAAAATGTGCACTTTGTTGCAAAGTAACCACTGTCCACCTTCAATATAGTGGTTTGCTTAGTGGTCACTTGGTACGGGAGCTTGAACCTAGGCTTGCTTTCAGTGTAATCTGTTTCATATTAATATATCGTATTGTACAGCAGTCTAAATCTGTCAGTGGTGGAGAGACTTCAAAAGGTCAAAACTATCAGACTGAGCAACTGTCAAAGAGATAAATACACACTGCATTTCATTTATAATGTATGTATTTAATAATGTACATTGACTGTATTTTGACAGAAGGCTTATTATGATCCTAAACACTACTAGGAATCTAAAAATATAGCTTTTAGGTAAACTGAGCTCAGCTGCACTGCACTGTCATCTCTCAAAATACTATTAATGCTGACATAGGCATAAAAGAAGCATCTACTGTACTGTTGGACAGCTTTCAGCATAAGTAATCCATAGTGAAGTTTAACAAATAATTACATCTTAGTCATGGAATACAACTGTAGCTGTTACTAGTGGAGTTTTTGGTGTTAGAATGTATGTTTTTAATGCTCTTACTTTACTTGATGTTGCTTTTTATCATTTATTTGGTGCCTCATATTGTAGGACACAGTTTGTTCAGCTAAAGGATTTTTGGCTGAAAGGAAAGAGGTGAAATAAGTGGTGTTGCACTGCAGTAATGTCATTTATTTCAGATATATTTCTGCAATGGTTTGAAAATTTTTGTTTACAAGGGCTTTTCATGTTTTGAACAGCTTGAAATGTAGTCTATGATAATATACTGTATTTTGCATAGAGCTGAGCTCTTTCTATGATTGAAGATGGTGTAATGTTTGCTACGAATGTAAATGCATATTTTTCCAAATTTTATATACCATAGTTATATTTATGTAGAGTGCTGTAGTTGACTTGTACTCGTTGTCATTATTATGTTTACATTGTCATGCACAAGAAAAAAATATTTAGCAAGAGCTGAATGTAACTTTATTTCTACTGTGCTGTACCATTGGTCCCTCCTGGAGCTCAGTGACTTTTTGACACAACACGGTTGTTAGGCTGTAACATGGTGATGTTACACAAATCACCTTCATATTTCACTGTATACTTGAAGTCTTTAGAGCACTGTGTTTACATTAGAGTGTCTTAACTGTTTTGTGTGATTTGCCATGCGCACTGATTCATGGAAACACTACATCAATGTAAATGATGTGATATGTATTCAGATTGCATCTCTTTACTTAATATTCATGTACAGTATCAAAGCCATAGATAAGGGGCCAGGAGTGGCAATGTTATTATAAATGTATACACTACACTGACTTGCACGCAGAAAGATTGTGGTACGTATTTTCTCAATGTTGAATGCAAGTATTTGTAAGGCATATAAATAAATGTTTTGCACACAAGAGGCATTGATCTGTCGTCAATTCCCGAGTTCCTGACGAAATTAAACAGAATTGCAGTAAGAAACTGTCTTTACTATTGACATACTGCTAAAACCCCAATCATTAATCATAGTGGGCGACTCTTTAAACTCTATAATGAATCCAGGGTTTGCAGCAGTTCTAGGAAAGTCATTGTATGAGGTGATACCAATATGTTATATGTGCTTACTGAAGCCCGTGAAGCCCCAGACACAACCACACCAAATACTATCATAAAGAATACCGAAGTAATCAGTGTGATTACATCCTCTTCTGGCCTGACAATGGTTTTATTAACCAACGAAGCTGCTTCTCTCTGTCATTCACACACCCTGAAACAAAAAATGAGTATATATTTGAAGTTACTAATTATTCATTCTAAAATAACTTTCTACAAATCCACATGAGCCAATATCATGGTCTTATTTCCATGAATAAGACCATATGCTTTGTATTTTTATAAACATTCCTTAGTTGCATTTTTTATAAATCTCACAAATAGGGACGTATATAAGGTGTATCTGTTGCCTAAAAAGGTCTGCAGGTTACCTAGGTGTGTGTTGGCAGTGAAACATGAACTGCCAAATGTTTCTAGGTTGAAATCCTCCTTATAGACAGGCCCGTCGTTCCACATGAGATCATAGCCACCCACCCTTTTCTCCTTGCCAGTCAATCTAATGAGAAAAAGCACAGTTAATTAGAACATAACACCAGAGCAGTCTTCACATTGTGGTAGGATGTTTATACCTATGATGTTAAAATGTTCCTCTGAGCTGTGTCTTTCCATAAAAACATTCAGAAGATTATACTTGCAATTTTTATTGATTGGTGAATCTCAATAAAGAATGTTGGATTTACAATGACTGGAGAGACAGTGAGTCCTCACCTTCTTCTCTGCAGACAAAAAGATGTTCTTACCTTCCCTCCATATCAACAACATTTAAAGTGTCCTCCAGCAGTCTGCACTTCATCTCATAATCCTCTTGACTACTGGGTGTGTGTGATGGAGAGGCATTCACCTCAATTAACCACCTGCAAAAAGATTTAGGGGAATGCCATTCACTAAACATTTACTTTCGAGCTGGCATTAGGTCAATCGATAATATGCAGAGTAGAGAACCTTTCAATAAAGATTGTTAAATACACAGATGCAATTGAATGCATGACACATCGTTTGCACTGGAGAGAGGCACTATGAGGTTTTTGAGGTTATTCATACATGGTTATGTCTGAAAGCGATCACATTTATTGCTTTGTTTTTAGGTGCCTAGGATGGCAAGTCAACGTGTACCATGTTTGCTTGTCAGTGAATGTGTTTTTCTGTGCTTATAGGTAAGAACGTGTGGCCGATGATGCACTGTGCTGGGATGAGATAAAACTAACCACCTGAGCACTTACGGTTTAAGGTTCTGATCCAGAAGAATGTCATAGCCATAGAGCTCAAAGCAGTGTTTGTCATTTATAATGACCTTTTGTACGCTCAGTAGACTGCGGACAAAGATGTTATCCATCTCTTTAAACAGAGTTTCTACCATCTCTCTGCCATGTTTTGCAGTCAGGTATCGACGAAGCTGCTGCATCTGCCACTTACATCCCTATGTAGGTATAGACAAAACAATGCAGGAATAAAGAGGAGACAAGGGGATAAAAGAGAGACATATATAAATATAAGAGGACACAAAACTATAACATATTACCTATACATCAAGGTTCTTAAATTACATGCCTTTTCAGGATCATAGTCAGGTGCTGTTTTTTGAACAGCCACATTAGTGAGATGCATATCTGAAACCAGCACTAAGGAGAATCAGACAACTTTAAAGATGTAGTCATACTTTCCATGGAAATGTGGATGAAAATGACAAAATAAGGAAAAACAGCCCCACTAATTCAGTCCAGTCGGAATACAAAAAAACCTTTTTGCCTGAATATTTCACTAAACAATGGGTTAACTTGTTCATGTCCTTGTTGGTACCAAATATTTAGGAGCAGATTACCATGTACGTAATTTTGTGACATCAAAAAAGGGATACATTTGTCATCGATACTGCTAAGGGAGAAGCGGGTGCTTGAGAAACGGGCAAAGCCATCT
Organism: Mastacembelus armatus; assembly: GCF_900324485.2. Taxonomy (NCBI): domain Eukaryota; kingdom Metazoa; phylum Chordata; class Actinopteri; order Synbranchiformes; family Mastacembelidae; genus Mastacembelus; species Mastacembelus armatus. The sequence goes on from NC_046639.1 coordinate 26,448,225, forward strand.
CGATACAGCCAGACCTTCAAGGGAACATACTGAAACACATGTACACAAAAGCACATGCAATGATCCTAACATGCGGTAAACTTACATTCTGCACAGCACATTGTGATTTACAAGGTTCAATACATACGGATGTGACCAACACATAGACCCTCAGATCAAATTTCCTGCCTGTAGGGACAACAAGGGTAAAAGGAACTGTAGCAAGAGTAACATACCTATTTTTATTTTCAGCTTATTACCATTATTCAGTTTATTACCATTTATCAGGTATGGGTTCTCTATATAGCGTTGTGCCACATAGCTTTCGACTTGAGTGTCCTTCTGTTCTTCTGAGCGGGTGCCATCCTATATAAACGCAGTATTATTAGTCTAAACAGTTTTTTCTGGCTAAATTCTTGATGAAATCAGGAAACATTACCTTCTTCCAATCCATGATGTCCTTGAGCTTCCTGAACAGGAAAATGCCTTTCCCTTGAGATTTTGCTACCTACATAAACATAGCAGTTCATTTTAGTGAAAGCAAAAAATAAATAAATGTAGTTTCTGGAGTCTTTCAAATGCATCTATCTAACCGGCTTCATGATCCAGGTGTTGCCAGGGCTTCTTTTGAACTCTTCTACAAAGAGATGATACTCGCTGGGCAACGCAAATGTGCAGGGGAAAAAGTCACATTTGGATGCTTCCATACGTCCAACATCCCGTTCAAGGTTTTTCCGATATCTCTTGAGGTTTTTCACCATGAGGTTTTTGCGAGTCAGCTGTGAAATAAAACACAGAAACATACACAGACACTAATACACACACTGCTGCAAAGATCTACAGGTTTCGGTCTCACAACATGCTCGGCTCACCTCATAATGGTTGCGAAAGTGGTTTATCCTGACATGTTCCTCCATATAGGAATGATCAAAATTCTCCCTGAGCCAGCCCACGTCACACCAGTTGAAATCCCACTCTCCCTCTCTGTGAGAAAGAGAACAGAGACCTGTGAAGCTACAACTCAGCTGATGTGATGGTGGACACATCATTTCTCACAGCTCTGCTCACTCTCTGACTTCAGTCCAGCCTGGTCTCTGTCGCAGGACATCCTGTATGGTGCTGACTAGGCCACACTTATAACGCACACAGCGTATTCCTTCCCTGGGGAGACACTGTCAGTGTCAACAGCAGCTGTTAAGTGTTAATTTACAACTAACTTAAAACATCACCCACCGCTCCTCGCTTTTGTCAGATGAACCTTTGGATCCAGGTGTCTGCAAAGGTGGAGAAAGCAAAGCTAAATCACAAAAACACACCAGTGAGCTAACTGACTGGTCTGATTCACCCTTTACCAGCTAGCGTTATGTTTGCTACCGAGCCAACAGGGACAAACTGGGACGGATTCGAACCCTAGCCCCGAATGTTCGACTGACTTTTCACCATCCATGGTGTGCTGCTTGTTGGCTAACGTTACTCAACGTAGAGCTGACGTTTTGTCACAGAAACACTAACATTACAACACAAATATGTGCACACGGTGTTTACCATTTACCTTGTACTTCGACATGGATGCACAGACCCTGAAACGGTGCGAATACAGACACTCAACTACTTCCGTTACCTGTGGAAGTACACCTGGCTACCTGTTAGCATACCTGTTAGCCTGCCTGTTAGCTTAGCAAGGCTACGATGGCGTGCTTGGCAACGGCTGCCATGGAAACCGCACCGAAGGAAGATTGTCCCAGTGTGTTTTAGGTAGCATTTAAAAGCGCCCAAATAATTTTGGTTTATTAAAATACTTTTTCAAAGCTAATGGAGTCTAAACTTATATAACAATAAGTATATATGGAACAAAATGCATGTCCATTCTTCACACCAACTCAGGCTGCATGAGGCCTACAATCCCCACATGGTGGCGCCAAAACCTCATAGAAACGAAACAACTGTCCCTCCAACCAAAGAAAAACACTCAATATTATTTTATTGTCTTTGTCCTAAACTTGGTATTAAAGTTTCCTTTCAGTGTTAAATATGTCAAATTATTTACCCATATGCATAATGTAGTTCGTCTTTGTGAGGCTAACGTGCATAGACACTGCTGATAATGCTCATTGCTACCTCCATCCCCTCTCAGGTGGCCCAGGTCTAACTAATTAATTAGCTGGTAACATGTGGCAAATCATGAATTATTCACGATAGCCTGTTTGATATTCTTACACAGACCTAATCAAAGTTTACAAGATGAAATCAGTACAAATGTTAACTTTTTGTGATTGTCCCTATGACTGTTTTATTTTAAGCCAAATGTGACCCACCAATAAAGGAAGTCACCAATTCATTACCATGTTTCTAAAGACAACATCAATGTTCAGGGATTTACTTACACAACCACCAGGTAAAACTTACCTGAGGGACAAATAGTCCAGTGACTGTATCCAATTATTTACTATGGCAGAAAAATTATGAAAGAAAACAGTCTGGAATAAAGAGAGCTTGAACTGAACATTTGATTCCTTGCATTGAAGCATAAGAAAGATCATACACAGCTCATTGAGAAAACACATTGCCCTGCATACCGACTCCATCAGTCATCCTCTAATGTTTAATGAACTGTATCTAACCTGTTTATGTTTCTTAGACATGAACCTTATCTGCATGATGTAAATGATCTGTTGGTTGTTATTTATGTCGTGGACCGGAGTACAGGAAATAGGGTGCTTTAAAATTCCTTATTTTCTAAATTGCCCATAGGAGTGAGTGTGAGTGTGTGAGGTTGCTTGTCTCTATGTGGCCCTGTGATGGACTGGGGACCTGTCCAGGGTGGACCCCTGCCTTTCACCCAAAGAGAGCTGGGATAGGCTCCAGCTGATCCCTGGGACCCTGATTAGGACTAAGGGGGTCTAGATGATGGATGGATGATGGATGGGTGAATATTCCTTATTTCTATCTGCATAGTGACATCTCAAAAACCTAACATATTCATATAAACGTTTACATTTATTGTTTTAAGCACCCTGTTGTCAGTAATGTAAGAGAAGCTTAGCTTGTCAGGGAATGATGGCCTAAAAATTAGTGGAGTGAGCTTTTCACATAAAGGTCAGTGGTTCAATTACCAAACAAGCACGATTTACTAGTGACTAGTGAAAAAGCAGTTCTTGCACCTTCCTCATTAACACTACTGGTTGTTTTGCCCCAGAGCAAGACTACACACCCAGCTGCTCATGGCGAGCAGGAATGACTGTGGTTGTGCTGGGCGGTTTTTCTGCAAAAAAAGATGTGGCCTCTAAATGAACCTACCCTGACTAAATAATGGTTTGATAAAAGGTAGATTTTACTATCTCCTATGTTAAATGTGCCCTTTTCTTTCCCAGTTACCCACCACTAATCAAATGGATTAGATTTGGATTTTTCCACATAATTATCAGGACATGTTAAAATTAAGAGGGCTTCAAACTATGCATGTATGGTTGGGCCAGCTGCAAAAGTGTGCACCATAGTGTTTTATGTCATGCTACAACCGATTTTTAATTAAAGTAAAGACAAAGAACAGTCAAGGAAATCTAGTGAAATAAGGCAGTTTTCATACCAGAAGCAGCATCAGTTTACTTTGCAACTTCATCTGTTCAGAGGAGCCTCGCTAGAGAAAACTCTACCTCAAGGTCTTCCTGTTGATCATTCTACTGCAAATATGTATGCGTCTTATTCAGTTTCCAAAATGTGTTAATAAGTATTCCCATCTTCAGATGAGCTGTACATGTTATATTAATAAATGGCTGATTGGAATTAAAAAGAATGTGGTTGTGGCAGCTAATCTATATAGCAAAACATGGCATGTGGTGGGCTGATAACTGACCAAGTGCTATAGAACCCTAACCCTGCCCATAGGAGTGAGTGTGAGTGTGTGAGGTTGTTTGTCTCTATGTGGCCCTGTGATGGACTGGTGACCAGTCCAGGGTGTACCCCTGCCTTTCACCCGAAGAGAGCTGGGATAGGCTCCAGCTGATCCTTGGGACCCTGGTTAGGAATAAGGGGGTATAGAAAATGCAAAACATTTTTTCTTAAGCCCTGATAATCAATTAAACCATAGGTGCCAATCAAAGGTCAGCTTCTTACCCAGCTTTTATTTTGAGGCAGACTTCCTGCATTCATCTGTGCAGAGTTTTTGGTTTGGCACCTGTCCCTCCAGAAAATCTCATTTTCTAGTAGCAGCCATGCCTATTATGCTATAATTTTGGCTAACCACTTATATTTTTGTCCTTACGCAACATAAAAAAAACAACTCCATCATAACCAGAATCCTGGAATGGAAATTGTTTTTAGGGTTTGTGTGTTTAACATACATATAATATGTGTTTTCCGTGGATCTGATTCCAACTTTATTATGTGTCCTTTTATATCTACTTTTTTAAAGACACTGTTTAATAATACTGATTACCATGGTGTGAGTTTACCCATCTAGAGCAAGCTACGGGTCATACAGTTATCACTGGTTAACAATCATCACTCCTGTTAAACCATTTATTCCTCAGTGGCAACCACAAATCAGGAAATCTGTGGGATCCAGTGGTATCACATGTTACTCATAAAGGAGGCATCTTGCTGAAGTTAGTGCAATAATCCTCACCTTTGAATGATCCTTTGTTTGGTGAAAAGTTCAGCCTGACCATACATCTTTCCAGAGGCCTTTGGTGCCATATTCAAGCACCTCTTCACATGCAGAGAAAACAAGGAAACAGTAAACATGAAGAATGACACAGTAAAAGGGGAAATGGGACTGACTCGATATGTGCCACCTGTGCATTGTAAGGTCAAACCTGCTACTGTGACATGCCAAACTGCCTCTGTAATGCATGGCTGCTTTAGCTTAACTACAAAGAATATTCCTCCAATGCTGCCAGAATTTGACAGTAAATGTCACTGATAACCAGCCAAGAATGTATGCCTTTAAGGCAGACTTCTGTGTACAAAACTCTCATTAGATACTGTTGAAACTTCAGCCTTGAAGTTGAATATGACAGGACAGGAATGAAGAGTAGGCAGTGTGGCTTGTATCAGCAGCTTTACTTCACAGTTCAAGTCCACTTCTTTTCTGAGCTTAATTTTCTCATCTTGATGTGTATTTTGCACCACAGCTTCTCATTTTCATTTTAACTGGCTTACATATCTGCAGTGTCTGAGATGTTAATGCCACCTGTTCATTGTCTCCCCAGTACCTGAATCAGTATTTCACCAGCAGTCCAAAGGTAATGAATCTGCTCAGGCTTTGCACACCCCAAAATTTCTTAAATAAAATGTAAACGGAGGCCAAGACATACAAGACAAAGTGGCAGCTGGAATCTTTCTGAAAAATGCATTACATTCCTGCATGTTTCCCAGAAAAGCTTAGAATGCCTTCTCCCCTGATCAGAGGCAGATATAATCAACATTTTGCGAGCAGAAAGTGAACATATGTTGAAACCATATGTCTGACTTCTGGCAGTAAAGAAGGGAAAATAAGCAGAAGGGGAAAAAAGAAAGAAAGAAAAATATTCTGTGGAATTATTACATCAATCTGGGACATTTTCCAGTTTGGAAAACTCTGTTGGTCCAGTATATATTTTCATTATGACAGTCCTAACAAACAAATTGTAAACAATGTAAGTACTATTGGTTTTCATATCCTTAATCAATTGTATTGCCTTTATCAGCTATGCTAATCCATACTGCTGTGCATTGATAATATTGACCAGCTGATTACTGTAAATAACCACCTATTAACCATCACATTAACTCACTCTGCAATATGAAAGTTACCAGGGCAGGTTGTGAAAGGATCACACAGAAAAACCTAAGAAGATACCTTAAAGGCATGTGTGCGTCATCTGACCGCAAAACCACATGTAGTTAACATTCTGATAGCATTCTGTCTCCACTATCTCGGTCAGGAGAAAGAAAATAGAATATGGTCTTCATTTATCTGGAATGATCTCTGATTCCCAGCTTGGGGTTTGTGCCAGAGAACTGGGGTATGGCACAAAACTCCAGCCTTAGGGAATTTGGAAGGAACCAGAGGGGAGTCATGAGTCAAATTTAGGTTTACAGAATAGTTTTATAGGAAAGAACAACATCCAGGGCAATTACTGCATACAGCCTAACTCAGAGAGTGAAAAGGTAAATAGTATGAGAGACTTTAGCTCATTAGGCCAAAGCATCTAAATAACAGTCTTAGTGTCTCAATGAAGATGTATATTTGTTTCATGTACATTTATTTTTTCCATGTTTACATATATTGTCACCATGTCTGTGTGAGACACTTAATTCTTCATTTCAAATACTTACATTTAAATAGACTCTCAAGGGTCATCCCAGCAAAGCTGCATGTACAACCTCAAAAATAAAATTCCTAAAATCTCCATATGTTTTTATTTTCAGTGTTTCCAGTTGCACACTTCACACTCCCAGTAGTACTCCCATTTAGCTTCAATGATTATTTCAAGCATCATGTTCTCAATGTCCTCAGCACTTCAGAAAGAGACACATACACCCCCACATCCCACTGTGGTGTTGATATATATACTGTATATATATCATCAATCATCAATCAGTTATGATCTGTTCTTTTTCACCTACACTTTGTACTTTCCATCATAGTGGAACAGGTTGATCTTTGACTCATCTGTCCTCAACATTTACTGTTAAACCTCCACAAGTACAAAGTGTAAACAGATGTCTGGGTTTTATCTGAGGGACATGGGGCCCATTTCAACCTTTCACTATGTTGATCTTCCTTGATCAATTGCTGCTGATCTCACTCTGAGTTCTTAATAATGCACCAAAGAATAATTTAGGGTTAATGAATTAAAATGTGATACTTTGGCTGATTGATTAATTCTGAATTTTAAGCATTGTATGGCCAGTTATTCTTAGCCCCCATGCCACTGACAATTCTGACAGTGCTAATATTAGTTTGCGAGATGAGATGAGATGAGATGAGGTAAGATGAGATGAGATGAGATGAGGTAAGATAAGGTAAGATGAGATGAGATGAGGTGAGATGAGATGAGATGAGATGAGGTAAGATGAGATGAGATGAGGTAAGATGAGATGAGATGAGATGAGGTAAGATGAGATGAGATGAGATGAGATGAGGTAAGAAAAGGTAAGACAAGGGGCATGGCACGGAAAAACAGAGACAGTAAAAACAAAGTATTAAATACACCCCAACCCACACACACAAACAAAAACACCGTTATTTCTACGCAGTCTGATTATAATAAGTATTCAATGACAAAATGTTTACAGTTCCACTAAAGACCTTACTATAAAAACAGGCCTGCCATTTCGAAGAGTAAACTATATATTAGTCTACCGTTTCCACTCAGTTTTTTGTTTGTTTCCTTTGTGAGACATTTGAAATAACGCAGAAATATTTCCACATTGATGTGAACTGTTGCTAAAACAAACCATAACAACCATTAACTGTAATTGCTTATGATTTGTCTGACATGTGAAGACTGGTTCAGGCTGCAGTTACCACTTGATGTAGTCCACATATGGATCGGTCTGTAGGCTAAAAGGAACCATGGATTGGGCCTCAGGGTTTAAAAGCTGCAGCCTGGAAATGGATGGACGACGTGATCCTCACAAATCATATAGATCTTCAAGTATTATGAAAATGATGATAGAACATTTCCTGTGGGTTTATTAGCGTGGGGCCTCTATTCTCCACTGTCAGGGCATAAGCAAAAATACCTTCGCAGTTGAAACCTGAGAATCAGCTCTTTATCTTTGCCTTCGGGCAGACTGCGATTATTTCCGGAATAGCTGTAATAGAAGAGAAAGCGCTAATAGTGTGAAATTAAGTATACAGGCTGAGTCTTTGCATAATCTCTTGTTGGAGTGTCCACACTGATTATATAGTTAAGAGCAAGCCTGTGGTTTTGTTTTGTATTGATTGATATTCAGTATTTGAGAACATAATTACGGCCCAAGGGCCCATGTAGTTCAGTGTTGCTAATGATCTTTTACCATCTTAAAAAAAGAAAAGCATTAAATTCTACACGTCAAGTGCAGGATCAGTGCACACACACGCGCAACGAAGCCGCTAATGCGCGTGTACAGGGGAGGCGTGGGCGTGCACCCAAGCCTCTCCAAAGTCCCGTATCTCTGACTGGGGCTTTTAGATAGAGACCTGACTTTAACGTGCTCCAGAGATCCAGGCTCAGACAGTGCAGGCAGGATCTGTGCCATAGCCCAGATATGACAGGAGCTGCACATGGACACCCACACTGAAGTTCATGGATTACCGGATGGAGATTAATTTGCCGCGTGCGACTCGGGCTATGATTCTTTTTGGAAATATCTGACATAACAAGGACACTGAAAATCATGCTTTTCAAAATACTGGCATTACTTCTCTTACAAGGTACGTCTGAGCTCTGCAACCTGAAACACGTTGAATGCCATTATTCGCTCATTTACGCATTTATCTACTTATTCGGTTGGTTTTTACCTACTAACTGTATTTCTAATACCAGGTGTCTTGGTGAAATCAGAGGCTGGCCCTGGGGCTCTCTCAGACTCCAGCAGGGTGATTACCTCCGCGGGATCCAGGGGATTGCAGCTGCATGGGGCAGCGGAGCCCAGGACCAGACCCAAGCGCTGCACCTGTTATTCTTACAGGGATAAAGAGTGCGTCTACTACTGTCACTTGGACATCATCTGGATCAACACGCCTGAGTAAGAGCTGCTTAGTTAAAGAACCTATAGCTCAGGTTCCCTATAAAGCTCCAGAATCCCTCCCTGACATGCCACCATTATACAAACGTCTCCGGGCTTGCGCGATATTTCATCGTTTGGCAGCGGAGACCGAGACGGTTTCACGCGCAGTTTGGCATGTGGCTGCTTGGTGCAGCTCCAACGGGAGACGTGCACTAACGTCAAAACAATGCAACAAGTCCCGCCCGGTAACTTCCCCGAGGCGCCAGACTCAATCATGGTTCAAGTGATGGCAAACCAAAGAGAAATTAAGTGTCCATGCGATCAAAGCTCCGCAGTTATTGCGCTTTATCTCCTGTTGCCCTCAGTCCTGCCACACTTAGCACACTCAGCACACTCAGCACACTTAGCCACAGCTGGATGGACCTCAGGACTGATTTACTCTGAATTAGAATCACCGGGACTGGATTTGTTCAAAATGCGTTTTCCTGTTATTGAAATTGTACCTCTGTGGTTTATATCCTGGTTCTGGGTGGTTTGTTGAGTATGTAAGGGATTATTGATGATCATTGTTATTGATTATTGCTAGTAGATCAGTCCTGGCACCATCATTACTGTTATGTTCTGATCAACAACTGTCAGGACGGTCACAGCATCGGGTCACCATGTGCATTGCAGGTGGTGAGGAAACATGAAGAAGTTCAGAGCTGGCATAATTACTGTTTATGCTTTTCACCTTTTGTGTTCCCTCAGTGTTGAACACAAGGCCTAGCATGCCGATTATTAGTAGTGATATCTCAAAATATAATTTCCAACACCTTCTTGTTTTGAGGAATTTAGCTTTGAACCGCCATCTCTTAACCACATATTAAAAGCCTTGGCAGGGCAGTGGGAAAGCATTCCTTCTCCTGTCGTTCTCATGCCAAGATGGCTGTTGGCATTTCAGGTGAACAGCTCACTTTATTACTGCCTAGCAAGTTGAGGCAAATTAGCATGAGTCTGCACTACACTGTGATGGAAACGCTATAAGTCATTTGCAACAGGGTGTCACATCCGCCCCACACTGAAAACACCTTTTCCCCAAAGTGCAGCAGGCGACCGACTCACAGCTTGTTGTTTACGCCACAGTGGCAGCTCTGTGTCACTGTAGGACTAGAGCCTTTAGTTTGAAATATGGTTTAGAAGACAGGCCTCCTGCAACAGCCCCCAGCTAATGTCATCACATGAATGATATACTGAGTCCTATCCACAGCACCCACTTCAGAGTGAATACGTGTGATATATAATCAGCCTTTTACACTCAGATTTACAGTCATAATCAGACAGGCTGCAGGCAAACACAGCGAAGCAGCAGGCAGGTTGTCAGACAGGCATTCAGTCAGCCAGTCTAACAGTCTGACAAAACATCTACAGGGTGAAGCCATTTATTACAGATTATACTCTGGCTTCTTCATGCAGGGTACATTGATTGGTGACTGAATTGCCTTTCTCACTGTGCGTTTGAATGTTTTGTCTTTTTGTGTTGGCCTTGGCAACCTGTGTTGGGTGTACTCTTCCTCTCAGCATGTGTCAAATGGGACAGGATCATCATGGGATAGGTCGACAGATAATGGATGGATGTTTGGATGAATGTTATTTCAGATGTCTTATAAAAACAGATTTATAGACTCTTCTTCCCTCATACAACTCTCAAGCTGTGTACAAACCCCACTGGTATTCTCAAATTGGCTTTTGAACTGATTCTCCTTCCTCTTTGTGCCTGAAGACCATATGGCTCTTTAAGACACACACACCTTTTCCACCAGATCCATGTCAAATGGGCAAGAACAGATGAGTGTAAACAGGGAGTGAGCAGAAGAAGCACGATGTCAACCTATTAATCATAACCAGTGGGGTCCAGATCGGACGATACAGGTTTTAAGTGATGAACTGACTTTGATCTGATCTGACTTTGTAAATTTGACCAATTGAAGTTCACAGGCAACACACTAGATAACTTAATGTAAAACACAAGGGAGATTCAGTGAAAACTGATACTGTGGGGCCAGATAGCCCTAAGACAGATCATTTACATATCTATGTGCATGCTTGTTATTGAAATCTAGCTCATAGGATCTCTGACTTTATGTTCTGAAAAATTAGATCTCAATGTCATTTAATTGCACATTTTACTGAAAAAACAACATCCGTTTGCTTCAACGTCTCAGACGCACGGTGCCATATGGGATGTCGAGTTACCGGGGCCCCCAGCGGGTGAGACGTGCTGTTGGTGGACAACCAGTTGAACACGAGGGGGCAAAGAGTCCGCGATGCATTTGTGCTGAGCTCGACACAGACACCGAGTGCCGTGATTTTTGTCTGTCAAGGTCAGTCTGATTCTATCTGTGAAAAACTGCAATGCTTCATTTCATCAACACGTCAAGCGGTATGAGTTAAGAGTGGTATGAGTTAAGAGTGGAATTATTAGGCTCTAACAGAACATAATAGTGTGAATGTGAATGCTCTTGCATCAGGCAATTAAAGTATTATCTCTTTGGTTAACATCAGGTACAAATACTGACTCATACGTTTAAGAAGCTGGTTGTGCTGCACAAAATGTTACTGAAAAGGCAGATTTACAGGCAGGTGGTATTAGCCTTTCAATAATATGGTTTTGAAATGTTGTCTTTAAAAGCCCCGTGCAGATCAGAAGTCTCCACAGAGTGCCCGGCCCTGGATGACAGTCTGACGGCTCTCTGTTTACTGCACGTCTTCTTAAGGAAAGGGACCCTTCCCTCATCTGGTACTCTTGCTTCCACATGCACAATCCCCAGTAAGAAAAAAAAAAAAAAAAAAAAACGCTGGAGATTGACAAAGCCAACAATTTTCACCATCACAACACTTGGAGAAAGTTCCACCAGGACAAAATGTTTTTTTAAGAACTCTTCAGCAAATTCAGTAGAGATCCCTGGAGGCTATTTCCTTTTATGTTACCTCCTGAGAGCAGCATGAGGATTATTTGCACCAAGAGGTAACAGCCACCTTTGGTTCTGTCAAGCTCGAGCAGACAAACTCTTTGTATTAACACCTAATAACGGAGAGCTGTGGACTAATCTTGTCTTTCTTTCTGACAATGAGATGCACTTGTATCGACGTATTAGAGACCACAAAGACCTGTCTACAAAAAGGTTAGAACACATAAAGGTGCCAGGGAAATGCTTTTGACCACCTGTGTTTTGGAGCATATCACTGGTTTGCATTGCGGGACTATTCACAGTCTTGCAGTTTGCACATTTTGTTTATTTCAGTTCTTTTAGGAAAAACACATTTGTGCTCTTTGCAACTTAACTATAAATATCTGTTGTGCTTTTATCTCATAACCTCAAATTTAGCTGACAGTCGTTAGCTGGTGTGAACTTTAATGTTTAATCATCCATCAAATTAGGCCACCAACTGATTCCATATTAAAATGCAGCTTATTAAGTGGAGTTGTGTCAGTAGATGTTAAAGACTAAGGTTGACAATATTCTTTATTCTTATATTTGTTTTGCCATACACCACTAGTTCAAAAACTTTCAACAATATATTAATAAGCCACATCTTTGCCCTATGGCATATTCCCCCCTCAGGTCATTTGTATTGAGCCAAACCTACAGTACGTCCTTCCACTTCCACAAATACTGGAGCAAAAGTGTGTCAACACAGAGCTGAAAATAGTCCCTTTGCATGTGCAACATTCACTGGTGTTTGTGTATGTTTTGTAAAACAAGTGTGGTACTCAGCTTTTCTAGGACAATACTTTGCTTTTGAAAAAATTAAACAATATATTTCAGATTTACAGTAGTTCAGGTCTTGTGATGAAATTAAGTCACATCCATCCATCCATCATCTGTACCCCCTTAGTCCTAACCAGGGTCTCGGGGATCTGCTGGAGCCTATCCCAGCTCTCTTTGGGTGAAAGGCAGGGGTCCACCCTGGACAGGTCCCCAGTCCATCACAGGGCCACATAGAGACAAACAACCTCACACACTCACACTCACTCCTATGGGCAATTTAGAGTCACCAATCAACCTGACATACATGTTTTTGGACTGTGGGAGGAAACCAGAGTACCTGGAGAAAACCCACACAAGCACAGGGAGAACATGCAGACTCCACACAGAAAAGTAAAATACTGGTATATTAAAATAAGCGCTCCATCATATTCCACACTGGCCCTGCCTCTGACAATAATCAGATCTTTCTAGTCTCTGTCTTGTTCCTCCACTGCTTTGTCTCTATCTACTGTGTAAAAGAGCCTTTACGATTAATGCCAAGGAAACATGCCATTTTTTATCCCATGAAAATATTTGCACCTTACATATTTTCCACCAACAGCAGAAATGATTCTCCTGTAACAACAAAACTACCAACAACATATTGCACAGATAAGCTTTTGAAATCTCGTCTTCGTCAGGCAGCATCAAACCAAAGCAAGCTACCAAATTATGCATTCCACTAAAGAAAACAGAGACAATGAAAACCATCTGAACGAAGCCTACATGAGCCCCACATAGACTCTACTACACTTTAATGTAACAGGCATTTCGAGACAAGACACTGAAGTTTGGCGTAAAATTTTCCATTTGCCCAATTTCTTGCCAATAACATAATAAAGCACTACGAGCTGGTCGTTGCACTTCCAGTCTGACAGTTTTGGTAACATTATATAGCAACATCCTGAAGTCACAAAAGCAAACAAAAACAACAAATGTGTGTATGTTTGAGTGTGTGCGAGAGAAATGCCATTTTTATGAAGTCCATCCAAACTGTGAGGACATTTTGGATGGACTTCACAACTTCAGACGAATGTTTGATAGTCAATGTGCAAGAATTTTCTCTGCTTTCTACATCTGTATCAATGAATTATATATTTCACATTTGTTGCAAAATACAGGGCAATGCTGTAAAATGGTTATTAGTCATTATTATTATAAATTGTCACTTCCAGTCAGTAACCAGTTGGTAATAATGCCTTCACTGTTGCAATGGATTCTAGTTTCTTTTCTGCCTTAACTTGTAATTTAATATGTCCTACTAGATGTGTGTGTAACGCTTCTGTAACTACCAGTCACTAATTTTATATTTATGTGCATATCACAGCAAAGATTGTGACTATCTAGATCTTTGCTGAAGAGCATCAAACAATAAGCATCATCTATATGTAAATACAGATATTTCCTCTGACACGGTGTGGTGGAACCTACACAGAAGCTAAAAGCCACTAAAATATTGTATTTACAAGCACTAACCACTACTGAGGTTACTTTTTTGTTTTCACCAATAACTAAAATAAATCCTACTTTAATATTTTTTACTATTATTTGTATTGTATGTATTTGTATGAGTATTTGTACTATGTTTTTTACAAAGATAACATGAAAATATTTATTTGTTCCTTTCGATTAGAAAGTATTTACCTAAAATTTACTCTGATGCAAAGTAAAAATTACATTCACAGACCCAGGGGAATCAAATACTTTCATTTGAATATGGGAATAAAGGGAAGCACTGTGTGCGACACAGTTGGGGTATTGTTTTCTCTCAACATCTAAAGTCAACTGCAGTGCTTTAACTGCTCACGGCCGTCTAAGATGTATTCATGTGCGCTGAGTTGAATTTTTGATTGTCAGCACTCCAGACCTACACCACATTCACTTGCTGAGTTTTGGAAAAGCCACAGAAGTTGCACAGAATTAAAAAAAAACTTAATTATTGCCCTGTAAATTGTACAACAAAATTAAAACAGGAACATCTATACCCCCTTAGTCCTAACCAGGGTCCCAGGGACCTGCTGGAGCCTATCCCAGCTCTCTTTGGGTGAAAGGCAGGGGTCCACCCTGGACAGGTCCCCAGTCCATCACAGGGCCACATAGAGACAAATGACCATATTCTGCTGTCAGTTCTGATGACAAAAGCAAACTTGCCTGTTAAGAAATATCTATTACATGTTGTGTGTTAATGGGTTAACGGTCTTGGTAAATGGTGTGGCATGTTTTTGTTTAAACCTGCTCTGGAGCTTCAGTATAAACCTCCAGCACTGAGCGACAATAATAGGGCTCATTGTGCAGCTCAGGAATTGCAGCTGCAGGTGGCTCCTGTGTTCAGGTTCATTCAATGAATATTTTGTGATATAAACTGTTTATGGACAAGCTTCTGTTCAAGCCAAACTGGAAGGAACATACTGTAACCCAGCAGAAGTTGAGGAAATTGTGCACTTTGACCTCTGCACAAATTATGTTGTTATTCTTTTAGTTTGATTTGGTGCATAATAGTGTACCCAATCATTTTAAAAAGTAGAGTGTAAACATAATATTCATTTTGCTCAAACACCAGATAGGCATTTTGAATAAGGTGCATCTTTAGCTGTTGGTTCAGCTTTCCTAGTGTTTGTAATAACGACACATGGCACTGGACGTTTTCAATACAGTATCTACTAACAGAACTTAACAGACCGACTGTGTGAAGAAAAATGTGTTGCACCTGAGGCACGAATGTGTAGGTTTCTTCACCACAAAGGTAAATCATACGAGCCTTTCACAACATTTGACTTCTTCCAGTTCATTCAAGTGTGGAATGTGAGAAGAATTTCCATTTGAACTTGTGTTTGCACTCGAGGTCTTTAACATTGAGTTCAGATTTCAAATGCCGTGGTGCATGTTCACTGCTCTCCATTCATGAAAGCTAATCCAATTTCTTAACTGTATATAGTAGGAGAAGCTTCCATTTGGAGTGCCAGGGGCAAAAACCAAAAATATGTTCTCTGAGCAGTACACAAGTTTTATGGAAAATGAAACTTGCAGGGCTTAAAACTCTCTGTGAGTTTGTTACTATGAATGATTTAATTCTACATGAAGACACCATCATCTGCAAAACGTTTCTGTTTTGGCTGTTTCACATCAAAGAATTGTACTAAAATCTATGCTCCTCTCACTGGATTGATCTTGGCTCAGTCAGGAAAAGGCATCATCACTTCCATGCAGCAGTCATGCAACACCACAACTCCCAGCATCCCTAACCAACTAATGCCTGTAGTCATTTGAAAAGCAAAGGTGGAAGCGAGGTCACACAGTAAGTGGATGGGATGGATGGTGGGTCAGGAGACTTCTGCACAAAAAACTGGTGTTTGATTCCAGAGTGAGAGTGGTGTGTATTTTATCCCTGACAGTTCTGCCACCTTAACACGTGTTTGTTACAGTAACCATGATGACAAATGTCCTTTCTCTAGAAAGTAGCTATTTTAATCTAAATCATCCTGTAAAAACCCTAAACCGTTTGGTTTGTGCCTGAACCTAACCAAACGATGATGGTCCCATGATGTATTACTGTTACGTTTACTGCTGGGCTGGTTTTTATTGGTAGAAAGGAACAAGCAGTGAATATTGTTGTTTAGGCTGGAGGACTTGTATCATTGCTCTACACCTTAATATCTTAATATCCATTTAATGGGTGAGTAAATTTTAAAATGGCTCATTTGTTGCACATGTAGTATAAATATTTCAAGTTTCCGAAGGCTTGAATGGGAGATTGATAGTTTGCAGGTGTTGGACAAATTAGTTTCCATATATTACATTAACAAGTATTTGTGAGGAAAATACAAATTCTGGTCACGTCCAAAATCACAGGCTGAGAGGGAAAGAAATGTGCCTTAATAAAAGCAGCAGAATAATCTATTAGCATCTTTATTTGTTTATTTAATCCCCTCCATTAACGCAAGGATTATCATTTTCAGTGGCACAGAAGATGAAAACATTTTTACAAGCAGGGGCAATTTACTGAACTTTATATAGCAAAACATAAAAAAACAGGAAGCTGCATTTCAAAGGCAAAAATTTATGAGACTGTCAGAAAGGAAAACATGATCTAATGACATATCAACATGTGCAATGCACACCAGACCATGGGTCCAAGTCTCTGACAGACTAGTAAATTCTCTTTCTTTACATCCATGTTTTAATCTTTGGCCACTAGTTTGTGCAGCTATTGTTGTTTTTGCTTGAAAATCTTAACCATCTACCAAAATGCTTTACAAAAGTGTTATAGATCAGAGCAAACTAAGAAAAGCATGAAACAAATAGTAAATTAAACACAGCAGTAGAAACATTAAATTACTGTGAACTTAAAGTGAAAACATGTTTATTAGCTATGATAAAAATGTGAATTGTTTGTACTTGCATAAAGATGATGATTACATTATAATTTATCTCAACAGACAGTCTGTCAGAGTGATATGCCCACAGGCAGCTGAGAAGTGTACAGCACATGCTGTGGCACCACACCTGCTGCACGTAGATGTTATTATGTGCAAGGATTCCTCAGAGAATGCAACACAATGAATTAAGG
This sequence comes from Mastacembelus armatus, assembly GCF_900324485.2. NCBI lineage: Eukaryota > Metazoa > Chordata > Actinopteri > Synbranchiformes > Mastacembelidae > Mastacembelus > Mastacembelus armatus. The sequence continues at coordinate 26,465,262 of NC_046639.1, forward strand.
GTTTGTTGGCCTTTGATTTTACTTTTAACATCTGTGCTTCAACAACACAATCTTGTGCTGTGTGACACCTAAAAAAAGATCGACAGTTGTGATCGACAAACTCAGTTCTCATTTGGATTTTTTTAATATTTATTTTGGGACATAAATCATTTGTGATGCATAGCAAAAACAGATCAAACTACTTATTGGTGCATGAAAACGACTATTGTTCATTTTATTGGGATTTTTGTGTCCGAATTTGTATTGGCACTTCTGAACAAGCCTTGTCACTGTTACCGTCACACTGATGAAGCAATTTGGTGTAACGGTACATTTCTCAGCAAATCGAGTCATTTGTCAAGATTTTCAGATTTCAACCTGGAAAGCAAATCTTCGCTGCCATGGAAGCAAAAATGAAAACGCAATCAATTACGATTATTGAATCGACCAGAACTTAACAGAAAACACTGTAAGACCAAACGAACCTCATTTCTGTCTATTTTCTATTTAGCCACAGCAATAACGTGATTAGGTTTAGGACCACATACTAGTTGGTCAGGTCAACATTGTGGTTTGGCTTAAAATAATCTTTGTCATCAATAAACATGCATTTGAAATTGCACAACAGCCAAAGATACGAAAACGAAACAAGAGCTTTACACAAACCGAATGCTGGTCCCCTGTGGGTCATGTTTTCTGACCTATAGTTAACTGACCTATAGTTAACTATGACAATAACTAGTAGTAACTATAGCCAAGAGTATGTGTCTTAAGGGTCAAAACTGACCTTGGAAACAGTAAGTGGACAGCAAAATAAATAAATAAATAAATAAAAGCATTTATACAGATGTTTAACTTTGGCGCTCCAGATCTGGTGCTTTAATTTACTTTAATTATCCTTATGTGTGTCTACAATTAAATCCTTGAGTCCTAACAGAACTGAATGGACACATTTTAGAAAGGCACACACCTGTGTACATAAGGTCCCACAATTCACACTGCATGTCAGGACAAAAATCCCAGCTGTATACTATAAATCAAAAGCAAACAACAAGAGGCGAGGCCAGGTGAGGATATAAAACTATTTCTAAGGCTTTGAGTGTTCCCAGGAGCACTGTAGCCTCAATATTTATAAAATGGTAGAAGTTTGGAACCACCAGGTCTCTTTCTAGATTTGTTTATGCAGCCGAGCCCTGTTGTCATTTTAACAGACTTTCAGAAGTCCTCTAGAGGACTGGGAGAACTGACATGATGGCAGGACAGTCATTTTAGCAGCGCTGCACCAATTAGGCCTTTGGCTGGGTGTGAACCACTCTGCTATGGGGTAACAGCAGCAGGCACATTGACACTGGCCCTATCCCTAAATATACTGGAAGGATATTCATACAGACGTACAGTAAGGCAGATTTAGGGTCGATCTAAATAATTGAATTCTTTGAAATTTCACTTGATCACTTGTGTTTGCAGTTTCCTGGTTTTCTGCATGAATGTGATTTCTTCATGAAAGTTTTCATCCTTTCATTAAAATAACAAACAATATTTATAAGCTGATAAAGCACAAACAGTCATGATCTTTGTGCAGCTCCAGACCTTTGACTCCCAAAAAGGAAAGAATACATTCCTATGGATGACCCCTGTACTTTTGTTCTTTCCTTTTTCTTTTTATCAAGAAATTAAAAATTAAAAATTCAGATTTTCTTTAGGATTTTAACACTAATTAATAGAACAAACAAATACAAAGTGTTTGTCACTTTCAGGTAATGCTGTTTCAATTGAAAATCATGAACTTAACAGCACAGTTTTTTGCTGAAACAAAGCATCAATTTCAATTAATTTCAATTAACCCAGAACAGGCTCTAAGACCTCAACACTCGTTGTCTGGTGTCCAAAACTGTTGCTCCTGTCAACATGTGTTTCCACCTGTTACAACTGTGACGTGCACAGGCGGCGTGGTGGTAAGGTGTCCAGCACTGTTGCCTCACAGCAAGAACGTTTTGGCATTGAACGCATTTGACCCTGGGGCCTTTAATGTGGAGTTTACATGCTATTTAGTGTATAACCTTCTAATTTTAATATTCATTACACGATGTTCCCAAGACAAGGACTGGTGTGTTTTTCTGGCCAAATTGAAAAGGGAAAAAGAAAAACACTTTTAGGTCAATCGTTTGTTCTGGTTCACCAACCAACTGCTCACAAGTAATTAATCTGTGACTACTTTCAAACAAGAAGTGTCAAGCCTCTGCACTTTTCACACTTACTTTTATTGCTTCAGTGCACATTGCCAAGTTATGTTAATCTCAAAATTGCCTGAGTTTGAGGATTGTCCCGAGGTTACGTGAAGCCTTTCTGTGTAGTTTTCTATCAAATCTGCCCTAAGTGGAGGCGTGGAGGTTGGTCGTCTTGGAATGAGGACATATCTAATAAAGAATTAAATAATTTTTCATCCTGTTAAATCTAGAATTAGGTGCTCTGAATCTTGATCTAAAGGGGAGAGGTTCAAACCCTCCATGCAGAGGATTGAGCAGATGACTGAAACAGCTCTGCATTAGAAGAGATTAGTCAGATCAGCCAGTTAGACACCAAGGATCATCCTGCATTTCAACTATGACGCAGTTTGTTACTGCATCTCATCATGACAGAGGCAAAATGTCTGTTTTATACACAACCCAAACCAATTCTGAAGAAAATGGGCTTTTCTTTAGCAGACTGCAGTGAACCTGTTCAATGAACTGTCCCTCAGTGACAGTCTGAATGGGGGCGGCCGTGCTTCCTAAGAGTCAACACATTTCTCAATATGGTTATAAACCAGGAAGTCTGATCAAATGTCAATATGCTTCTTGGGTTAAAGAAGGTCTCAGTGGTAAATTCATCTGAAACATCAATTAAAGCCAGAAAACTGTACAAAGAAGTAAAACTTGGCCATGATCATAATTTAAATTAAAAGGAAAAAACTTAGTAATGAAGCTGAAATCAATAAAACATATTTATGTGTTAACAAGTTAAAAAATTAATTGATTCCATTAAATAATATTTTACAGTGCTGTCGTCTCTCTCTCTCTCCAGAGTACACTCATGTTTTTATGCACCTATTTTTATTCATACTTTAAAACTGCCCATCTGTTGATACCAAGTATTTTAACTGAATGTTAATTCATGTATTTGAAACTTGTGTCTCAGCGCAGAAGAAATTATCTTAACAAACATTATGACGAACTGGCTTTCACAAGGACTGCCCATAGAAGGGAAGTCTGCTGCAGAGGACAAGTTCATATGAGTTAGTCTCAGAAATCACCAATTAATTGCTGCTCAGATTAGAAACCACTACTGCACAAAGCAAAGAAGGAGAGAACTGCTCAGGCCAACAAACACAAGGAAGCGACATCAGCGATTACTTTGACGAGTGCCGTTTAAAATGGGTTTTGCTTTGTTTACATGTAAACACCAAAATAGCAATACCTCTCTAAAACATGAATGGAAGATTCACTGCAGGACCTTTCTGAGGTTTGGCTGCGTTTGTGTCAACTAGCTGTAATAAACTGACAGCTGAGGGTATAAAGCAGTGGTGTTCAACTTTAAAAATGCAGCAAATGTTTAGCAGGTGCCAAACTAACTAAAAGGCTTTTGGAGTACTGACATGTGAGGCTGCATGGCTATGTACAGGCTATGCAATACTTTGTGTGTGTGTGTGTGTGTGTGTGTGTGTGTGTGTGTGTGTGTGTGTGTGTGATCATGGCACATGATCGCCACCATGTGGAGAAATCTCTACACAACTACTACTTGGGTTTCCGTGTGTATGTTCACAAGTAAATGCCACGTTGATATACAAAAGGATTTTAATATGCCATATATTTAATGGGGACGTGCAGCATTCAATGAAGGGATCACAAATCGTGGCATCTCCTGTAGTATTAGTCTGGACTCCACTAAGTCTTCCTCATATGGTGTGGACGTCATTCTTTTTTGCATATCCTGTCAACATCTGAAGATCCACTAAAGCATGACAGGATTTTTTTCTTCTAACCATATTTGCATCTGAACAGAAGACTTATGCATGAATGAGGGCGTTCAGCACAGAAGGTTCCTATGAGTCACCAATGCAATACATCACCCACTTAGCCTTCATCCACTCAACATATAGTGCAGCGAACACTGGGGCCATTTGTACATAACCACTCAAAGATGTCAGTGTCTGCATGTATGATCAAGAAACTATAAGTCTCAAACCTAAAGGGGATAATTAACATAAATACTGATACTCCTTTTAAAGTGTCTATTTCTCATTTATGATCAAATCAGGTTTATTATACGTTTCATCTTCTTGCCTCCTTGAACGTAAATTTATCCACATGCCAACAACTATCACGACACTTTACGACTTTTTTCTAAAGGCCCTGATATTCAGTTAATGGAGCCTAGTAACTCGCAGGTGCATAAATAACATCTGAGTTTAAAGAGCTGGATCCATGTGATAAAACAAGACAATTAAGAATCAGAAAAGAAAAACAAGAGTCTCTCGAAAGACACTGGCCTGTTTGTTCAAATTGCCATATCAAAATAAAATAGGCTTTGAATGTGTCGAGCTCCCACAGAAACTGGGTTACAGGACCCTGTGCCAAAGCTCCTCAGCATCGTCATCTAAAAGTCAGCAGAAGCAAGTGGTGAGACGCAGCCTGTCAAAAGCGGAGTGGTCCTTACAAATCACGCACGACGTGAGGAGTTCCCTTGCTTTCACGGCGAAAACGCCCCTCAGCTCTCGCCCATCCCGACCGTGAGCCGTCCCTGCCTGCAGGGCCACATCTCGCCTGGCAGAGGAGGCTCCGAGGCGCTGCGGGGTCCGTCTTTCGGTTTCCTGGATCTCAATGACCAGAACCTGGACTGCGGCTTGACACCCGGAGCTGAGCGCACAGGTAGAATATGCGTTTAATGTGCGGGTCTGATGATCGCGGCAGCGAAACAGGTGCATTCTGCATGAAATGACATTGTGTTTAAGGACAAACCGGTGACAGCCTTTGCACAAAGCCGTGCACTGCATGCTCCGCTGGCACGGCGGATGGTGAGGGTGTTGCCACACGGGCTTTAATCCGAGCAAGACGGTTTAATAAGCTGCTCGGAACCAGCACGTCCTTTATTTGTGCATGTCAAGGCCCAGCAGGCAGATCAGGCAGCAGGTGCGCGTTTCTTTACTGAGTCACATATCGCTCCATCGGCTCCTGTGCACAACCAGCCCACGTACCATGGTTCAGACCTCGTCTTGGACATGTCAGTGCGTGAATTGGGTTTTTCTCTGTGGGGCTACAGGCGAACAGTGTATTATATATAACAATGTAGTGTATTATCACGGGTGTGGCAGAGGGGGCAGGCGTGGGCGCCTTGGCAATGGGAAGGTCTCCTAAATGTGAGGGCTCCAAGAAATGTCCCGAAACGAGAGGCAGAAAAGTTTATTTAAAAATAAACTCTCTCCATTTATCTCAAAGATGAAACGGCCAAATTGCCTTTAGTCCAACTGATCAGACCTGGACTAGGTTTTTAAAGAAAATGATGCTTAGGCAGTGGGTGAGTTTACATTTATATACAGCAGATAATCCTATGAAACTTGTGTTTATTGAGACAGAAACAAATGAGAAGCTGCTATGATGGAAGTGCAAGAATAAAATGACAGTTTACTAACAAGTGTGGAATATAACAAAACAAGCCAATCTCCAGACTATCATGACCATTATCAGGAATGCATCCTCCTATCTGCCCTCAGACTGACAGACTGTCAGTCCTTGTGGGTCTGGCTCTTTTGCAACCACACCACAGGACACAGTAAGTCCCAGACTCTCAATTTGTGGAGGCAGAGTCAGGGATGGGGAAAATTAGATCTAAAATCCATCCATCTGTCCCTCCATGCATTCTCCAGTCTCATTTCCTTTTCTTTTACCTGCTCCACTTTCAGCATCCCTGACGTGCAACTATAAGCAGCTCCTTTGTTACGCCCCTTTGCTTGTTCACATTAACAGGCAAACCTCTTTGTGTAGGTTCATATTGTGTTAAACACAAAGAGGAAAAATGATTGAATACCTGTTTTCTAGGCTGAAGTGAAGGCAGCTGAAAAAGTCTGACTGCCTGTAATACAGTAATGGAATTACATGGTGCATTTCCCACAGAGCAGTTTCCCTTTAACTATGACAGGTAAGATACAATAGTCATTCAGGCGTCGCCTGAGTTAAAACAGGACGGTACTAGCAAGGTTTATATGGCAGCACCATAGTGTTGACAGGCAATGATTGTGCAGCCTCTCACCAATGCACATGCCATAAAGGTTAATGGCAGTTTTATGTAATACAGGCACAGGATGCACTTTTGTATATAAACGTATATATAATTTCAGCATAGATGTAAGGCAGCACACTGAAATCATAGTGAGTCCTGTTTTTAGCTGATCTATAATCAATTTCATTGGGTCTAACAGTCTGTTCACAGCCAAACTAGAAATCTCCACCAGATAAACTCACATTGTTTAGAAAAGAGCATTGAAAAGCATTTCAAAGATAAAAGCATATCTTTTCTGCATTATCATCATAAATGATGTGTTGTAGGATGCAATGTCCAACTCAGATACTAAGACATAATAAGATACTAATAAGATACAGTCATAATAAGATACTAATAAGATACACTCATAAGATACTAATAAGATACACTCATAATAAGATACTAATAAGATACACTCATAATAAGATACTAAGAAGATACACTCATACTAAGATACTAATAAGATACACTCATAATAAGATACTAATAAGATACACTCATAATAAGATACAGTCATAATAAGATACTAATAAGATACAGTCATAATAAGATACTAAGATACAGTCATAATAAGATACTAAGAAGATACACTCATACTAAGATACTAATAAGATACACTCATAATAAGATACTAATAAGATACACTCATAATAAGATACAGTCATAATAAGATACTAATAAGATACAGTCATAAGATAGTCATAACAAGATACTAATAAGATACAGTCATAATAAGATACAGTCATAATAAGATACTAATAAGATACAGTCATAATAAGATACTAATAAGATACAGTCATAATAAGATACTAATAAGATACACTCATAATAAGATACTAATAAGATACACTCATAATAAGATACTAATAAGATACACTCATAATAAGATACTAATAAGATACACTCATAATAAGATACTAATAAGATACTAATAAGATACACTCATAAGATACAGTCATAATAAGATACTCATAAGATACAGTCATAATAAGATACTAAGATACACTGATAAGATACAAAGATACACTCATAATAAGATACTAATAAGATACATTCATACTAAGATACTAATAAGATACACTCATACTAAGATACTAATAAGATACACTCATAATAAGATACTAAGATACACTCATACTAAGATACACTCATAAGATACACTCATAATAAGATACTAAGATACACTCATACTAAGATACACTCATAAGATACACTCATAATAAGATACTAAGATACACTCATACTAAGATACTAATAAGACACACTCATAAGATACATAAAATGTTCTGGTGATCCTGCCTCCAACATCTTATTATGGTTGGGGCTGTTAACACAGTACGGCACATGCACATCCTGTTGCCACGTCTAAACACCAGACAAATACAGTCGTACCATGAGACTGATCATTTCTCAGTTTAAAACTTGTAATTGTGTTATTTTGCAGTTGTTGAGGCCTAACAGATGTTGAGCTGTAATTCTATCTTTTAGTTTAAATCAGGTCTTTTGTTGAAAATGAGTACACATTTATATAGACGCACACACACACACACACACACACACGTATGAAACAATACTACCTGCTTGGCTTTTACCAGTAATAAATATTGACACTGTAAAATGTTGTATTCTCCTAATTGATTTTCAAAATACTGTTCAATTCAGACTGGTTTTTACCTTAACAACAAATTGTTTGATTTGTCTCATTTAAATAGTCAGACCAGATTTGTGAATAAGGAATCCTCCCCTCCCCCTCAAAAAACCCTAACCTTACATAGAGTACAATTTTACACAGTATCCTTCCACAGTCAGTGACACGCCGTGTCAGAGCTATATCTTGTTTCACTGACCTTTTGTGTTTATGGCAAACCGTTTTATTGCAGACTAGAAGCTGAAATCCTACTTGAAACCGTCATCCTCTTACACCCACCACTGTCTGACCATGTCACTACAGTGAGCTGCCACATTCGTCTGTACAGTGCCATGTGATGGTTCACCTCTTCTCCCACCTCATCAGTGTGTGTGTGTGTGTCAACCAGCAAATTGATGCCTAAGGGTGTTCTTTATTTTTTCTTCTTCTGTGTCTTGTTTTGAGATGCTTGACAGACAGTGTCAGGCTGGGGTTCCCATGGTAACTGCATTTTAAACGGGCACGCCTGATATCTCTGTGTTAACTATTGTTATTGACGACGCTGTCCTCTTTGGTCAAATGGAAAAACTGAATTGTGCTGCAGGCACAGCTGATGGTTTTCCTGTCTGTGGCAAATAGTGCAAAGATGTTTTGTTTTTTTCTATTTGTGCCCGTAAAGGTTGGCAGAAATATTGGGGGGGGGGGGGGGGGGGGGGGGTTAATCTTTGTGTTTGAGGATTCAGTTTGAGTGTTGTGATAAGGTAGAATATCATCCTGTAGTTTACAGATGGTCACATCTGGACACATGGTCTTATGCAATCAATGAAATCGCTATACGGGAAATATTAACTTTGAGAAGATCGTACTGTTCAGTGTCGAGGGGAAAGGAGAGGATGGAGAAGACTGATGGATTAAACTGTGCTGTTTTACACACTGCACATGTACCATAAAATATTACATTAAAAATTCTACGTATATCCACAGTCCAACTTACTCTGTCTCGCCGTGTATACAAAGTCCTCCGTGCACGTGTCTGCCTGATTATGTTTCTCAGTGAGTGCATCACCAGCATGTCAGTCAATTATTGTCATTCAATAAATGTCTGTACTGTAATGGTTTTAGTAGAAAAATCTGAATAGTTTAGCAGTCTTAGTATTCCTACCATGTTCTAGGAATCCTAATTGCATTTGACCTTTAATGCAATATTCCCCAGCCTTGTTACATATCCTGACATGACCCCATTCACTAAAAGGATGAAAGATTACTTTGTGGAGTGAAATGGAAGAGGTTGGCTCTTTCACTGATGTAAACTGATTAATATTTAAGATGTTTGTCTCATAAATCAAATGATGGATTTTGACAGCTCATTTTGAAAGATTTCACTGCCTGATTTGTTTTAATCAGTGAGGATTAACTTTACAATGACCCACCCCCTGCTCTAGTAATTCTGATGTGCCACTTTCTTTGACTCTTAAGAGATAATGAAGCAGGCAGAGATTGGTTTGCAATCACATAATCTGTCTTTTCATTTTGGCTCTTAAAAAAAAAAAAGTAGTTCTTCAGATGTTGAGGAGTAAAAACTGTATTAACCTCTGTAACTCCTCCTCTGTTTTGCAGACCCTTCCCAAAGAATGAGAAAGTGCTTAAGCTACTATTGCTTATACGCAAGGTAGCACAACTCCCTGTGGGCTTGGTTTCTCTTTGGGAGGATGAACTTGCAGCCTCATTGGTTCAGAAGCCGCATCATTTATCTTGTTTGTGATGCGACATGATTTGCAGCAAACCTAAGAGTTGTGCTACGCAATCTGCTTCCAAGACTGCTGAGTGCCAACGTTTTAGAGAATGTGTGTATTGGGTTTCCCCTGAACAAGGACATGCTGCCCCTCCCTCTTTCCCACTGTCCTGTACCTGGTGTTTCCATCCTCTGCCCAGCAAGGACTGGTGGACCGGCTGTGCATCCCACTAGAAAGAGGCACTGATGATAAAGCTGAGGTGTGGAGGAACATTCATGATGAAATGGCAAGGCTCACTGAGAGAGTGATTGGCCAGTGCAGTGGGTGGTTTCTGTAAATGTCAATGCAGAAGCATGAATTTAGCATACAACATGTACCTGTAATGCTTTTCATGTGATAGTGTGTGTACTATTTATCTTTTAACAACAGTAGCTGCTTTAGAAATGTCTGGATACATATTGATGATAAATAATCATAGATATTCGTTAAATGCAGATGCAGGTCATGATGACTGATGGTGAAGATATTTTATTAAAACTTATTGTTCCTAGTGTGATCACGCAACTCAATTACTCTAAATATCGTTTCAAACTTTTATCTAATTGAACAGCCAGATTAGATTATTTGCCCGGTTCACTTGGGAATGTGCAGGTAAAAATAAAATGCATTTAAAACTTTGAAATTACATTCATTATTCTGGCTTTTCTGTGACGTTAGTACCTGGAAGCAAACATCAGTTCCATGGTTCTGAATACGTGTTGCACTTGTAGTTAAGTGACGGTTTTTAAACAAACTGTTTTCTCATAGCCAGACCATTAACATGGGCATCGTTCAAATACGAGGTCCTGAAAAACCACACTGGTCAATTTGTTTCCACATTTACTTAAGATAAGACTGTGGTTCCTTCCAATAATCCTTCTGTTATTAGAACCTCAAGTGTCAGTCCCTCTGCAGTGATGACATCAAATGATAAACACAGTTTGATTGCTAGTCAAAGGCACCATGGAGAGGGATTACCTTCCATAAAGTGCCAAAAAATCCATTAGGGCACTTAGTTCACTTCCTGGAAAACAACCAAGATATCTTTACACATGGAACAAACAACCTGGATAGTTTATAGTCAATTAGAATCACCTTGTCTCTTAAAAAATCCTGAAACAGATGGTTATGTTGGAGCAATCTGTTATTTGTTTCTGAGTAAAAGTATGAATCCATCAAATTTCCAAATGCTTGAATAGCCTAATTAACAGGACTATGGTTTAGGGCATCCTTTGTTCATTTGTGTAAATGATCTAGTAACAAAAGGTATTCTGGCAAATGAATAAACATGCCTGGAGATCAGTAAGAGTATGATCTACATAGAGAGCACTATACACATGACTACTGCCACTGCTGCTACTACTATTACTAACGCTTTGTTTTTGTAACGCCTTTGTACCGAGATCAATTATTTAGCATTATTAAAATAAAATTATGCAGCATGCCACGGAATCAAGCTAAAACACTTGTATAATGAGCAAAGATATGTGCTAGAAAAGCATGTCTGTAATAATAAGCAATAAGTGTATTCAGGTTCGTACATCCAACATCTTAAGCCAGAATATCAGAATGGCCAGAGCACTATTGCTGGATGATAATAACTTAGAATATAACAAGTTGAGCAAAATCAGCGTCTTCATTAAAGGTTCAGCTGGTTTGTTACAAAAACCCAAGCACTTTAAAACACTTGCTGCTGGAACACGTCTTATTTGTCTATTTGCAAATAAGGCGACCAAGTGGAGGCCAGTAGAATGGGAATGCAGCATGGGGCTAAACCCCTTGGGGAGGATGTTGTGAGAAACGCTTGAGAGGATAGTACTTTTGTTCCAACTACAGATCCACAGGATTTACCAAAAAGGGACAACATGCATATGCCCCTTTACTCATGCTTCAAGCTTCAGGCCTGATCTACAAAGTTAAATGCTGTACTTTGATCTAAAAGCTGAGAAAAAGAGCAATCAGCAGCATCCTCAGTGAGGGGGAGGTAGATCTGCTGTGCTGGTGACAACCTACAGTAAAAACAAACGCTGAGATGTTTTTTTAAATCTCAGTGTTTTTTTTTTTTTTTTAGAAATAATGCTGCTTTTCCACCTACAGTAAATTTAAATGTACTCATCATTGCAGTTTCTTCAGGTGGCAAAATGGGCTTTTTTATTTTTACAAATCTGTAACTTTTCAGATTTTTCCAAAACTTAATATGCTTCATTTCAAAGTGTTGATTTTGTGACCAGAGGAGCTGACAACCCCTGCTAATGTCACTGTTCTGCTGTCTGTACCAGACATATTTTTCCCAACATACTCTGGACGGATGCAAACACTTGATGCTGTTAGCACATGCACAGTTTCCAAACAGCATACTGTGTTTGAGGAGTGAGAGGAATCCGCAAGCTGTCGCTCTAGTATTTCCCCGGCTCTGCTCTTCTGGGACGCTACATTTGACAGATTCCTCCTGCCCACCTGCTGATGAAGGATGGGCCTGTGGGCAACTGATGCCTGCATGAAGACACATCAATTTTGGGGCCTCTAAACTGACACAGTCTCTGTTTGAGAGATGGGATAAAGAAAAAGGGGAAGAGGCATGCTGCGGAGAATGGTGCATCATGGACATCATTATGCCCTAGATGATCAGCCATTATGTCTGTTACTATCTGGCAATTTATCTGAGGTACTCTGGTGCAGATGATGAATGTTTCGGGGCATCACATTGTCTCTAATTTGCTTCCTTTTTTGGAAGAGTTCACTTTCTGCAGTTTGATGCTTCTTTCCACTACACCGAGTACGGTCTGAAAGTCTTACAGTTGATCCAAGCTTATATCAGGGCCGCTGCGATGTTCAGTAATGATTAGTGTGTATCTGGACTGATCCTGAAATGTAGGGAGAGATCGTCTCCAGTGGCAGACAGACACAGCAAGCCCGATAGCCTTGAATGAGAAGACTATGATGATGATAGCAGACATAGTACATATGTGTGTGTCACTAAATTTAGCTTATCTGTGTCTCGTCTTAGAAATTCTTCAATAACTGGGAGATCAGCTAACCGCAGTAGAAAAATACTATATTCCATAAATGTCAGATTTATCATCTTTTCACTTTCCATCCAAAAGGACAACAATGTGATTGGAATGAAATGCAGAGTCAAGTATTTTCTCCTGTCAGTGTTGAACCATCTCTCCTCACTTATACAGTATGTGAGGTATTTGTGAAAACTAAGGAAGTGTGAGTCATTCTAAAATGAATTACACGATTTGTAATTTGGTAAATTTGCTCAACTGGGACACATTTTGTTTGTTGAACAAGCAGCTGATTCTGTATGCAGTATTTTTTAGCTATATGATAATGAGGCTGTAGCTACACGGGAGGTCAGGCGTTCTGTATTCTTTTGAGTTTAGTGGTGATACAATCCTTCATTAGAATGAACGTTTAAAGAGCTTTAAAGGCTAATTCCAGTATTTCTGCATTAAACAATATTGAGCCAACAACAATGAAAAAATAAAAGTAAAATTCAGTAACTTAAAGGTGCAATGTGTAAAATGTTAAAGATACAGTGGCATCTAGTGGTGAGATTGCATAATGCAACCTTCACACGTTAGTGTTGGAGTCTGTCTACAGCTGGAGTAGATCACTGGAAATATTACACATTTAACCACATTTAACCTTTAAACCTTTAAAAGAAATCATTAGCAGTGTGGGGCGAGCTTTGAAAATGAATTTAAACATCAGCTAAAAAATAATATTTACAGAGACTATGACTCAGTAAAGGAAAAATCAAACTTTTTATGGTTTATACACTTTCAGGGGACTTTCTAAAATATTACTGGCATGAAGCGACTAAGCAACTGCCAAAGATTTCTGGGTTTGAGCACTCTAATATATAGCCTCTAATTAGACTCCAGACTGCACACTGTACTGAAGGGTTCAGAAAGAACACATGCACTGCAGATTTGTGAAGCTGTTGCTGAAACTTAATGGTGATTCGCATGGTGAAAGGCAGCTAACCAGCTGAGTCAGGCTGCTCACCAAAACACCCATGAGTCCCAAACCAGCTTTTCTTCAAGCATGGAACAACCTGGCTTTTAATCTTCATGTGGCTTTAATAGTGTTTCTGTAGCAGCAGCAGCTTCAATAATATGTGTAATGTACAATGGCTCACTCACAGTGACAACCCATTTGACACTATGCACTATTTTATGGTGTCTTTCTGCTTGTTTTGGTTATCTGCTCCATAAATTCACATGGATCACTTCCACCACTCAGTCACAATCCTGACCCTGTTACTCTGGTTCTTTTTGTTTCCATTTCCAGGCTTTATCATTTTTGGGACATTAACATAAACTGCCTTTTCAGAGCCAGCCTCCAAATGCCCCAGGACATTTCTTTTCCCAGTCACCTGACCAGGCCCATCTCACCTGCACACCTCTTTCCATTGTCCCAGTAACCCTAAGGTTATTGGTCCGATTCCCTCAGTCCTTGGCCAGATTGTTTTATGTGCTTTACCAGCAATAGTGTGGTATCTTCTGTTTGTGTTTGGTCTTTTCACTTTTTGCCTGTTTCCCTCAGACGTTTCGTATATTTGGATTATCTGCTCACCGGCTGCTGACCTCAGCCTGTTCTGTTTTCTGCCTGGTTTTGTTCACCTGGACGGTTTCATGGTGTCACAGTCAGCCCAACCTAAAAACCCATGGCATGCTACTTGTCCAGCACCAAACAAAGTTTGTGAGCAGCTGGTGAACTTACACTAGTGAAGAATTCTACAACTAAAGAGCCAGACAGTTTCTTCCAGGTTTGGTGCAGCCAGTCAACACGTTGACTGTGATACTTACAGACTGCTAAACTCTAATTGCTGCCCACAACTATTCCAGCCAGTCAGGAGAGCTCAGATGAAAACACAAGGAAATGTGTGAAAGTCTAACCTATCCTGCCAATATCACAGTGGTGTCTGATACAATTGATCTGAGTGGTAGTGGGACGACTGCGACCTGTAGTCAGTTGTAGGTGTAATCAACTTTCATCGCCGGCAGATTTCAAACTCACCCACCTCTGCACACATGCACCACACACAGACAATCAGAGGAGAGAGGAAGCTGAGACTGGTTGTTTATGAATCAAGCAAATGTGCAAACCTGTAGTACAGAGTATCACTGTGGTGTCTGAGTAATGAGATTTTGTTAGATAACCACCCTAATATAATCACTTTCCAACTTTTGTCTGACACTGTTTTGATACATGCACTTCTAAGTATGAAGAAAAAGTATTTGTGTCTTATTCTATTCTATTTTTGAAGGTGTTCAGTGCTGCACTAACTGCCAACGCTGTCACACTTTCCTTCATGCTATTCTTTGCAGTTGAAGACCCAAAGGGCCCCAGATGATTCTGTGAAGAGAGACCTATAATGGGAGACAATAACTAGTATCAGAATTTTGAGTCTAAGCAGCTGCAGCGCCTCGTATCCATCATGTCCCTCACACAGACGATTAGGTGTAGAGACCATAACAGATATGAAGCCAGAGCGACTGAATCACAGAGTGACCCAAATGAAAGAATTGATTGGCCTCGCAACCATGATATGTGTGAAATGAGCGGTCTAAAGTCTCTGACACTGATCTATAAGGACTCGTTGCGAGTTTGCTTGTGATTTGGCGACACATTATTCTGACAGCTGCTTCAAAGGTTTGGCATTATAGTGGATGTGATTGTCTGATGGCAGTGAGTTTAGGAGAACTGTTATTTATTAGAAGAATGAGATCAGAGGTGTCAAAGCAAAAGAATGAATCTGTCCTTGTTGAAAAGCAACGGTTGTATAAAATATGCTTTTATAAGAATATCAAGACAGCTGAGCTTTATCTTAAAATAAAATTGATAATTATATTTGATAACGTTCTAGATGAAAAGTTATGGGATCACATAGGTTATTACAGTTCATCTTCTAAGCATCACATCTGCATGACAGTCAAATCAAAAAAACACTGACATCCACTCAAGTGTCAGCTTCACGGTCTAGAACGACAGGAAAGGTCAGGAGGATTTAAACTGCAAATCCAGCCAATTATTTTCAAGGTGCTTCAGCCTGGTCCGAACCGGTGCACAGACTGACTGTGCCATTAAATCCAACTATATAATTGGATCACTGTTTCCACAATATCTCAGTATTACTTTTAATATGCGATGCTATGTCTTGCTCCTGATTTGATCTGAAATGTCACAGTCTATTGGTGAAAGTCTGTAGTTCAGTGTAAGAGAGTCTCACCACTTTATGTCAGACAAAACTCTCCACATGAAAATCAAAACAAAATGAAGACTGAATTATTTCCCAGTGCTAGTGTTGTTAGTATTGAGTTAAATAAAGCACACCTTGATTCGGAGATGTTTTGGTCTAGTGGGTGGATATTTTTAATGAGACACTTGTATTTGAAAAAGAGCTTCACTAACTCATAAGCTCAATTCGGTGTTTAAGGTTTGTTTTCACTGTCAAACTGCTGCTCACAGAGCACTGAATACAGTATACTGCATTTAAACTATACTGTAGTTATGCATTCATATAAACTCACTGTCTTGTCTTTGACAATGTCTTAACAGGCAAATTCACGCATGAACATTTTTTAATAATGTATGAAGTAAGTCCAACTATAACCTTAACCTGAAAGTGTCATTGGTGTATATAAAATACAAGTAAAGTATCCTCAGTGGTCAGTGCTATAAGGACTCAATAATTAGATTAATTAACAACTCACAGGCCCTTCTCAGTGTGTAACACCTGCAGCCCTGCCAGAGCCAGACTGCAGCACTTTGATCTGGTCATTATGCAGAGGGAGGCTGCCCTACCATGAAAGCTGAGACATGCTCCAGCCTCCCAAACTGTAAACGCAGAGATATCCACAGACAACAGGCTGAGGGAAAAAATTAATTAGGGCCTCTTCAGGGGAAAACTACTACCATGTCTTTTGCTGGTTTACAAACCCTTAGTTGACTATTGTTACATCAAATTAAACTTGTGTTTTGCTCCTCCTTAATGACAGCTTTCCCTGGAAGCTTTGTATGTTAATCAGCGCCTTCCATGTCCTTTCCTTGAGAACGCCTTTTGCCATTTAATCTTATGCCGGATTTGATGCATTTTTCACATTCAGGATTCAAGGTTTACATTGCAAAGGCTTCCATAAAGACTTTCTACAGGCCAGAGTTTATTGTGGATAATTACTTTCTCTTTGCTGTAACACCTAATCTGAATATCAGCTCATTTACTGTATCTGATCTCAGAGCGAGTGCTGTGCAAAGTCCAGCTCAATTACAGCTGTGGTCACCTTCGGATGACAGGCCTCACCCTGTCACCAGCTCACACAAATTCTGCATCAGCAGTGCCGTGTGTCGCTCTCTCCAGCCCCTCTTCATTCCTCTCTCCACAAAACCTTTGGCTTTTTATTCTGTGCTGCTTTCCTTCTGACTGTCTCATCCTCCGATTGTTGTCATTTCCTAGTGCCCTCTCCTTCGCTTGTCGTCTGTCCCTCCCCCCCATCCTCTATCTCGGTGTGTCTGCTGTCTTGTGCGGTGCCGCAGGGCTCTCTGGCTGATGTAATTTATGCTATCTCCTTTGCTAGTGTGCGAAGAGAGCGTCCTGCAGCCAACACTCTTCACGGCCGAGTGCTCCTGTGGGAGGCTGTGAGCCAGCACTGACTGAACTACTCTGTTTCTCCCTTTCACCGTTCAGCTTCCATGTTAAATGACCATGCATGTGAGAACGACACTTAATCTGCAGAGTGGTAGAGGATAATTACAAATATCACACAGTAGCTGTCAGCTGCAAAGGAATTTGATGTCACCACAGGTATCAGTTCTGTAGCCAGTCATCACACCAAAATGTGAGTTTAAGTGAAGCTGGTGTACAGATGGGAAAGTGTTTTGCTTACAGCTCATGAATCAAATCTATCAGAGTCCACAGACAGATTGGACTTGTAGCAGCAGTAAACAATCCACACTGATTTTTGGAACAGCAAAAGATTTGATGCTGACTGAATATGTTTATGTGTGGTTGCAGGACTGCAATCCATTTCTATGACAACAGAGAAGGCTTTGGCTGGGGAGATGAAGAGCGCATTGGAGGGTGACGCCAGGAGAACCAATCAGGTGGGAGCGCCGTGGAACTTACAGCAGCTGTAGATCATTTCACTCGGGCTTTTCAATCACTCGGGGGCCTCCCGGCTTTCTGCTCGATATGCGAGGCAGCCAGCTGCCTTTTCCTGTGCCAGCAATTTAACATCTTAAAATCTTATCAGCAGCTCACACTACATCGTGCATTTGATGACTGCTTTACATGATCAGAGATTTTGGATTTGAACCACTTTGTAAAACATGTACATGATGCCTGTTGGGAGTCAGAACTCAGATATTTAAGCAAAGGACAAAGTATAGTGAATCGAAGCTTGCTGACTTAAAGGAAGGATTTTCTCTCTCCCAGGTTCCTGAGGAGCACGGGGACGTGGATGATAGCTCAGAGAAGACCCCCAGCAAAGCCTCCAAATCCCCCCAGAAAAGCACCAAGCGGCCAAAGACTGTTCCTGTCAAAGTCACTCTACTTGATGGCTCAGACTATGAAACTGCAGTTGAGGTACACAGCTTTTATTTTGTCAACAAGCACAGAGGAAAATAACCTATTAGTCCGTCCATCCTATAGCCACTTATTCCTAATCAGGGCCACAGGGATCTGCTGGAACCTATGAAAATAACTTATAACCACAATAACCACACAAATGAATCTGGCTGCGAGTCTGCGTTTTAAAACATTTTTCTTCTTTTCACAGTTTTACCATAATTTACATCAGTAATAACATTTTATTCACTTTTTTATTAATTTTGGCTGAGATCTGGAACAGGGGAATTAAAAATACAAGTTTACTTAAGTTATAGAAAAAGAAACTGTCCATTTTACAGACTGACTTTTCGTCCTGGGATTATTATTAACATTTCAGTTTCACGTCCATCTGTTTCTGTGATCATTTCCAGTCTGCACATAAGACAATCGGAGTGGAGATCTGGAAGTTGTAACTTTTGTTCTGTGTTTGTTGTAGGGATAACATCATGTTCCCAGAAACAGAAGTTACTGTAAGTGATAGAAATAATGGCCAAAACTGTAAAACGACCTAAAAACGCCTACAGCTTCTCAACTAAACACACAACTTCTACAAAGTTAGTAACTGTTTCACCATTTGCCTCTGCAAACTTAGGAAAACATAATTAGAAAAAAATGATTCTGCTGTTCAAACAACAGTTTGGCTGTTTCTCCACAGTAAAATGCCCACATGCTTCAAATTCATATCTTGTTCTGCAGGTGACACAAACAGACACACAAACAAAAAGCAGCATATTATAAGTCGGTGCAGCCCCTGACTCAGCAAACCAAACCACCTCGGCGGATTCAGGCAGTAATACGTGGTGCTGAGTCAGGAAAGGCTGCTCTCTTGCTGTTCTCACTGTGATGGATGGAGGGAGGTGAGAGTCTCTGCATTGTGGGGGATTGAAAGCTTAGATGAATAATCCCTGGCTGCCATGACTCACGATCCTGTAGCCTTTTTTGTTTGCAAACAGATGGGTAAATTCCCACCTCTCTTAGTTTATTGGAATTTCACAGTAGCATAAATGCGCTTCAGAGAAAATGAATCTAACCCTGGACGTGAAATGACTTCAGAGGAAGGGCTGTTGCACACCAGAGGCAGATCCTGGCCAGGATTTATGGAGGTGCATGGACCACACTACAGTCGGTGCTGGAACCCCATTGGTTTCATCTGATGATGAAAGGTGGTGGGAAAGATTTTGTTGGCTGCTCCACCTCATTCATGTCAAGCGTTTTCCTTTTATGGCTCCCACATATTTTACTTACAGCCAGTGGAAAAATATGTCAGGTGTTTTGTCACAAGTTCTCATTCTACCCAACCGCCATCTTTCCTTCTGTCCTGGTTACGTGCGCACACACACACACGCACAGATTACACATGGGCAATGACACTAGTGTATTGGGCTTTGACAGGAAATCTATAGAGCTGATAGACGACTAATGGGGAGAAAAGGGATTAAAGGAGTGGATGAGCTCCAGTACAGACCCAGTGATAAAAACAGGTGAATTATTACTTTAATTGCTGTCATGGTGTTGACAACAAATGGGCACTGATGATAAACACAGGCAGCAAACTGAGCCTCCACTCATAAGATCATAGATACTGACTGAGCTCAGTGATTTACACTGTCCAGTCTGTATTAACAGAAACCCACAGAAGTAAAATGTCTGTACTCACGGTTCAGTCGTCAGTCTGGACTGGCGTCGTGGGCTGTGCCATGGACTAATTCCGTTCTTCTTCACAAATCAATAAATCCACATAAGCGGACCACACCTGGTCACACTTGGTGACACCTGCGGACCACACCTGGTCACTGCATGTCTTCTTTCCGCAGCATGGCAAATATTGGCATTACATTAAAAACATGCCCCAAACTCTGAAAGGTCTGTTTTTACCGCGTCAAATAATTCACTAACCCTAACCCACCCGCACGCGTTCTGCTTCGTTCACAGGCCATTAGCTCCTCGCGCTACCCAGGTGCTTCAGTTTGGGTTAATTGTTAATTGGCTCAGTTTTTCCTTAGCTGAACGTTATTGGCGGCGCCTTCTTGTTTACGCAAAAACAAATGTTTTTAAAAGCATCTGGAATGAAACATCTGGCACATCTCAGAGAGGACAGCATCTGTATTTTTTAACTACTTAACTTTGGTTCATGTTTATTTTTTTAACCACAGGACGATGTACATTTCCACTTTATTAGAGAGGCAGAGCTGTTTGGAGTCGACTCTCTTGGATTCAGTACTGCTGATATTAGGGATCAGCTGCTGGTGCTGACAAGTTACCATATTTAAGAGGACTGGGCAATCATTTTAAAAATGCTCTCATGCATTTATTCTCAATTCATCCCATTCAGTCTCTGTTTTTTACATTATTACCTTGGATTATAGTGATAAACTTTAATATCTCTGACTAAAACCATATTGTTTTTGTTACGTTTGCTCTCTGGAAGAGGCAGGAGTAGCAGCTAACGTGCACTATAGTGCTTAAGTCTTAATTAAAGTGCATGCTCAAGGAGAAAACCTCATGTGGTTAACATGTTAAAACCAAACTAAACATTCACGACAAGCTTGGAATCCTTGAAAATACTTAAAGGATGATGAGATCACTTATCTATATTCTGTTTCATTCCTTTTTATTATGAAAGCACCAATCTGATATGCAATCTCACACAAGCCAGGAGATTCTGCACAGTCAGCTGCAAACTGGAGCCTCTGAAGGTTTAAATGAGTGAGGTGTTTTGCTCATTTGGTCCATCTACCTTTGAATATTGACATTTAAATGCTTATTGGTTTCTTGGCTTTGCAGTGTATAGTAGCCCCTGAATGTGATGCTGTTAATATATTCAGTGTAAAGCACAACACTCTGTTTATTTACTTCAGCTGAACTGTGCTTAAGAAACTGTCATGACTGTGAAATCAAGAAAAAAAATCTTAAGCCAATGTCAACGTTTTACATCACACTGTTATTTTGTTAAAGGGGACTTTTTTAGCATAAAAGTATTTTTCATACTACTCCACAGCTTGTGAAAACTGTTGTGTTATGTGACTTTCTAAAGTCTAAAAAAATAACTCTACATTTACTGTATCGATAAAAGTTGTATTACTTGTTAGAAAATATCGGTTTCATCATTTTTTTAACCATAATAGGAACTTGAAGTCAGGAATTCTTTTCCGATATTCAGTTTTGAGCGTCTGTCTTTACTGAGGTACGGTGCTAAATTCCTTCTTGCTACTGTTGAAATAGAACAAACCTTGATAATTTTGTGTAGGTAAATGAAATGGTATTATTTACTCATCTTCCATTTGAGGAGACTGTTGCAGTGTTTTATAAAACCTGACAGAAACGTAGCTGTGAAAAAAGTTCTGCAAGTAAATTGCATAATAACATCTACACCAAATCAGGTTAAGGTTAATACAGTTTTAGTGTTTTTATGTAACTATAAGGACCCACGGTGCCACTGCTCCACTTTAAAGTGACAAAGTTCATTAAATTTACTTTCTCTGTGGCCAGGCATTAACCCACACACATCTACATTTCCTCTCCTCATTCTGTTTGCATGGATGGGATCATCAAACTGGATTTCTAGGATTACACCAAATGGCTGCCAACACAATCAGCCCACAGAACTAGTTACAGAAATGTTATTGGAGCCAATTGGAGCGACAAGAGAATCTCATCAGCAGCTCCTGAATTGGTTGCCATGCTTGGGGGACCACCTGAGATGTGTACTGCAATTTCAGTTTGTTGGAAAATCAAATATATGTGCTGCCCCCCAAAAAAAATCTCTTGACTGCAGCCTGTGCGCGTTGATCAGCATAATTCTTGACTACTTTGCCCCTTGGCAGCAGGATATATTATTTACTGACAGACAGATCACTCTAAAATGGTTTATTAATTAGCCTTTGTTAGATCTTTTAAAGGTATGCTGACTGCACTGCCTGCTCTTCTTATAAGGGCTGAACAAAGCTGTGATGTCCTTGTAGTAACTAGAGATAGAGAAAGTGCGAGGGCACATACGCATACAGAAGGGACCTATTACTTCTGTTTCCATGGTAACGGCTGCTTGGTTGCTATGTCGCCATAGGAGCCAGGTTTCCCTAGGAGATGAATCTGGCATGTGCTTGTGTGCGTGCATGTGTGGAAATAGCATTTTGCCAAGGCCGTCTGTGCAACCCACATAGCCCATGTTTTCAGCCCTGAAGGGCTGGATAGAAAGTGGGCGTGGTCTGTTGAAATGCCGCTGAATTTTAATTCCTCCCCTGATATAGGTGTACGAAATTAGGCTCCTCCCACTCAGCAAGTTAGAGGATGCACTGGAAAAACCTCTCTGGCCACATTGTGACTTCTCTTTTCTTACAGTACATAATTCATACAACCTGGAACTGCACTGTGCACTCACTGTGTACTATACTGTACTATCCATGTGTGTGGGCTGATATCACTCATATTGCGGGGACCTGAATCTGTTTACACAGCCCAGTTCTGGAGACTCACCTGCCTTTTAGGGACAAAGAGAAGGTCCCCATAACATAAATCATCATTTTAGTGACAACTTGGTTTAAGGTTAGAGTTAGAATTTTGATTTGTCAAGTAGTATTTACAGTGAAGGTTAGGGTACATCTCCAGGAAATTATTAATCAACGTAATGTCCCCTGAAGTGATGGAAACATGACTGTGTGTCTCTGTGTGGAACAGAAATTTGCCAAGGGCCAGACCCTGCTGGACATGGTGTGTGGCCATCTGAACCTGCTGGAGAGGGACTACTTTGGCCTGACTTTCCAAGACACGGACAACGCCAAGGTCAGTCTCATAAAAACAAACCAACACCCACATTAGGAGGGCGTAGCCACTGATGATTAACTTTTAATCCTTTGAAGATCTGTAATTGGACCTTTGTGGCTCGTGCCACAAGCAGCTGCTGTTGAACCAATGTTAAGAACTAAAAACAAAATTTGTCTAGTCAAGGTGTCACTGTTTTGCCAATTTATTATACAGAGCTCTAAACAAAATTTAATTAGTGTGACATTTAACTTTTTGTTAATTTTTTCATTGAAGACAGTCCATGACAATCATGTGTTGACAGCTGATGGTGCATGTTTCCTTTTTAGCAGTTTCTAACCGAGTATATTTTGATCGTACTATGCCCCCGTTTTCAGAAAATATGTCAATTAGTTTCAGCCAAAAGTGTTTTTCCAGGTGTTACAGCAGTGAGGCTGTGGTTGGCCTTTTAGCTGTCCTTAACCACTTAAATCCTGAGAGTGGCATGCATGGCCTTTGACCTTTTAAAATGTGATCAGACAGCATGGCCTTTTAAAAATGGTGCACAGGGCGTAGAGTACACTAGAAATACTCCAGTGACATTAAGCAGAGGAAACTGGAATCAGCTGGCATTTATGGCCCCAAAATTCATGCTCTCGCTGTTTATAGGAGCCTTCATCCATTTTTTGTAGCATGAACATATTTGACTCTCAACTAGAGACTACACTCAAAAGGGAAAAGCATCCAGCGAGGTACAGTATTTAAAAGGGGCTCTTAAAATGTGATTATGGATTATTTTACTGAGGCTGACTTTCTCAAAGGGGATTGTCTCTTTCCTTCTTTATCAGAATTGGTTAGATCCCTCCAAAGAGATTAAGAAGCAAATTCGGGGTAACTGCAGCAGACACCCACTCAGACACACACTTACACCAAAACCACACACATACAGTCCTGAACCAGCGGTACCAACTTTACTGGTTGTATGTTCACAGTTGGTTCCTGGATTTTTGGATTTTCTGTCAAGTTCTACCCTCCAGACCCATCTGTGCTTATTGAAGATATCACCAGGTAGGTCTAAAGATAACAAAAGGGACTTTTTAACTCACTATTAAAAACACTAGTTTGTTTTGGTTGGATAAGCTAAAGTGCTGCTTTGTCCTGAGGACATTTTTGTTTTGGTACCATGTTTTCTTACTTACCTTTTGTGATATTAAGCTGTACTTGTACTTTCAGTTTTTCAGTTTTATGTGCCAAATGAGATGCAGTATATTGAGGAGTTTGGAGTCTTTTACATAAAACTCTACCTAAACAGTGTTTGAGTAACTCTTTATAATCCACAGTACTTACTGGAACTACTTTCTAGTCTCTGTGAAAACTGTTATTATCATTTTTAAGTTTTAATTAGGACACATTTTCTGCTGGACATAGAATTAATAGATGTGGATTTTGTCTCTGACACCACGCTGTATATTTATTTTCAGTTCGTATTTTTCAATTCTTGAAGGACCAGCAAAATTCCACTAATGGTTTTTAATATCTTAAACTGTTACCTGAGCAGTAGAAAGCAGGCGAAGAAACATTTTTGATAATCAAACCTAGGACTGTAGAACAGGCAAAGATGCAGGAGTTATGTCCTTCGTTATCTGGAAAATAGAAAACACGATGCTGAGTCAGTCATTGCATGAGATTTACTGACAAACCCAAATGTATTTTGTTCGATTTTTTGTTGTTCAAGAGAAATAAATTGTGGCCAGATAAGAATTTTACTCTCATACAGAAATGAAAAAGACCTGGTCTAAGCTCAATTTGTTTAGCTCCAAATCACAATAAAAACAATTTCAACACATTTTACATGGAACCCAGCAAATCCCTTATGAGCAGCACTTGGTGACAGGGGAGAGGAAAAACTCCCTTTAACGGAAGGAAAAACCTCCAGCAGAACCGGGCTCAATTTGGGCGGCCATCTGCCTCGACCGGTTGGGGTGAGTGGATAGAGCAGAGAGAAAAGAACAGCAACAATAAACAACAAATAGACACTGCAGGTTGGTGGGACCAGTAACTGCACATCAGCGATATACAGCTCCAGGACCAGGGACACCTGCAGAAGGTACAGAGAGAGAGAACAGAGAGAGAACAGAGTTAGTGACGTTCAACAGTGGCATATACATGTATAGTGAGAGTCCTGCATCATTTTGCGACAAGATGTTCATCATTTTGGCGATATGAAAGAAGGCAGTTCTCGAGATTTGTTTTTTCTATGAGTTTAAGGACAAATACTGGTTAAAAAGGTTTTTCACAGTAGGGCTGGAGGCCAGAGCTCCACATCCTAGAGCAGCTATATTGTTAGAGAAGCTGTTTCTGAGGTTTTTAGGCATCTTCTCTTTTCTCTGAATATAAAAATAGAAGGTTACTGGTCATCCAGGCCTTCATGGACTTAAGACTTGAAGGTCTGCTTGAAGTCTGGCTAACTGCTTTCTTTCATAGGTAGATATATCTGAGTGTCATCTGCAGAGCAATGGTAATTAATGCAGTGCTTCCTAATAACGTTGCCTGAGTAAAAAAAAAAAAGATTAACTTTGGTGAGTGTGGAAAGTTCATCATGAACCTGTACAAACTGGAAACTGTCTGATAAATAAGACTTAAACCAATTTAAGAACTGTTCCTCTAATCCCCATCACATGTTCCAGTAATAAGATGCTGTGGTCAACTAGCACCAAATGCAGCAGGTATTAAGATCCAGCATCATAGTTTAGCAGGAAGTACAGAGATGAGTCTACAAGACGATCGGTGGTGACTTTAACAATAGTGCTGTTTCTGTGCTGTGATGTGCTTTAAATCCTGACTGAAAGTTTTTAAAAGTTAATTATTGTCCAAGTGGCAAAAGCTTTTTCAATGATTTTAGCAATAAAGAGGTTGGACATTGGTCTATACTAGACAGAATGCCCAGTAACCGCAAGTACCTTTGAGAGGGATAACATTAGTTCATCAAATTATAGTGATCACCTGAATTAAGTCGTTGAGATCATTGAGTCTGCTGAGCAGCATTAACAAACAGCATGTGCCAAATATAATAGTCCATCCAGATTTGTGATATTGGCTCCTCTGTGCATTTCTTCAGGTACTATCTGTGCCTGCAGCTGAGGGATGACATCCTGTCTGGTCGGCTACCCTGCTCGTTTGTCACCCATGCCCTTCTTGGCTCCTACACTGTCCAGGCTGAACTGGGAGACTACGAGCCAGAGGAACATGGTCCGGACTATGTTAGCGACTTCCGCTTTGCCCCCAACCAGACACGTGAGCTAGAAGAGAGAGTGATGGAGCTTCATCGTAACTACAGGTCAGAAGAAGATATGACTTGACTAATGAAACTAAATGGCATAAGGATAAGGGGAGATCCTGGTCTTTTTGATTTGTTTGATGACTGATACATATGACGTTTGTGTTGTAGGGGAATGAGTCCAGCAGAGGCAGAGGTGAACTTTCTCGAAAACGCCAAAAAGCTCTCGATGTATGGGGTGGACTTGCATCACGCTAAGGTAAGGACGAGATACCCTCCGGCTTTTCAACTGCCAGTGCGTTTTTATTTGAGATCTTTTGATGCTCTGTGCCTGTGTTCATCAGGATTCAGAGGGTATTGACATAATGCTCGGTGTGAGTGCCAATGGTCTGCTCATCTACCGAGACCGCCTCAGGATCAACCGGTTTGCCTGGCCAAAAATCCTTAAGATCTCCTATAAAAGAAGTAACTTCTACATCAAGATCCGTCCTGGAGAGGTAAATAGAAACTCATCATCTTGTCTTTTGCATCTTGCTAGACTTAGTAGTTCACCACACAACTATTGCATGCACAACTCACCTAGAACAGCTGATTACAATCACTCTGGCAAAACCAAGGCAAAGGGGAAAAGGATCATTTGGTAAAGAACCAACTCCACATTTCTATTTCATGGTTTCACAGTTGTTAAAATTACATCGTCTCTGCTGACTTGATCCAAGCAGCTTAAATAGTCATTTTGCGGTTTGTGTTACTTTTGAGATTCATCTCCCACAAACCATGTGACAAGGACTGTATTTTCAGGCATTATTTATAGCCCTCAGAGATACCAAGACGAGGCAGATAGGTCATGTTTTTATTCTTTTCCTTCTCTCTGCCTCTATTGTGTCTTTAAAGCCTGATTAGTCAGTCATGAGGATTTGCACTTTTATCAAGGATTTTCTTGCAAGTGTTAGAGGCGCTGTATGCTCTCTTGGTTTTCAACCCACTAAAATTATTTTGATTTGCATTTTTTCCCCTTTGGCCTTCAAGGTATCTGCAATGTGTTTTATATCACAGTTAAACTGACAGTGACATCTTCATAGTGAATATGAAGGCCATTCTGTGCATATTCTTTGTTCTTCAGATCTATCCTCTTAAGACAGCTGTCACTTCAGATTTGCCTGGAGGGTCATCATTGTTTTTGAAGTCCTTTTGTTCTACACTGTCCCCAGAGAGTTTTTGTATGGAACAAAAGTTGGCTGCCTCTTTTAAATGGACTACTCCTAATGTTTAAGGACCTATTATATTGCTAATAACCTATTGATTTGAAAGCATCTGCTGCTGTTCACCTCACTAAACATATGATGGAGGGAGTGCATGAAGTGCTGATGTGTAGGTTGGTTAACCTTACACAGCAGTGGGAGATGCAAGCATATTCTACGAGTAGACAGAAATAAACCATAGATTTTTCCATAGCTGTGGCGTCAACACAACTCACACTGCCACCATTCCTCAATCTTTCCCTGCACTTGCTCCCTTCACCTCCATTCTTCCTTCTCCACCACCTCCACTCCCCTCCCTCACCAAAAAGTATGAACAGTTTGAGAGCACCATCGGCTTCAAGCTGCCCAACCATCGGGCCTCAAAGCGGCTGTGGAAGGTCTGCATTGAGCACCACACCTTCTTCAGGTATGATAAAGACACTCACAGATACACAGACAGAGGCACTGTCTTCATTGCACCATGCATGAGCCTGGCCAAGCTATCCTTCAAGTAACACTTACTATACAAATGTATTGTTGTCTCAACCTTTCAGGGATATGTTTTTACGGCTCGCGTATAATTTACTTGAAAGGAACTGATACACAACTGTAAACTAGTAGGGAGCTTCCCGAGGATGTTGGCGTAGTTTGCTACCAAGCACATGGACAATGGAGCCTGGTACACTAGGTAACTGAGATAAAAGGGACAATATCACTGTGTGTCAGTAAATATGAAGCTACAGGCAGGAGATGGTTAGTTTACAACAAGAAACAGAAAACATCAGCCTGGCTCTGTACGATGTTAATAATATCTGCCTACCAGCATGTTGTTTGTAGGTATAGACTCATTTTTTTAATTAGAGACCTGGAAAATATAACCGCACCCATTTCTGTTTTGTCTATTAGATTCTGAGCTGTTTATAAGATGTCAAAGCACAGAATGTGGTAGATTTACACAAACTAATTCCTGTTTCAGGTTGGTTTCTCCAGAGCCACCTCCCAAAGGCTTCCTGGTGATTGGATCCAAGTTCCGCTACAGTGGGCGGACCCAGGCCCAGACCAGACAGGCCAGTGCTCTGATTGACAGGCCTGCCCCACAGTTCAGTCGGTCCGTTAGCAAGCGGTACATGCTGCCTCGCAGCATTGATGGAGGTGAGTTACCTTGAGCGTCGCTCATGTTCCGGGATTGTATTGTGTGAGGCAATAACTAAACCCCAGACCCCCAGGTTTAAAAAAAGCATTTACCTGAAACATACTCTTACTCCCCTGGACAGTAAATACTATGTAAAGATTTTATCTAAGCATGAAATCCCTCTGAAAAATAGAAATTACAACAGGTTTTAAAATGGGATTTTGATTTTACACAAGTCACTGAGATCTGTCCATCCATCCATTCTCCAAACCACTTAGTCCAACTCAGGGTCATAGGGGCTGGAGAAACGTCGTTGAAAAGAAAGCCCACGGAAACATGGGGAGAACATACAAACATGGAATCTTCTTGCTGTGAGGGGACAGTGCTAACACCGTTGTCATCGACATGGACAACAAAACGCTGACATTAATCAGATTAAGACAATATTCTGATTAAGAAACTACCATGTAAACAGCGATTTTTGATTAATCGACCATAACCGGATTGATTAATCATAGTCAAAGTAAGCAGTAATGGAATTAAGACGTGGAGTATTCCTATTTTAGTCTCATTATGAAATGCGTGTAAACACATGTATGAACACACACACAGCAGATACCTACACACACACACACACACAGCAGATACCTACACACACACACACACACACACACACAGCAGATACCTACACACACACAGCAGATACCTACACACACACACAGCAGATACCTACACACACACACAGCAGATACCTACACACACACACAGCAGATACCTACACACACACACACAGCCGATACCTACACACACACAGCACATGTGAAAATTGTCCTTCCATTCGGCGACATCATGAAATGAATATACTAAAAGCATCTCATGTAAACACCTTATTCTGAATATTGTCTTATTTGGAATAAGGTCAATAAGGGGACTGTAGTCATTGAGATCCTGTAAAATATGTTTTTGTACATCCAGTCAAGTAACAGCATTATCACTTTGCCAGCCTCTGCTCTAGGTGATAGTATGGACCAGCTCTCCCAGAGAAGCTCTAGCGAACGCACACAATTCATGTCCAGAGAAGACCTAGACCAAGAGGGCAGCCTGGACCTGGACCATGATCAGTATCACTATAAGGACCAAGACCAGGATCAATACTTAGATCAGGAACTGGACCAAGATGAAGGTCAAGATCTGAGGCAGGCATGGGGCGGCAATATCTCAACACCCTCAAAGACTTTAGAGCTCAAGGTACATGATGAGTTTAAACACAGAAAGTGAGTTTCAGTGCAGTTTCTTTTGTGCTTTAGCTCCTTCTGTTGAGCCCCAGCTGTGCTGTCAACAATGTAAATCAAATCATCACCTGGTAACTGCAATATTTCCAGTGTAAAAACTACGTCAGTTTTGAGGACAGTGCAGCGAAACATGCAAAGCACTTCCTTTGGCTCATTTTGCGTTTGACTAACACTCCTCATCCTCCTCTCTCACTTTTCTTTGAAGACTGTAATCAACATCCAGATTTTCCTCCTTGGCCTAATTTCCTCTGTTTTCTGCTCCTTTCCAGTCTAAGACGTCTCAGTGTGAATCCTCTCTATTCAGTGTTTCGTAAATTGCCTCCCAAAGTCTAACTTTGCCTCTTTGTTGCAGATGTTATTATTTTTTATCCCACCTGCCTCTAACAGTTCTTCTCTGCTTACTTCTGCAATGTTAACATTCTGCTAATGTCTGCTCTCGTTCTCTGACCTCCACCTTGACCTCTGCTGCAGGGTGAGGAGGCAGGCTCGCCTTTAGACTCAAAACCAGAGGTATTTCGACATTAGACCTTAGTGTGTGTCTTGTGTGGTGTTGGATGTCGTAGATCATGCACCTATACTACATGTTTGTTAAGCATAAACTGTCCTTTTTGATTGTTTGGGGATTTCTTTTTATGTCATGTTTTCCAGGATTTAATTCATTGTAATCTATGGAAATTGCATGAACTGATCTTCAGATAAACAGGCATGAAATATTCATTTACTCAGCCTTTTTTTCTGTCTGTCCATTGGGAAATAGTTTAAGTTGAAATTCATGGTAGATGTTAGAGTATACACATGTTGAGGAGTAGCCATCTCGAACTGTGTGAAATTAGAGGGACTGGTTGTAACGAGCAGGATAAACAGACGGGCCTTAAGCACTGTGGATGATTAAATCAGTGGTTAAACAACTCTCCTGTTACTTCAGCCTAAATGTGGAACTATCTCATTAGTTTTATTTCATAAATTATTAGTAGCATTATTAGTATTATAATATTTATGTATATCATAAATATGTTCATTTTGTTTTTTATTGTTTCGTCACATAGATTGTTCCAGTGTATCTAGTCTGTATCAGTACTGTGCAGGTGTCTGTGGTAAGGTTAAGTACCACACTTAATATTGGCATTGCATTAATCCCTAAAAGGCCTGTTCATTTGTGGTTCCTAATGCCTCCTCACCAAATCCTTGGATAAAGAAGTATGTGAATAATCCCTCTCTCCAAGCACTTATGTTTAAGTCAATACATGACTGCATTAATTATCTGTTGGCTCACACTGAAATGGATTGTCTCTGTCTTCTTGGCAGAACATTAAATGGCTTTAAGCTCTTAGGCTCTTAGTCCGAAACCCCGATGGTGTCAACTGTTCGTTTGTTTGTCAGGCCACCTGCCTTTTTGACTCACCTGCAGCACTTTACCTCTTTGTCTCTGCATGAAACTTTTCTTTTCTCTACCGCCTCCTCTGCCTAATCCTCGACCTCCTGCTTTGTTCATTTCACTTGCTCCATCTCGGGCTGCCTCCTTTGCTGGACAAGGATCTGGCCACACCTCGGCCCAAACAGGAGGTACTGCTCGTCCCCTCTTTGCATGTGCTGTCTGTTACCCTCACCAGGTGTGCTGTGTTTCCGTATTCATTACCATGACTGTCACATCGGGTTAGAAGACAGTAAACAGCAACAGAAATGGAATAAAAACCGGTTATTTTTTCTACAACATAAATAATTGGTGTATTCCTGCAGAAACACTTCCTTAGTATTTCTGTGGTTTGACATTAGTGTATGTCAGTTGCATATTTTCTGAAAGTTGGTGTCTGTCTTTAAGCCTTTCTTGCCCTTTAAACACTATATGAAAGATAAGCGAGTTTAGATTAAAGTTTGCTAGGTGCTCATTAGGAATGATGTTTATATGATGTAGCTATGAACAAGTGCATCAACTGCAAAGTGAGTTTGGTGACTATATTGCTGAATAGGGCTCGTCCCTCTAGTTCAAGGTTTTAAATTCTCATTTAATGGTTTTGTCTGTAACACTGCAAGGTAAATGAAAATTGTTAAAATTCTAATCTGAACCATAAAACGATCAATGTCTGTCTCGTCATCATCAAGACCTGTATTATCCAGACATGTGGTGCAGCATTTACGTCCTTCTACGGCACAGTTAGGGAACAGAAACTTCAGAACTGAGTTAGTACAGCATTTAAAATGAAAAATGTTCATATTCTTCAACTGTAGGAACAACTAATAAGATTTTAATGTATACTAATATGTGTTCCTGTGCTCTTCACTGTTTGAGCAGCAGTTCTTGGATAAGCCAGAAGATGTTCTACAAAAGCACCAGGCCAGCATCAATGAGCTGAAGAGGGCTTTGAAGCAGCCAAACAGTAAGAAACGCCTCTCCTCAGCTACCCCACCCGGAGGGACCCCCGAGCGGAAATCAGTAAGAACAGCATCCTATTCTCAGACGATTATACTTTCTTACGGCATTTCCCCTGCTGTTCTAATATCTGTCTGTCTATCTATGTATTTAGATGTTGTGTTGGTCAAACTTTTCCTACCATGTCTGCTGTTTCCAGTCAGAAAACCCAAAACAAAACATTTTGAAATATGAAAGACGCACAGGTCCCTGTGTTATTCTTCTTGAATGATAACTTTCAATAGAGCATTTATAGGGGTAACAATGATCTCAGCAATCGAGCAGTACGTACCTAGGCTAATGAAACTGTTCTATGTCAACATAGGCGACCAGTGATGCCAAATTGATTGACAAGCAGGATGATTATGAAGGTGCGCTGGATACTTACTCTAAAATGGAAAAGAGTAAAGCGTCTTCTATGGGTAGAAACACATTTGCTGTGACACCTTGGACTGAAGTAAATATGAACTATTGTCAAACACCCTGGGACCCCTCGAGACCTGGACTATCTATAAAACAGGAAACAGGACTAAGAGACATGACCCCCATTGATAATACCTTGGCAACTAATGGACATCTTGTTCCTGTATTATCAAGGAGTGCTATTCAAGAAAATGGATATGGCTCTCCTGCGGTTGAACAGAGGAGTGCAATGAACAACAGAGATGTGAGGGATTGCCAGAATCAGCACGACTTTGAAACTACAGTGGCGTTGGATTCTCTCCTAAAGGGCAACGATGCCAGAATTGAGAGTGGCATGAGGCATTGTGAGACTTGTAAAATAAAAGACCCAAGTTCCACGAGAGCAAAGGATTGCTACAAAAGTAGGAACTCACACTCAGAAGTCACCAAAATAGTCCCTCTCAAGCCACAGAGATCAAAGAAGTCTTTGAATAAAGAGAACAAAGGTGTTGTAGCCTCTCCAACTCACAGCCAGCCCGATAGAGGCGCGTTTGGTGTGGCTGAGGATGCACAGATGATAAAATCAAAAGACAGATCCTGTGAGATAGGAAGGAGAGTGGATGATAATATGGTACTGCAATCCACTACAGATGTTGTCATGGAAAACACGGAAGTCATCAAACACCACAGCAAATCTGCAAAGTCATATCAGCAGCAATCTCACCTACATCAAGAGATTCAGAATGAGCTGCTTGGACAAAATGAGCTCAGAGAATGCAGAGATCCAACAGGGCAAAGGCAGTGCACAAGAGGAGGTGTGCTGAAGGAAAATCATTTCCACAACAACTTAGAGTTCAAAGAGAATCTCCCCTTTAGCTCCAAGTTTGCAACGGCTCCCCCTCAAACTCTTCCTCTGAAAACACAGTGGTCCCGAGACAAACAAAGCAACACGGACAACAGCCACATCCACCACAGGACGCCCACCCAAGAAACAGCCAAGAAGAAGCAAGCGGTAAAATCTGCCCTGAAACTGTTTGTCAATCATCGGAAAGTAAAACATTGCATGAGCTTCAGGCAATGTAGTGCAGCTCTTGTTTTCACCATCTTAAAACAAACAGAAAATATCACACACACATACTCCAGAACTCATGTGGCTGTGTATGAGAAACCAAAACTTCACGTTCTTTGGCATTGCATCATTGACCGACTCAATTCACGACCATAGCCCAGGGAACTTTGTGCTTTTCCTTGTTTCCCTGCACAAAGCTTGACATCTGCCTGGCCATTTCAGAACCCTGCGGGCCTTTAAGCAAAGTTCCCATTGCTTAAGCTTCAGGCGTCCCTTTGTATCACTTTAACCTGTCACGTTAACACCTGGTCTCTCCTTCCAACATCCTCACAGAATAACGGTGGCTGCTGTTGCAAGGAGCGCAAGACCTTTCCACCATTTTTATTTAAGACCTCTTTTTCACATAATCTCAGTCCTTTTTATAAATGGCTGATAAGGGCATTTGAACTGAATGTTCTGCCTTGGCACCTCTGCAGCAATAGCAGAAAATAAAAAAGGCGATTAGATGTAATCAGAGGCTGCAGAGCTGCCAAACGTCCTCAGGGCTTAGGCATTCGTACGCTACACTTATGAATATGAATGCCTTTTTCCTGACAGGGATTTTGAAAAATCTAACCTTCCAGTGCATGGCATTACCATTGCACTTGCAGTCATATTTAATGATGTCAACCTGTGAAATATACCCTATGTGCATGCTTCTTACAATAGTTTTGAGTCTCAAGGAAGTTTTCATGTGTGTTTATTGTGTAAGTTTAACATAAGCACTGTCTCCAGGTTGATGAATTGTTTCCATTTTATAAATAATGCAATGAAAGCATTAGCTTAGGCGACTCAGCTGTGTGTTGCTGCTGCATCATGTCAAAGGAGTGACAATGAAAATATATCGTTTCTGGTAATATTAGGTTAGCTACAGTATTGATGGTTTGGTTTTTGGCAGTTGTCATTACTATGAATTGACTTATGATTAATTGGTTCTCTATTAATGTTTTCTTGTTTGTTTCTCTTCTGTAGGAGACACCTCCCACCCCTGCTATTCACGAGGAGCCTCTCAATGAAGCTTCAGTGAGTCACCTCACAGTTTGTGTTTCCCCTTTTTTTAGCTAGACCTTTCCTTTTTTCTGGAACTGGGTAAACAAACCACACTTAAGAGTATTTAACACATTTTTCTTCAATAATTTGTTTGTTTGTATTTGTAAGATGTGGCCATGATCTCACTATTCTAATTAAAGGGAAAAGCCCATTACCAAAATTAAACAGCTAACTCAAAGGCTAAAGCTGATTTAGAATGTTTTACTGTAAAATACAGGCAATTATTGGAAAACAGGCCCAGATTTTTATTTCTAAGTGATAGAGAAGCAAAAAAAATGTATTTTCTATAGCATATATTCTTTGATTATACATAAAAATAAATCTTCCTGTAATATGAAATTCTGATGGTGATGGTTAAATTACATTACACTATATGAAAGTATTTTCTTTGAACTTTTACAGAGGGAACCATGGGAGAGGCGTCTGGGCTCTGTCTCCGAGGATGACCAGGACCATGAAATCCTATACCTGAAGGAAACCCACCTGGGCATTGAGCGCAAATGTTCCAGCATCACAGTCAGCTCCACATCCAGCTTGGAGGCCGAAGTAGATTTCACGGTCCTCACAGATCTGCACACAGGCATGGAAGAGTTCTCCAGGGGGATGTCAGAGCTTGGAGAGAGGGATCTGTCACCCGATGGGGGTCTCTGCCTGGCCATCGACTTGCTCCAACAGCAGGGCCCTTTTGAACCACCTCCTCCTTTAGTGTCCGCTCCCCCTCCCCGAGCAGCCACCAGCAGCCCCCCAGCCAAACTTGTCCATCCTGAGGAGGTCCGACCAGAGGTCAAGCGACCCGATATGCAGGTAGACCAAGTCTGTCTAGACAACAAGTCTGATCCTTTGATTTATTTTGTTCAAGCAACTGAGAGAAACTATTTTTAAGCACCTAAAAATATTCAAATTGCTCCTCTTTCAATCAGGCTGCAGTGCAGATGGGTATGGGTGTGAACGTAAGCCGACAGTCTTTTATACCTGCTGTGTTTTTTTTTTAGCTAGAAGCACAAGAAAAATAACTAAAAGGCAAAATGCAGGCAAGTGTTTTGCAAAACCAGGAAGTGGGACTGTATTTCTATCCTTCATAGCCCCCCCCCATATAACACCAATACATCACCCTCTAAGTGCTACCCAAGTTTCCATCAAAGTGTGATGACAGGCCACTAAAGTGAGCTGTTGATATCAGCAAGCTCTGTTTAAAAAGCTCCAGCTTCCCTGTGCAGTAGTTGGTCAATGTGAGCGTGAATGAAACACAAAAATAAAGCAGTGACAACATTTGCACTGTGGTTCAAATGAAAAAGACACACACACGTCATAATATGATGACACCCCAACTGTTAGTGACAGACTTCACAGAAATCTAAGGCTTATTCATTGGTTTAGATTTATGACATGAATTGTCACCAGTTTGTTTGATATATTGAGGTAGAACTAAAATGACCTTCGTATACAGCACGGCCTTAAATTACACAGTCTGTGGCTGAGACGTGTGCTTGTTTATTTCTTCTTTCAAGCCTGTAGTTCCCAAAAAACCAAAGCGGTCAGTGCCGGTGTCGTCGTCGATGGATAGAGAGCAGTCGCACAGAGAAGCCAGTCGTGTCGCTGCTGTCGCACCACTGAGCAGGGAGACCAGCGATGTGACGCCCACACCAGCAGTGAGAAAGACGGACATCAGGACAGAGACTCAGCCCAATGGGTCAGAGGTCACCACAACCATTGTGGAGTTTTCAGATCAGGTAAAGAAAACCTGAACTGTAAACAGCGCTCATGTTATTCTGTCATCCTGTTGTTCTGAATAAAATAAGTCAAATAATGAATTCGTCTATTTCAGGACCATGGGATCACTGGCCTAAGTGAAGTTTCCTATTCTACGAGACCGACTGTGTCTCCTGTGAGTGCTTACAGAAGGACATGTCCAATTTTAGCAGCAGCACTCTTAGTTCTACTCTCCAGGGTCTAAACCTAATTACAAAAAACAGACATTAAATGTAAATGTGTGTGCCTGGATTTCCTAAAATATCTAAATGCTTTTTGTCTGATGGTTCGTGCATACCCGTGTGTGTTGGCAGACCTTGTTTAATGCAGGTGGCTGTTGTGCTTCCTCAGGTACATATGGGCAGTCTTGGAAGAGAGGCATCAGAATCACCCATCCTTGTCGCTGAAAACGTTACCTCTGCAACCACTCATGTCACCAAGGTAGAGAAAGATGAGTATTAATTCAAGTGGAGGATTTAGTGTGTAACCATGATAAAGTGGATTTCTGCAGTTTGAAGTGCAGTACATTTCATCTGTCTGAATACAGTTAAATGTGGTCTATTAAAAGAAAAGCCACTGTGTGTTGCAGACAGTCAAAGGAGGATATTCTGAGACCAGGATTGAGAAGAGGATTATAATCACAGGAGATGATGATGTTGACCAAGAACAGGTGAGCTGAAGTGGCCAAATGAGCTGTGGATGAAACAATACAGCCAAAACAGGGCAGTTGTTAGTTTGGGGTGTTTTTGCACATTTATGTTATTAGCAGTAAGTTTTTTAACCATCTCTTTATAATGTCTGTTTTTAATGTAAACACTATCTATTCTTAAATGCAGACGTCAATATGCCCAGAAGCCAGGCTTTAGGCATACACTACATCAGATCCACATTAGCCTTTTTCAGTAAATACAGACACTGAATTAATGCATTAGGTTTCTAAGTGAAAAAAACATATAAACGTTAGAAACAGTAAAAATTGTGCCCATTGCAGCTTCCACTAGGCCCATTGACATGAAACGGCACAATAACCCAAAGATATTCAATTCAGTGTATTCTGTATGACAAAAAGCAGCAAGATTGGAACTTATTTGATTAATACTTATAAATGATTAGTGATCAAAATATGAGCCGATTGTTTCTCTGTCGTTTGACGCATTTCAGTTTTATTTACAGTGTTTTTAGTGGAATTTAGTCTGGAGCCATAAAACACAGAAAACAAGAAGTACTGTGCTGAAGGTTTAAACACAGTTCACTCATCGCTTGCAGGCTCTGGCTATTGCAATACAGGAAGCCAAGCAGCAGCATCCAGACATGCAGGTGACGAAGGCGGTCGTTGTCAGGGAAACAGAGTCATCCACTGAGGATCAACATGGAGCATCAGAGGTGCAGGTGCCATCTTGACTCTAAAAGATAAAATCTGGCCCCACAACCTCCTTTTGAGTTTTAGACATTTAAGGTTGATTCACTATATATATGTTTTTTTGCAGTCCTGATTACCTGACACAAGAGTGCCCCCCTCTGGACCAGAAGTGTAAGTGCCCGACCTGAAATTGCCGCCCTCCATCCCTACTGACTGACTTATCAGCGGTGCTCACATCGAGCCCCTTGCCCACATTCACACTGACACAAAGCTGAAAATTTGTATGCTTTTATTTGAGCATTTTATTATTTTAAATCATTCATGTCCAGCAGAGCGGCGGTTGGTACATGGTCATATGTGTCTCTGACGGGTCGACAGCAGATCTACAAACAATTAGACAGATAATCAACCAAATTTCCTCCAAAGCTCTCAGGACCTCTAGGTATTCTTTAGAGTTCAAAGGGGATTGCATAGAAGGGGTTTGCACTCATTTCACACTGTGAAATAATTCAAGATCACTCATCCCATATAGAAAGTATTATTTGGAAAATAAATGAGAAGTTAACAAGTAAAAGAATCCATGACATGTTGCTTCAGTTCTGTTAAAGCTTCCTGTGAGGCAGGGATTAGCAAGAGCAGAGGAAATTACATGTTTCATTTTCATTCCTGCAGCCAGAGAAATGACCAGATCCTCTTGGTCCCACCCCCATCACACTGATTGATGAGGATGCACTGATTGGAAACGATCGGGGTGTACCCACCATGTCCTCTGGTGGAGTTTATTCAGTTGTTTACGAGTCAGAGCTCGTCTCATGACCGTACTTCCCCCCGTTTCACGTAAGATTTTACTTCTGTAAAATGTGTTTCAGGATGATGAGTGGGTGGCAAATATGCAAGGATATAATTTGAGTTCCTGCATCATTAAACTTTGATTGTCCTTTCTGGGAATTTCTCTGCATATGAATGGACATTAGCAGCTGTTGATACACACAGTATACTGTGTATTATTCAAATGGTGGCAATGTAGTTTCTGAGCACGTTTCAAGATGAGCCCAGTTCCTCTCCTTTGCAGGCCTGTAGACATACGTTCAGAATTCAGGTGGATCTAATATTGCTTTGGCCATTTAATGTAATCCGTACATAGAATAGGCTGTTCCAGCCTCAGAACTAAAGGGATGTTTGAGATGTTTGCATGATAATTTATTGTATTATTGGATTGTAACTGATTAGTAGGAATATTAACCGATAGGAGGGATGGATCACACTATCCACAACCTGTAAAAGAAACACCATGAAAAATCATAAAGATGTAAAGTCTGAATTATTAACAATCCAAAGGTAAATCTGAGCTCTGAAATGGAAAATAAAACTAAATGAGGCTTCCTAGCAGGAAATGAGGAGCATTAATAAGAACAAGTATGAAATATAAAGCACATCATGCATTTGGTTTATTAATCACCACATCTAATGACTGCACAGCAGCTACAGTTTGTTCTGATACAAACCTTTAACAGATTCATCTCATTTGTAGTCACTGGGGTTGTTTAATATACAAGTCTGCTTTACATTCGATTTGTAAAGGAACATAAAGTAGGTCTGCAATGCCTAAACCTTTTTTTTTGCTGCTGTTTATTCTACAATAGCATTTCATCTTTCAAGAGTCCCCTTCAAATACTCATTCAAGCAAAGTACAGTGTTATTATTAAAATATACATTAGGAGCAGCAACTTTGAACATGTAGTTGTGTGTGGTTTGGTACATGAATGTTAGAGGGTTGCCATAGAGATGTAGTGTCCCAATTAAGTTAGCAGTCAAACTGTACAAACTCAGATTTTGTATGAAATAACTTTCTATGTACAAGATACTTTTGGTTACTAAAGTACCAGAAAGTCAAATGCATAAACATGACATGACAGGGTTTCCCTTTAATCACAGTGTCCTTACATTACTTGTCTCTCCTCGCAAGACTGAGTATGATTGATGATGATTGGTCATATATTTAAAATCAATAGCTGCGACAAAATAATCATTGGATTGAGAAAAAGAGTATTAAAAACTGTCATGTCAGGTTTATGGCCGTGTTACTGAGGTTTACCTCTGGCTTTCAGACACTAAACTCTACAGTCAGTGTTCACATGT
The DNA here is from genome assembly GCF_900324485.2 of Mastacembelus armatus. Lineage (NCBI taxonomy): Eukaryota > Metazoa > Chordata > Actinopteri > Synbranchiformes > Mastacembelidae > Mastacembelus > Mastacembelus armatus. The sequence continues at coordinate 26,505,451 of NC_046639.1, forward strand.
GTAATGTAACTCCTGTTGTGTTTCATATTTTGGCTCCAAATCCTTTAAAGTGATGGTTAAATCATGGGTGTCAAACTGGAAGGTCGAAAAAAAAAATAATGCAGCCATGCGTACCGTGTACTGTATGTTGGTGGCGTTTGGTGGATTGTGAAGCTGTAAAGTAGTTAATGGACTTGGGCTTGACGTACACCAGGGGGCACCAGTTACCTAAAAGAGAAGAGCTTTGCATCTAGCACACACTCACCCGAAACCCTTTTCACCGTCCTTCACTAATGATCAGACCTGGACCCAGCTGTGAGGCCAAACTTACCTGCCTCTGTCCAGAAAAGGCCTGCTCCTGGGAGTCTGACAAGTAATAACCAGACTGTGATTAATCACAGACACTTGGCTGTGGCTGAGACACCTGGTGCTGCAGCCTGATTGGATGACCTCTGGCTGACCCTTAGACCTAGCCCACTGCTCTCTGTACAGAGCCCTCCTCCTCCACAGCAACTTCATCTCTCCTGCTCTTCATTGCTTGGTGCTGTGTCTTTGCTGTACATTGTACTTGCATTCCTTCTACATGAATAAAGAGGAGAGAAAAAAGAACAAGATGAGATGGGAAGCCCTGTGTTTGAGCTCTACCATGTATGTGTTTGTCTCATTACACCTGGTACGTGTGTATTCGTCCTCCCACATGCACCTGCTGCTGAATCTGTTTGTAAGAAAAGGCTAAGAAAAGTGTTTTTAATCCGATGTACACGTTGTATATAAAGCAAAAGTATCTCACCTGTTTAGTGTGGTGATATTCAGCTGTCAGTCATGCAGACACAGTTTATAGTGTGATATGAATCACACAACGTCCTAAAGACACAAATAAATCTTCAACATACAGAAATTAAAACGAACATTTTTAAGTGAAGTCCTAATCTCTAAATTTAAGTGTTCTTATACAGAGACACAGGGAGGGAGGGTTCACATACATTTTTCAACCAATATCGACCACAAAATTAATTCACATTGTACTAGTCTGTTAAAATGAGGGTTTGAATAGACAGAGAGCTCGCCTTACAGCTGTGAGTCAGGTCATTGGCAGTGGTTCAGGTTTTTGTACAGTACAAACGTAAACTGACCTTGATGTCAAGTTAATGAAAATGTAGTAGCTTACAGGAAACGGTACTTTGACAAAGTAAATAAATCTTACCTGAAGGTACTTGCTTTTCCTGCACATCCGCTGAAGGTGGAGTGTAAGTGCTTCACTTAGACTGAACTGCACGATGAGGAAGCGGCACTTAACATTTGACACACGTGAACTTTTAGCCTCGCTGGACGTCCATGCCATGGAAATGGCATCATGTTTATTAAAAGCAGCTCGATCCAGTCAGACATCCTAAGCAACATACACTGATCAATCTCATGCCAAACATCAGCTGACGGCAGAATACCAGCCCTACTTGGTAATAAGCTATGTTAGAAAACTCAGTAATCACTGCCACTTGTACACGTATGACAATGGTCATCATGAAAGACACAGGAGAAAGGCATGTTCGTTCTGAACTCAGAACGCCCTAAACTATGATCTCAAAACAAACCTCAGCAAAGCGAACAGTAAGGTCATTTAAATTATACCAAGCTGAAACATGATGCGAATAAACAGAGGAGGAAAATAAATAAAACAACAACAACATGGATCGTAATCATAAGACTTAAGGCTCATTTGGGACCTGAGGATTTCAAACATACAGCGGCTCACACTGCTCTTTGTTACAAACCTATCAAGAATTAGGGAGGAAGGAAAGACATCAATTAATCAACACAGGTCTGCTGTTTACAATGGAAGCTGTTTTCAGAGTGTACACGCTGCATTTCGCGATACAACAGGTGGAACTGAACCTTGTTGGTTCAATACCTTTGGTTCCAGTCAATGTCATGAGGTTTCAATGTAATATGGTGTAACGCAAAAGCATCAATAAAATCCAGGCAGTTTCATAAAGCAATGAGCTCCCTGTCTTCTGGCAGGGATTAGTAAAAGTTTCCTTCTTTTTCCTTCAGTTCAGGAAGTTTCCCAAACACAGAGATGAGGAAAGTGACTTTATCCATTTTTAGTCTTAAATCAAGCTTAAATGTAACTTTGCTCTTTCAAGAACGAGCCGAGTAAATATTTACTTCTTCTTCTCCGACTCCAGTTATTATAAATCCCATCATCCTTGAACAGTCCACCGGTACATTATATACACTCAGTGGTCAATTTATTAGACACAACTACCCAAAGCTCATGCAGTCTATTACAACAGTCCTGCAGTAAATCCTCCCGTCATGAAGGTGGTTTTAGAGACTACAAACATTTTGGAGGTTGTAGTTTGTGTTTCTGTTGAAAGGAACTGCAGAAGAGATTATCCTGGCTTAGCCTTGAATTCGAATAGGGTGGACAAAATAATTGGGAAGGCCATCAGAATCACAAAACACAATGTACATCTACACTATACATCTGAATCATCGTCTCTCTTCAACAAAAATTGAACACTACAATGATTGAAGCCAATTTATGGCAGAACTACAGTATTAGACCGCATTAGTTTTAAGTAGGTGTCGAATGAGTATACCTATCCGCTGAACAGCCCCACAGAAAAAAAAACATATACACATCCTAATTGTGCACCACAGAACACTGAGGCTCCAAGGTGTAAACCATACGAGGTTATTCACTGGTTAGAATAAAGCAGAGAAAACAGATTTTTATAGAGAACGCAGCCAGTCACGGCGTCCTTTCAGTTCACAGAAGTGACTTCTGAAAGAGCCAGTTCCTTTCAGTCACTCCTTTAGATAGGTGAAGGAAAAGTCTCCTCCTCACAAAGAGATCTTTGTAGAAAGAAGAGGAAAGACTACACAGGGTAGGATAGGGAACAGGTAAAAATGCAGCTGTCAACCTCTTCCTGTCTTTGACCTGCTGTTTCTCCTCATAATAAGCAGCTATGCTTCCTTCCTTGTCATAGCACAGTCCTGGCTGTGAGGATTAAGGCTGCGAGGTTGACCAAGGGAAATGCAGACAAGTCAGGAGCTGCCCCCATGGCCACAGAGCCTGAAATGCAGAAACAAATCAAAATCCACAAGGTCTTGTATTCATAAAATCCAGTCTGATCTAAAACTGTATGGAAATAACAGCCTAAGTATGAACTGTGGCAGCACAGAAATGCATTCACTACCAAGAACTGTGTGTGTGCTGCGTACACAACGTGCTGTAGATGGCACCAATACACTGTGCTTCATCAGGGGCACATTTACAGAGCTGGACTAGTGAAGCGAGTACAGCAACAGGAGAAATCAGCCACTAGCAATATACCTTTCATGTGTGGACCAGTTTTGTTGGTTGATGATGGCTACGGACAAGAATCTGCGTTTTACAGCAGAGGTGACTGTAAAAGTGAAAAATATTTGTTTTTATTTAAATAAATATTCAAATTAAATATTAAATACATTTTTATTTATATTTATTTGAAGACACCATTTCACACAAATATTTAATGTGGAAAAATACCTCATAAATTGCTAATGTATCTCTGACTCTTTTCTCTGTAGCTGGCAGAGAGTGTAGCCTCAAAGGATAATGCAACGCAGCTACAGAACATGCTGTATTTATGGTACTAGAGTATATTTTTACACTCGCACACACTCGTCTTTGTCACAGTCTCTCTGGGAGTTTTCAGGAATCTTCTTAGATAGAAGAAATCAAATTAGACACTATAATTCCTCAAACACCTGTATACAGATTTTTAAAGACTCAACACCAGCTCATGTCTCTGCTGTGACACCTCACGAATGCAGACCAACATCATTTTCATGTTGCACGTGTCAGGACTGTCCTACCTGCTATCTTGGGGATGGTAATCTGGCGGCTGCTGCTTCCTTCCCCTCCCTCACTGAAGGGTTTAATCTGAATGACATAGTCCTGGTTGACTGGCAGCGACAACTCCAAGGAAGTAGTGTTGGTCTCCACCACACTGGGACGACTGTGTTTGTCCTGGCTGTACATCACCTACAGGAAGCAGAAAGGGCGATAACAGTGTGAGACTGGGTGGAGAGAAGACCCTGTGAACACAATCCATCACATAATTTCAAAGAGCTCTTGTTCATGCATTGACAGAAAAATCCAAGTTCTCGCTTGTCCTTCTCTGTGACAGCTCCATGAGGGGTGATGTGCTGCTCTGAAGGCCTGTAACGAAGTTGAATCCTGATAGGGACCTGCACACGACTGTGTCAGATCACCAGAGGAGAGGGTGCAGAGAAGATCAGGCTAAAATAATGATGTAGTGACCAATCCTGATTCTTCAGCTGCAGCTTTGGGTTGTGAAAACACAAGTAGATGACACTTCCACTGCAGTGACAATAATCTGAGGTGGCTGCAGGTGACTAGGACCCAGAGTCACATTTTTACATTACACTCTGTTATTTTTAGCAAAATTGGTATATTGATAAAGATCAATTTGGCCAAAACTACATTTTTGCTAAACTGATAATAAATGCACAAAGTGCCACCTGTTGCTCTCTGTCATGTTACAGTCTATACAACGGTTCCCTTGTCACTTGATCAGTTTAAGCACTCTCTTCTTTTTACCTTATATCCTGTGACTTCGGACTCATTCTCCAGAGCGTGGACTTGATCCCACCTCAGGATGACCTTGGAATTGGACGTGTTCCACATTATTTTGACCGGTGCCTGACTAGGTGCTAGGGTAGGGTGATGGGAGAAAGAAGCAGAGTTAAAGGTGCCGTGTCAAGTTTCTAACTCATCTGGAAGCATCTCATCATTTGCCAGCTAGTCTTGCATATCAAGTAATCTAGTGTGACAGTAAATTAAACTGGCATTTACATAAAACGCTGGTGTTTGTCAAATGAAAAGTGAGTTACATCACATCCCTTTGTTTCATGATGTTCATATTGATGTGCTGCCAAGAAATATAGCAGAGCTGCTGCAAAATTGAGGTAAAACACTGCCAGCTGATGTAAACTAAACCTCTCTAAACGATTTATGAGAGACGCTACAGTAAATGTAAAAACTAACAGTTTGAACCAACAAAAACTCCACATTGTAAGGTGAATATTCCATACCCTCAGCACTAGCCAGAGGACAAAAAGGGAAGGACAATCATGCACAGCCCCTACAACATGTTCTGAGTCCTTACGTGGTTTCTTGGTTGTGACATTGACTATGTTGCTCTGAGGACCCACTCCAGCGCTGTTGTAGGCCTGCAGGGAAATGTAATAGGTACTGCTGCCCTCCAGATCCCTGATGAGTACTGAAGTTTTATTCCCCACTGTCCTGATTACACTGGCTGTGTCCTGCTTTTTCCTCTCACCCCAGTACCGCAGCTAGAACCAAACAAAAAATACTCAGGTTATATGTTACCTGCTAATTTGTCACTCAGTACCTCCATCTGTCATGAGTACTGAGGGCTTCGTCGAGCTCATACACTGTAGTTTGAGTAATTATACAGAAATGAAAAGATCATCAGAAATAATGCCATCAGCTGCTGGCACTGTCCACTGTGTCTGTACACATCCTATTGTGTGGGCATGTGCTGGTTTGACCTCATAGCCGAGGATGCGCCTGTGGTTGTTGCTCCAGACCAGTGGCTTCCAGGTGACCTCTACCTCGGACGCTGACACGCTTCTCGCCCTCAGCCTCCCTGGAGCTCTGCTGGGCTCTGGAAGGCACACAGCATAGTCAGGAAGAAGACACGGATTCTCTACACCCACATCTGCATCATGATTTATTGAAAGTACTGTGGCTCTGTGAAGTCCATCCATACTAATGAGTGAGTGCACCCACATAAGGCGTTTGGAAAGATGTTTTTTACTGAAAACTCTACCACTAAGAAGTGTGATATGATATAACTTTAAATGATTGACATAGACCACAATCCCCAGCAGTGGTGCCCAGGGCGGGTTCAGCAGACACCGAGGACAGAAATGATGGACGTGTAAACACGTTTGTGTTATGTAATGTTTTGCTAATACGTACATTAAACTTACAAAACCAAATATTCTTTCTGTTAAATAAGTGAATAAATAATCGCACTGCAAAAAACACCATTAAATATTTCAAACCAGACTTTCCTGTACATGTAAATGTTTACAAGACACCAAAGAGTAAGATAAGTGTGCTTGGAAAGCACTTTCCAGGTTCAGTGGCCTTTTTCTTTTTTTTACAATAAACAAACCTTGGGCAGACAAAAATAATTACCTTTTGGTTTTTCTGTCCAGCTTTTCCTGATAAACAGACCTGACTGTATAAGCAATAAACCAGAAGCAGCTAAGGAACCGATGCCTGCAAAGTGTTAGTTCGTTAGAATACTCGGGTTTACTGGTCATAACCTCAGCTGATCTGGAATCATTTTGTTTATTGATGACTACGTGGTAGTGGGGGATTAATAGGACAATCAATCAAAACTGGAATCAAAATAAAAACCAAAAAAAAAAAAAGAGACTAAATTGATGCTGCATTGTTTTAGTATATTATCACAGGCAGTCAGAGCAGTAGTACACATCCAGAGTTAATATAAGACATGCTTTGGTGTATAGGACTCACCTTCCTCTGCTGAGTAGATGGTGGTCACTGGACTAAAAGGCCCTTCTCCCCGATTGTTGTAAACCCCAACTTTAACTTGGTAAGGGGAGAAGGGAGGGATGCTCTCATTCTTGAAGACATATCTGGAGGCATCTGGGGACGTGACAGCAGCCTGCATCCATCCCTGTGCTCCGAGGGGGCGGAAAGCCACCACGTACCCAAAGCCGGGACCGCTCTGCAGCTCCTCAGGAACAGGCTAAGGAGGTATGAGATGACTCAGGAAGATGAGTCAAGATGACTAATCGTAAAGCTATTAACACCCAAAACAAATACAGCTCTGCACAGACTAAGGCACTTAGAGGAATAGCGTCGAGGGTGGTGCTGTCCTAAGCTTCAGTCTGTCGGAACAAGTAGAACTGAATTACTCAACATTTATTATTCTTTATGTTCCAGTTGGATATTAAAAGAACTGAATAACCAATTTAATGTGAGAGGTCCAAGTCAATGTACAGACGTAAACATTTAAATACATTACTGTTGGGTCTGACTGCATTATCATTCAGTGGTGGAAGAAGTACTGACATAACACAGTACTGACGCACTGACAGAAATACATACAGCACAGTATAACGCAGTACTGACACACTGACAGAAATACATACAGCACAGTATAACGCAGTACTGACACACTGACACAGCTACATTCGACACAGTATAAAAGCAGTACTGACACACTGACAGAGCTACATTCGACACAGTATAACGCAGTACTGACACACTGACAGAGCTACATTCGACACAGTATAACGCAGTACTGACACACTGACAGAGCTACATTCGACACAGTATAACGCAGTACTGACACACTGACTGAGCTACATTCGACACAGTATAACGCAGTACTGACACACTGACTGAGCTACATTCGACACAGTATAACGCAGTACTGACGCACTGACTGAGCTACATTCGACACAGTAAAACGCAGTACTGACGCACTGACAGAGCTACATTCGACACAGTATAACGCAGTACTGACACACTGACTGAGCTACATTCGACACAGTATAACGCAGTACTGACGCACTGACTGAGCTACATTCGACACAGTATAACGCAGTACTGACGCACTGACTGAGCTACATTCGACACAGTATAACGCAGTACTGACGCACTGACAGAGCTACATTCGACACAGTATAATGCAGTACTGACGCACTGACAGAGCTACATTCGACACAGTATAACGCAGTACTGACGCACTGACAGAGCTGCATTTGACACAGTATAACAGCTGGTAAAGGTGGAACATTTATTCAGGTTATTTAAGTTACTTTACACACGGATGGGTAGTTTTTGAACATCCTACTGAAGATCAATGAAGTTTTGTGATCATACTGTATTTTGTTTTATATGCCTGGTATTTAAAATTCTAAAATACATGTAGTTGAGTAAAAGTACAATATTTTCCTGTAGTGAAGTCAAAGTATGAAGTAGCAGAAAATGGAAATACCCAGATAAAGTACAGATACTGCACACTTATACTTGAGTATAGTACTGGTACTCATTATTATAGTTATTTTATGCCACTGTTATCAATATTCATATCACACAGTTAATACACAAACATTTAAAAAAGAAAACTCTTTTAATCATGTAGGAAACTTTAGCACAGGAATAAAAACACACTACTAAGCTCAAAACTCAAAATGACTGAATGTAACCCTAACCCTGTTTTACGCACATACATACTGCATGTTTACCTCCCATGTGATGACCAGCTCTGAACGCCCACCGCCGCCGCCATTTACTCTGGCCGGAGTCACCCTGGGAACTAACACATCAACCACAGTGTGAGAACTATGTACCCACAGATTTAATGCATGTTGGTCATGAACTAAGCATCTATTGTACGTATTTTATGCACAGCCCTCACACAGGTAAAACTGTCGACTGAAGCTGCCTGGGCTCAGTAAACTTATATTAAAGATTCTGATTATGATTCTACCATAGTGAAGTACAGTCAATATGCTGTTCCAAGTGCAAAATTTGCAAACAATTGACGTGGAGTTACATACGCATTTCCTTTGTGCGAGCCTTTTTTGAGGGCTTGCTGGGCTCTCCTGTTCCTATGCTGTTGGTTGCCAGGACTCTGAACTCGTACTCGACCCAGGGACTCAAGTCAGCGACAGTGGCTGACAGCTGCTTTCCTCTGAGCTGCTCAGGAGCTAAGAGACATCATAGGGATAACCTTTCATCAAAAGCCCTTCAAGATCTGCCACTGAAAAGTAAGCTGGTTATTTACTGTCATTTCATGCGTGGTGTCTGAAAACGATCGCAGTCATGCTCCCTTTTTATCTGCTCAGTGAACTTCACATTCACACTACCTACATACAGGCTGTCAGATGAAACCAGCCTACCAGTGGTAACAGCTTGCCACCCGAGAGAGAAGGGCGTTCTGGCCTGGATGGTGTAGCTCAGGATGGGGCTGTGACCGTCCATCCCGGGGCCCCAGGACAGTGAGGCAGTGGTTTCTGTCATCTCAGTCACCTGACAGTCTACAGGGGGCCCTGGGGGACCTGCAAGGATAATTTGTCACATTTCTCTTTCTGAAGCTATGGTGCAATACGCAACAACAAGCAGAGAATGTAACTGCTAAACACAATGTGCCAATCGAATTGTTCTGACAAATGTAGTCTTTTTCTTGTAATCTCATTTTGTGTTTCTGCAGCATGTTGTACTGAGCAAACAGCACAGGTCTTAATCTGGCCTACAGCAGATAATTGAGCTGTTCTCTGCTTTTGCCATTGCTGTCACAGTTGTGTATGTAGAGTTACATTTATCAGGTGCATGTGTGGGACACACTGTCGCTGTGCCATAACCTTTTAATTAGGGCCGTAACACAAAGACACTGTTGGTGTTACAAAAATATCCATATTGGGTTTTATAATGCAACAGGATGTAGCAAATACAGGAAGCTGTCAGAAATTGTTTGGTTTGCTTTATATTCTGTATAAAACTGGTTCCTACTGTACATACCCCATGCCTACTCTATAAGTCAACAACAAAAGATTTCAGCCATGTACCTGGATTAATAAAACAATGAAAAAAACATGATTTTTATTAAAGGAGGTCAACTGTTAAGTGAAGGTCCAGGTGGAAAATGGAGGATGAGGTTAGTGCAACAAAAATACAAGTCAGAATTGCATATTGCATAATTTTAATTATAAGCTGGTGGTTGGGTATATCTCAAAATAAATGTGGTTTGACATGTCTATTATAAAAATGAGAAAGCTATTAACAAAAAACTGGCCATAATAGCTGCAGGCTTGATATATAATCCTTTTAAAAAAGGTTAGACGTGATGGGGTCCGGATGAAAATAAAATTAGCGTCTATGAAAAAATAAGTCACATGTCGCTAGGATTTGGATCATGGGGTAGAAATAAAAAATAAAATGTGATCTATTTTTACACGTTTTTAAAGAGAGGCCTCCTCACCTCTGACTTCCACATCCGTGGCAATAGACACGCTGTCCACCTTGGTCTGAACGGCACAGGTGTATTTCCCAGCATGCCTCAGTTGAATGTTCCGGATCATAATGTCACCATCTGAGCGCTGTTGACGCAACAGTTAGAAAAATAAAATATAAAAAAGTTTTTAAAAAACAGTAAAAAGCAGAATTTTAAAGTTAAAAATGAAGTAAAACGACTGCAGGAACAAGTGCAATGTCACAGTGATTTGTTTTGGCTTTCAGTTTATTACATTATGGAAGAAAAAGGTAGAACACAAGTCCAGGGACACAACAAATGACTAAGTGCAGGTTTTCATGATCATTTATGAGGAGAGTTTTGTGTGAAGAATTAAAAAGCTTCTTTCAGCACTATCCTTTTATTAAGTCTGATTCAACCATTCGAGCCCATTCTAGTTAAGTTGACGTCTTATCTATTAAAGTAAGAGACAGGATGAGACTCAACAGTTACTTTGATGTGTAATCATTGTTTGTGTATATACACGTATATTTTTTTTCATACTGAAAATGCTGAATGTATTTCACTGGAGGTTGACAATGCATGCTTCATGCAGCCTTTTCATCTCCCTTTCATCTTAAGTAATAAGTATATTAGACCTGAAACATTGCATGTAGGCACCACCAGTCCCATAATCATATCAATCACAGCCCTTCCAGTAGCATGAGTCCAGCTCAACAATTAGGTCAGAAAAAGCATGTCTCTATTTAGAGGTGCATTAGAGAGATGGGCTCTAGCCACCAGAGAGTCTGTAAATATTGCTGAAGGCATACAGTACATATTGTTCAACACTCTGCTCTCTATCAACAGATAGAAAAAAGAGGCTGCTGCAAGCTTTTACCCATTATGATGATATGCCATTATTTTTATGCCAAATGTGACAAAAAACATCTTTTTAATTTAGCGCTGAACCAAATCTGATGTAACACAGAGCTTAAGGAGCCGAGCTTGATGTTTACACAAATGTAGACTATTACAAACTTAGAATTACAACTTAACATGAGGTATTACAGTTTGTATATGACTCACCCAGCTGCACAACTGAGACTATTTAGTTACAGATTTCATCTGTATTTCTAACTGAGGTTTAAAAAATTAAAGAATCTCACTGATGGTGTTAAAAGTAAAAGAGAAATGCTGATCCATTGATTTAAGAAGGCGCTACTTACAGTAGCTTACATACAAGCCAACTAATATGCTTGACTCTTGACTTTGTGAGCACCACATCTTCAGTCTTTATTTAACCAGGTAAATCCCAATAAAGTTAACAACCTTGTTTGACAGCAACATAAACCCCAAGAGTGGAACCAGACAACAATATATGATGCAAAATGTTGTTTTTCTCACCAAAAATTTCCTCTTTCCACACTGTGGCCAACCGCTATGAATATGTCGCTAATGTCAGCATGCAGGGCTGAGGTGTGAAGAAGTCAAGTGCTTAAAGAAGCTGATAGCCTACGTGCAATTATAAAGGTTTGTTGTTGTTTATGATCGTACTGAATGCAAAAAACAAGAGGTGATAAGGAAGCCAAGGCCTCATAATTACATTTTCTAATTAAAAGCTAAATAGATGGGGTTAGATGATCAGCTGTAATGCATGGCTGAGCAATGCATAATGAATTCCTTGGTTGCTGCTTTTGTTAATGGGGGAGGTGTTATTAACGAGCAGAACAGGCAAACCCAGAGCCCTTTTGTTCAATCAAAGAGAATCTCATCAGTATGACTCATGAACAGGTGTTCAATTGATGTAAGATGAAGCTCAAATTAAACTTCAGAGAAATGAGATGTAAATGTGTTAATCACCATTTTACTGGAGTTCAAATAGATTACTTTATGTTCAGTAACATTTTATCTATTCTAAAAAGTGAGTATGGGGAGAAACGTGTTTGTCTTTAGTGGTAGCCATGTTCAAGTGGAAACAAGACAGAGAGTATTTGTTGCTTTAAATATACTCTGCAATTCCACCATAATTAAGATCTCACAGGTAATTTAAACAGTTTAGAAACATGCAATTTCCGAAGCACACAATTGTAATAATGATCTGAAGGGATGTTCATTTGTAACTTTGTTTGTTCACTCATGTTTTATACTAAAAATATGGAACCAAGAAAGAACCAAATACATGGGCGTACTTACTCCACCAACTTTTTCAAAATACGCCCCATGGCTTCCAAAGTGGATGAGCTGCTCGTTGAAGAACCAGGTGAACTTGAGGTCCAGTGTGGGATCATGGGATACCTGGCAGGGCAGCACAATGCTCTCACCTACAGTCACGTCCAGATGACCTGCAGGACTGGTGATCACTGTTGGCTCTGGAAACAGGAATTAACACCAGGTGAGGAAAGACCGCCTTTCCTTTTTCAGAGTAGATCAGACTCAACACTGCCCACACTCTGGGCAGTTACACATTTCCTTCACAGGGCTTGTTTTTATTTCTTTGCATTCACTGAACTTTGAGAAATAATTGCAAAAACATAACACGCCTCAAAACAAATCTTACCCTAAATCAAATCCTGTCCCAGATGTTAACCAAACAAGATAAATTACTTTTCAGTCTGGCAGCGAGATTATATTGCATCTTTCTTTGAGTTTCATAAATCACAGTATGGTCTTACATATCACTAAACACCAACAGAGAGGAAGAAAAATAAACAAGCAAAAAAAAAAAAGCAGCCATTACAGCAGGTCAGATTCGAGTCTATAATTCGGCTCTTTGTGCTAAGACAAAAAAACATCCTATTTCATCCTCAGCATGCAGCACATCAACATAATCTTTAGTTCGCCTCAGCTGGATGCCTCATTCAACAGCAGTGCAGTGCAGAAAATACAGCACAGGTTCAGAACTCCACACACCCGTCCACTGTGAATTATGCATGCATGTCATAAGCACCTAATGGACAGGCAGGCCAATGCAGCATGTCACGGGGAGTAAAGGTCTATATTCAGCTCTGTCAAAACAAGCCGACTTGTTTATCTCGCAACCCCTAAGGAGAACCGACTGGTCATGGCGGTGCGTTCCAGGTGAGTGTTATGAAAGTTTTCCATCAGTGGCAAAACGAAAAGAGCTAAACTTTCTGCTTCCGTTTGCAAAGCTGTCAGTGATTTTTTTATTATGGACTAGAAGAAAAATCACAAATTAGCTCCCTCTTTTACTACAGTTTGCTCTGAGCATGCATGGCAATTCTAATTCTGTAAAACTTAAAATGATCTATACAGAGACTTTATAGACTATATTTTAGTGTTTCACTTGAATTAGCATAGGGATTGTTGGGGTGGGTTGTTAAGCCTGAATAACCACTGTGGTAGCAGACATCAACTTTAGATAAAAATCTAGAGAAGCCTAGTGGAATTAACTGCAATTCACTAGACAGGTGGGATGAAAGTAAAACTGTGTCAAGAATCTCAAGATCTGCTGCAGTTCTGGCACATATTTCAGAAACCTGGTTGTTTTTTGGACACTTGAGGGCAGTGGAAACAAGTTGTGCCCATAACTTTGAAATATAATCACCTCTTAGGTTGATATGACACTGGTCAGCAAGCACTTAAGTATTTGCACATCCAGCAGTTATCAAACAATGTTGTTATTAATTTGGAGTCTGTCTTCTGTGCACCTGATGAATGTAAGGCCAATATTAACTCTCTTAATAGCTTTGCAGGAGAATGTTCACCAGCTACCTGCGTCTGTCTGCTGATTGGTGCTGGGTAGGTAGCATACGGTGTTTTTTTGGAGCTTTTACACTAAAATGTTTTGCCTGCTGCAGCTTTAAAAAGTGTTGAGGCCACAGCAATAAAGGAACTGAAACTCTCTATAAAACTTGTAAGACAGACAGGACATTCAAATCTGTGAGAAAATAATCTGTAGGTTTATCAGCAAGTCATTGTTGCGCATTTTTCACCACTTCCAGACATATCACAAACTAACAATTCGCAACACAATTTATAGGTTTACTGTAGACATGTAAAACCTTATTCTGCAAAGTACTGTGCTTGAGTAATTGCATTTATACTGTACGTAGCATATTTAAATAAATATATGCTTTACCTCGCACCACCTCTGACCAATACTGCAACACACGTGCAAAGTGTCTATGGCAAAAAAAAAAAACAAAAACAAAAAAAAACTGTGCTTCTATGCCAATTTGCAATTCAAAAACCGTGTGAGGAGGAATCACCAAAAGCGATTTTAATAGAACAGTGTTGTTGACTCTGCTCTTTAGAAAGACCTAGAAAATTCATTGCACTGCAGAAGTGTATGATTTAAATGGATTGAAGTCTTAAATAAACTGAGCATAGCTATGAGCCACCATGCAAAAAAGTTATGAATTAAAAACTGAGGCACATGAATCCAAAGAGCCTCATGTCTTGCTTCCTCCAGCCTGAGTGAATCAACTAGTTGGACTGTATATCTGTCAGGTAAGAAGGAGCTGGTCTTCATAGCAGCTCTCCTTCACCGCTTGTTTATCTAGTGTGCACTGAAGGTCAGTGTTGGTTAATTTTAAATGCAACACTGATCAGTTGTGTCTCACAGCATTTGTGCAGTCTGCCAGAGCACTTGTTTTGTGTTGCTCCAATATGTTGTCAACAATAAATAATGTGTTAGTTTATTACAAGGGCAGGATAACAAAACCTGTAGGAGGCCCGATCTTCAAATGAATCACATAAAAGGTTTTAACATGCAACTACTACACCAAACTGAGATAACTGTTGTTGTTGCTGTGCACTGTATTATAGAAGAGAACATGTTGTAAATAATATAATATCCTGGTGCCATATAAAATATATCATCAAAGGCAAAACAAAGATAAATTATCTTACCTTTCACCAAAAGGCTGCCAGCACTGCTTGCTACTCCAAACTGGTTTCTGGCTACACATGTATAGACTCCAGCATCCATTTTAGTAACATTGGAAATCCGTAGACTTCCACTATCCAACACAGTCACTCTGTGGGGGGTAAAGAGAGAATATATAATTATATCACATTTGGCTAATTAACACTTGTATAGTATTGGGTTAATAAAGTACATCACAAATTTTAAAATGCATAAAAATGAGCAAGTCTTATAGCATTTTAATTTTATCCAGAAATTAATTGACTGTCTCTTCTGTGGGGTGAAGCTCAGTGTGCTACTGGTTGGTTTCTCAGTAAGATCAAGTCTTATTTTCATTTTACTGGAATAATTAATTAGTGGATTAATGCATGTTATAGATCTCCTCATACCATATGACATATATAAACACTATTTTAGAAATCTTGTTTCAGCAAACATAAAAATACTTACAAATACAAAAGTTGCATGGTTTCCATATAACTGGCCTATTTCCTGTAAAACTATGGTTACACAAATCTGAGGTATTTATATAAATACAAAGGCCACAGCATATACAGAGCTACGAGGTGTTTGAGACATCAGACAATCTTTACTGCAGTGTAAAAAAACTAAATAAAACTTAAAACAACAATCACAGCCCAAAATAAGTCAATTAAACCCTTATTGTCAAAGCAGCAATGACATCAATTAGTTCATAATATTGTTCATAGATGGACTAAAGAGTAAACACAGTATAAGCAGCAACAACAACAGTTGTGCATTCAGAGGATAAAACAAGACAATCATTTAAGTGGGAAACGTATTTAGTGAGATCCACGTGTACAAAATCCAAATACGTATCGAAGGACATGTTAAGTATTGGACAGGACGTGTTTGTTGGTGACTCTGTTTTCTGTATTTACTGTATTTGATTGTTTTCTCACTTTGCAGCATGTCCCCAAAATGTTCTGCAAGCCTTGTCAAATTTGTTGGTGTTTTGTTAAGTGTGCACTACCAGATAAAGACTGCTACCGTAGCTTAGCATATTCTGTCACTAAAATATCTACTGCTCCCTCTGTCTTTTCTTTAAAAGACACAGAGAGATACACAAACTTACATACACAGATTATATATATATATATACACTCTTTCTTATATATATGTTGTACTTTCTGTTTATGTTTATTAATTACAGCCTTTTTGATTTGGTTGTCATCCTGAATGGTTAATCATCTACATAGGAAAAGTTCTCATCCAGTCTAGAACACTGCCGTCTTGTTATCTATTTCTTAAAAAACATTTTATCTTGGAAGTGCAATGAAGACAAGAATAAATTAGAGCCTCATCCCATCACATGTAATTTTTTGTGGTGTCAACTGATTTAAATACATTTTAATCGTAACAACTGGTACAAATGGTACAAATGCTCTTGAAAGCTAAGGGAATCAGAAAAGGCAAAGCTTCCAAATGCACAAGATCTCAAAACTGGTTAACTCTAAAGGGACGGAAAAAGACGTGACAACATAAGTATACAACCAAAGAACAATATGTACTGTGCAGCACAACAGATTGAACTACAAAACCAATAAAGGGTCAGTCACCTTTACTGATCATCACTGAATATCTGTTGCATAACGCAAATCCATCCTTCATTTGCAATGCTGAGGGCAAAAATCTGCCTTGCTATCATGGCCTTAAGCAACGTCACCTTTATTCACCATAATCTCTCTGGAGGGGGCAGGCGTGAACAAAGATTCCCTACAGGGATCAATATCATACTGTTACAAATTAACTCCCTTGAATTAACAAGACACCCATTGCTTGTTCAACTAATAATTTATTTGGTCTGGTATTATGAAAGTTGAAAGCAATAAACATTAAAGCTCATGAGCAGAAATAAATATTTAATGTGAAACAGTTGTTAGATGTGCTGCCATGTCTTTACTGACAAGAGGGGTCATAATTGCCAGGTGTCGGGGTTTCTGTTTTGAGGGCCTCGGTAAGCATTTAATCTGCAATTGTGAATAAAAGGTGAAGCATGCTTGAATTAAGTGGGCTAGATGCTGGTGGGAGAAATGTGTTGTTGACATTTCTGAATGATACAAAGGAGAAAATGCCAGTTTTATCTCTTTTACAAAGATATGCAATGGGTCTCTAGTCCATTTCTGCAGTTAGAAAGGTCATGACAATTTTATCAAATTATATTCCACCAGGATTTGTACTGGACTGCAACTGTGATTGTACAACACTTTCCTGAACACATTTGAACCCTTAGAAATGAATTACTCTATTGACAAATGCTTTGCCCTGTACATCCTCAATACAGGCTCCCACCTTATCCATAAATTGCCCAACAGAGCAATGGGGGCTGCTTCGCACATAACTAGCCTGAAGAGAAGAACTGATCTAAAAGATGCCCTGAAGCTGGACTGGACCTCCCAAAATGATAAAAATTACCTGTATTGCTTTAAACATGGGAAGAATTAAAATACATGAGCCTCCTCAACAGAATCCTTTCCCAGTAGTGCCAGGGTTATTTTCTCCTAACTGAATTGAGGGCTTCCATTGTAATGGACTATAACAAAGAGTTATGGATATGAGATGTCACAGGGATAAGACTTGCCATTAAATTGTTCAGTAGCCTATGTCAGGTTTCCTCTTCACTAAAGCCACAGAGAAATGGTGCAAGATAAAGATGTAACGAGCATTATCTGCCTGAAACACTTTCACTTTGTTACTCTTCTCTCAAACGTTACCCTGGAGCAATTAAGGCGCTGAGGAAATTTGTGGGGTACATAAAACCTTGAGCAATGTGACACAGTAAACAGGCATTTTACCTCGACGTTACTGGCCAGTGTTGAGTGAGCTTCTCTCTGTGATCTAAAAGCCTCCTGTGTCTCTCCATGGTGTAACAAAAAACTAACCGACTGTAAATGAAAAACATTATTTTAACCACTTAAAAAGTGCTGCGTAATTAACTCAGTATATTACTGGCAACTTGCAGTATAATCAAGCACCGCTTAAATCACTAGCAATGCACGTTCTGTTTGAAAAAATAAACCCAGACAGATCTTGTTTTAGCAGAGCAATTATACATGAACTCACAGTACATGATGAAGTGATATATATCATTTAGCATAACAATCACAGTGGTTCCATCTAAAGGTAATATCCTGAGAGCTCCTTCCTATATGCACTTTACAATGACTGGCAGTGGTCCGCAGTGAAATTAAATTAGGGTAAGCACTTTATCGTAAAACTGCACTACAGCCTGTTAGAGGGAGGTCTGGGTGTGCATGCCTTGGATATGAGCGGATGTAGGTATCACTTCAGATGATTTCATTAACTAATCAGATCCTGCCTTCTTCTTAGTTGATTTGTTCTTCCCTGCTCCAGATCCTTGAAAACGTTATCCCGGGAAGATTAGAAGGAATTATGGGTATTTTAGTTGAGCCAGTGGGATGGATTAGTGTGCCACTGTTGTAATAGCATTGGTAGCAGCCCCATTTCGATACGGAGGAAAGTAAATACTAACGAGCCCGGGCCAGGGGAATAGGTTTGCGAGAGACGCTGCAATAATGTCAAAGCCTAACATCTTGTAGGCAACTCACTCACTTCAGAGCACGAGTGTAACGTTAAATCTCAAACGGCAAATCTTGCCTTTATGGGCGCAACTGATATTGCACATTGCAGTAAGGATGCATTTTCCTTTCAATACTTAAGAGGATGATAAATCTGCAAGCTGGGTCCAACTTTTAACAGGCACTAGAAACACACAATCTTGATGCTGAGTCTGCTGTTCCTTCTCTCCTGTAACCAAGATGTCTCACCCTGGTATTATAACAAATACTATCACATTATTCGTCTATCAACTCTAGACATCTATCATCAATCCATCTACTGACAGAGTACGTCATATGAACCAGTAACTTCAGGAGAAGAATTGTTTTTCTCATCTGACTAACATTTCCTGTTTATTCACCAGCATAAAGAGGTATTGCATTGATCTGTACTTAACCCGCTTTCTAATAAAACAAGGTGTCCAGCTAGTTCCCCTGGTGTCACCACCACTGTCAAAGAAGAATGTATGTTGTCCACCAGCAGGCCACTGATCTGTCCTTTTGGAGATTTCATCTGAGTCTTGGGTGTCTCAGAGGTAGCGTGGATCATCGTCTGCCTGTGCTCTAATGAACCTCCAGGCCTTACATGCTGCTAATGAGCTGAGGGATCAGTACATCGATCCAAATGCCGCAGCCCAGGGAAGGCCAGTTACAAAGTGCAGTGCAGAAACCAGCTCTGAGCACAGCCAGGAGAGCAAAATACAATGGAGTCAGGGAAGAAATGCAGATAGCAGAGGGAAAGTGGTAGAGTACAGACTGTGTTATGCAATCCAGAATTTATTGTGTCAGACTGTGGTTCTGTTTGCAGTTTTTCACAATGAATATCAAGTAGGGAAAAATAAAACAAGAAGTCAATGAAATACTATTCTGCAAGTAAAGCAGACATGAAACAACTGTGGTTCACACACAATGCACTTACTGCTCTATACAAAGAGACCTGGTACCTGTGGCTCTCTCTTAAGGCTTCCTTCCCTTTCCTCCAAGAGAACACACCCCGAGGAGACATCCTGGGCTTGCATTCGATCAAAATGTCGCCACCCTGTCGGGCAAGAGTTTGGGACTTCAACGAGTTCTGGGAGAAGTCTGGAGCGATGGCTGATTGGGAAAGTGGAAAGACAAGGATGTTAAGTATGTTGAGAGACAGGAGGAGAAGAAAAAAATAAAAAGGCTTGATTTACTGTCAGAGGCAGAGAAAGAGCGAAGCAAAGATGGTAGAGCATGGAGAAGAAGCATCCTAAAAATGTGCAGGTCACTCCATCCATTAGGTAGGTCAGCTCTCACATGCTTTTCTTTCTATACACATACACACATGCAGACACTCATATGCAAACACAAATGCAGGGGAAAAGGCACAAAACATTATTTCTAAGAAGGCATTTGAAAGGAGGAGAGTTTTTTCCCTGAGAAGGACATTATGAATTAAGAATTAAACACAGACGAAGCAAAAATGAGAGAATGTAAAAAGAGAGCGAGGTTTTGTTGCTGCTTCTTCTGGGCCTTAATTACTGAGGCGCCGCCGTCTGAAGCTTTTTTGTATGCGCACCAACTCAGCAGAAACCTCTTCAAAGTGAACGCACAGCCTGGCGCCAGTGACAGAGCTGAGCACCTGGCGACACGTGCTGGTGCACGTCCACGCACAACAATACGAACCAAGACACAAATGTAGTCATACACACGTTGCAAATCACAATTATTTCTTGGCACTAAATGTGAAATGCCAGCAGTTCCTCAGCATTTCCTTGTCTTCTCATAACACATAGGTGGAATTTATATGAACTCGTATCTCAAAGCAGGACTTGGATGAGTTATAGTTTCAATAACCATAACACACATGAGGCTAATATATATTCTCACATATATTAAGTGTGGAGTGTAGAGAGGTACTAGAAAGTCTGTAGGGGACCATGTAAATTAAGTAAGAAATATCTATTGTTCGTTACTTTTGAATTAAGTGTGAGATTAAAAATTAGTATGAGCACAGACCAGGACATCTTTGTGGGAAGGTGCTCATTAGTAAACCATGAGAAATAATGCAATGGCAGCGATGTGGTCACATGATACTTGAAATGTTTATGATGTACGGGCTTTTCACTACCACACATACTGAGCTGTTTTATGCCTACACTCCTACATTACAGTCAATTAAAGCCATCAGAGCTTCAGCCTTGCTTGAATATATGCAGTCACCTTGTGTCAAGCTGCCAATCAGTGCTATGTACATTTTTAAGCATCTAAACGAGGTTGATCGGCTTTGAAAAATTCCTGAGTACTTTGTTTTGCTAATACCGTTATTTCAAACTGCCAAGGCAAAGTTAAGAACTTTTTTTTCACTTAATGTGTACAACAGTAATCCATTTACATTATGTAGCTGTCGAGTTACACACACACTCGATTCAAAAACTCCTCTCTACAAGTAGATATGGTATTTTTCACGTTGCTTTAGCTGTGCGTCCGACCGCTGCCACCTACCTGTTCCCCTTTTTTCAGCTTTACAACCTGAAAGATTCTTTCAACCTTCCCAGCGGAAGGAAGACCAGCAGCCAGTGTGGTCACTTGATTATGAAAACAGGGTTAGGGTGCACTTTTGGGCAAACGGCTGGTAAACGATCTGTGAACATGAATGTGCCTTTTCTGCTCCGCACTCCACAATGCTGATGTGCATCAATTTAAATAGATAGAGGGGGATGCGTCCGTCCTTCAGAACTACTGTAAAGCTGTTTGCCATTTTCATGAAGAAAAAGAAAAAGAAGAGTCATAAAAATGACTGACTGATACTTAGGGGGGAAATGTGAAAAGTTATCTTGGTGATTCAGCTGAGAAAGGACCTGTAGTATATACTGCAAATGAATCAAACATCCACAACGTACTAGCAAACAGCAATTAGTGAGATGGCTCTGAATGCATGTAGAGAAGTCAACAGTCTTGTGTGGTTGGTCTTACCTATGACTCGGAGCTCAGCGTTGGTGTAGATTCGGCCATGCTTGTTTTCTGCCACACACTGGTACATGCCGATGTCAGCCAGACTGAGGCTGCTGATTGTTAGCACTCCATTATTCGCCTGCACTCTGTCCTGGACACACAAAGACGCACATGCACAAAAACACAAGTGCACATTTAACATCACATTGCAAGGTTTGCACGCTCCTCAAGGTATTTAGGCTCTAATCCAAATTATATTGTGTCTCTCATGTCCATGCTAATACTTAAAGCCACATTATTTATTTTGTAGACACAAAGTGGTGGAACAAAAGCATAAAAACATTATTGGCATATGAACTTGTGTCTAATGTGCAGCAAACAGCTGCCTGTTTGTACATCGTGCAAATGTGAGCCGCATTTCTGGAAACCTCAGCTGTTTGGTCTCTCACTCCAGCCTGAATGTGCTGGGAAGGAAATATACAATGGGTGATAATTCTTTGTGGTTTTGTCAATCCAGTAGCCCCTTTCACATTACATGCAGTCATTTAATCCATTGTTATTATAAAAAAATATTGATTTTCAGAACAAGCTGTGCTGAGAAATCCTCAGAGCTTCCATTCAAACAGAGTGTAACGTGTCACAACGGGCCTCAGACTATCATGAGCAATCTGAGATCTCACTGACGCTTCAAAAAATGACACTAATCCATCAAAAAGACATGTGCTTACAGTATATCAACCACACCAGACTCAAGGTTTTCTCCTTGATCTAAGGAAATACCCATACATCCCCACAAACACAAAACTAGTAAAAAGCAAATGTGAAAAAGTTTTTTTAAAAAAAGGTTTTAGGTCCAATTTTAAGAGATATTTGAATAAACGAAACCACCTGATTGGCATTGACAGCAAGACCAGTGAAAATGTTGATAATCTATTTCGCTGACGACACAGAGATGGACAGGGTCCACAAAACAGGTATAGTTCACAGCTGTGTTTCTTTGCTTGGTGCAGTAGAATAACATGTGCCTGTGGTTTACTATATTTTAACAGTTTCTAACCTTTTTGTTCTGCTGTTTTCTCTTGGTCCTAAAATCTGTAAAATACTCTAATAAAATGACATTAATTCCAACACTTCTCAGGTATTATATGAGTTTTTTTTTTTTTTGGAGTCAGGACTGCCCTTTAATGTTACCAAGGAAATGTGTTAGATCTGTTTATATGCTCATACAAACGGTCTAATTAGTGCCATAACAGTATCACATACTGGGTGTTTATACCAGAATCCTGGACTAAACTACTTTGAGGTGGGTAATTAGAGGTATATATGGACAGTCAAGTACTCTGATGCCAATTGCATTCATGCTGAAGAATGGCCTGATCTAATTCAAGCTTTAGCCACATTTTCTGTCTCCTTGGGGGGGTTGATAATTGAAACACTGCTAATTTTCTGTGGTCTCAATAAGCCCACTGTGGCTGGATGTAACCCCCCATTGCTAAACATAGCACGGAGACATTGACAGCAAGAGGTGGATCTGAATTAAGTCATGGATTAACTACTGAACACAGGAATAAACAAAACAAAGCACTATGTGCAGGACATGGTTCATTAAGTGATGCTGTTTGTTTAGAAATAAACATATGAAATTTCAAAAGCACCTACAGACAGCACCTACACACACCTGAGGTTTATCACTTTACAATGCTCTTGCTGACCTTTACAAGGTTTGGCACTGCTTTCTGCTCTCTTTTTATAGTTGTGTCAATTTAAGCCTGGCAGTGCTCATTGTTCTTGCCCTTGTTCTTTCCCATTGAGTGTGGCTGGACCTTTTAATGTCACTGACAAAGTAGTCCAGAGGGTCCTGCCGCCAGTCTATCTGTCGTCAAGAATCATTACACCACAGCCACTTGAAAAGACGAGGCCTGTCCTCTTAACGTCGGGCAGTGACACTGCTGAGGATCTTCAAATATGGCTCTTTCTGAAGCCCAGTCACACAATGGACACACGGCTGACCCGGCGCTAAAGCCACTGCCACAGGGCATCCTGGCTGAGGATGAATGCAAAAGAACACAAGTCTGTTTTTTTGGCTGGAAATGGGAGCTTATATGTGCATTCAAGGGAAAAGGATGATAACTCAAAGACAGTGAGAGGGGAGAGAAAGGCAGAGAGAGCCATAGTGACTTTGGATAGATGATGGATGGTTCTTTTTAGGTTCCACAGTACAAGGGCCCAGGGAGAGAAAAGAGATGAAAGAGATCTCGTAAGTGCCTGAGCTGAAGCCACACAATGCTATGCTGGACCCATTGCCCTCTTAAAACCCTCAGAGACCCAGCAATGGCTCTATCACATTCTCTTTAGTGCTGGAGACAAATGGTGGCATTCGTCTGCTTTATGGGCATCATTAATTATGCTTGACTCTTCTCTGATACCAGCAGTGCCTTGAGTTAGCCGTGAAAAGGCAAATCATTGACACTGTTGTGTGCTGGTGATATAATGATCCTATTCTCTGCAGTAGGAGCACTGAATGTGCACTACAACAACCATAACTCCTCAGAAGGCAGGACCCTGACTTTGCAAATCGAAGGGAGAAAAATCTCAAAAACAAGTTCTTATGTATGTAACTCAAGGAGGAGCTGGTGGTCGAGTGGAAAAATTCAAGCAAGAGTGGGTCCTTGTTTCACTAGGGTGACATTTTGAAGTGACAGCCCTCCTCTGTGCCATTTAATTCCTTGGGAGGAGGCACCAAATGAGGTAGGAAGAGGGAAAAGTGTGAGGAAACAAGCTTGAAAGAGAGTGTAAGAAAAGAAAGTATCAGAGATGTAGAGATAGAGAGAGAATAGGAGAGGAGGACTGATCCATTCTAATGAGAAATAACAAATGGGCCCCTCGGCCTTCCTCTGCTTCCCCTTCTCTCTCTAGATCGCTGACCTTTGAGTTTGGAAATTGATTTGCTGTTGCCGCTGTTGACGATGGCATTTTGAAAATGGTAACACCCCACCTCATTAATATAGCCACATATACAGAGAATGTGTTACCTTGGCCATGCACCAAAGGAATTTTTACAGTGTTATTTACAAATCAATACACAGGTGAGCTGATAAGGGCTTCCTGTAAAGCAAGTGACTCGTGTCAGTCTGTCAAAATGACCAAAATAACAAACAGGAAATGTTTGTGACAATGACGCATTTTAATGCAGATCACATGTTTATTTAATCCACATACAGAATTTGCAACTATTTGTCACAATTGCAAACCATTGATGTGCAGAACTCTAATCTTCGCCACTGCATGCGCATTGACATTAAGCTCTAATTAAACTACCCAGTTCTCAATCCAAGATACAGAAAACTGAAAGCACCTTTCCCCTTTAAAGATGCTCAATGCCTAATAGCACAGCAACCGTCCGGTTCTGGGCTCATTATCCAACCCAAACACTGACACTATCAGTGACTTTGATTCATGGGAGCTGTTCTTTTTAGGCACAAGGCACAGTCACTGCAGCAGCAGAATAACACAAAACAAGTCAAATTGCCTAAATGTCAAATGTATTTTGGATGATGAGGCATTTTTCACCTTCCCTACAGGAAGAGACTTAATGATAAAATTGAGAGTATCAAATACGAGACACTGAGTGCTAAAATTATTGACACAGTCCCTGGTTGATGACAGGCAGAAAATGGCATCACTTTGGCTTCTTTGCAAAACACATACAAACACTCTCTTCCAACACATACATACACACTTTTGGTGCCAAATTTAGTCCCAAGCAAATACAGCAATTTCAAAGTGACACGTTCCTGCCAAGTACAAGGCCATTATGTGCTTCTAAGCAAAATGAATCTACCCAACAGTGGTAACACACAGTACAGGCTTTAACAAGAATACTGTAATCATATCTGATCTTACACAATAAACACTCTCATCTCCACTCACTGAACTGTTTAAAGGGCTGTTACAAAGACAAAAATACTCCGTTATCAATCAACAGTTAACAGGCCTGATAAACTGAGTTTTCGACAGTCTTAATATGCTCGTCAAAAGATTGTTAAACACCTTCATATGACTTGGAGCATACAAATTAGAACCGATCATCTGATGTTTTTCAAATACATATAAGTTTATTATATTAAAAGCAATGGAAAAACAAGAAAACTCGCACCTCCATGGGGTCCAGAGGTTCTCCGTTCTTCAGCCAGCGATACGAGGGTTTGGGCTTGGCACTGGCTTTGCACTCCCATACCAGAGTGTCATCAATGGTCATCTGAATGTCCTGAGGTTTCTCGGTCAGGTGAGGTGCAGCTAAGAGGGGACAAACCACGTACAATGGATGAACACTTCAACACTACAAAAATGCTTGAGCTTTACCAGTTTGCAGCAGCTTTATAAAAACCAACGAACCAACTATGCAGGCACTTAGTTCATTAAAGCATCCAAGTGCTTAAATCCTAAATCCGCTTCTAGTAACCCAAAGATAGATAGATATATATATATATATATATAAATAAAAGCCACTGTATGAGACTGAAATGGAGAAAGGGCCCACAGTGAATGAATGGCTAGGCCTATTACATTTGTTGTGATGCTTACAATGAATGGGTTGTAATTGCCTTTAAGTAATGCAGTTAATGACATGGGCCATTTTCATTTTTGTCTTTTCAAACATCAGAAATAGAGAAAACACCTTCATATTCACCTTAGATATTTATGGTCCCCGTCTCAAATAAATGACTGGCACCTTATCTCTAATAACAGTGTAAGAAGATTTATGGCCCTTGTGAAGTCTGCATACAAATAATTGATGCCATGCCAGTGTCAAGGGGATCGAGGTAGTTAAGGTATTGAGGTATCCCACAAGCTTTCCCAACAGCAGATTATCACATTTATTAAAGTAATAATCTTAATAATAAAAATGTATTTTTCTGGCAACAGCAATGTGCTTCATGGAGCCCAGTGGGGGATCAAAGTTTATTTTGTAGGGGGATTTCATTGTTGTATCCTGCCTGGATTATTGGGTGTGTAGGAACTGCCATCCTGACAGAAAGGCAAACGAAGTTGAAAGATAACAACAGTGTGTAAATGATCGGCAGTGTTTCTTGCTGATAATTTCTATTTGCATTTCCTCTTTGATAAGAACACTGCATGCATTGCCTGAAGCGCATTTTACTTGATAAGAATGAATTCTTACAAAAAAGTGGAAAAGGAAGCAGCCCCATATGAGAACTGAGATAATATTTAATCAAAAAAACACACTTTCTTTATGTTCTTCTCATAATAGAAATTGCATAGTAAAAATAATCAAATGAGCAAACAGTAATGAATTGAAAACATATTGCTATACAGAAAGAAACGCTATACAACACCCTGATAACAATATTATAAATGAGACCAGTGATAACATAATGGAAGAGAAGATATGATGCAAACAGATTCAATACAAAGTCAAACTGATCATGTGTGAACCAATTCAAATGCAGTCAACTGCTAAACCATGATCTAATTTCATGAATCCCCTGGAACTACAGAAGGACAATTAAGTAGGAAATTGAAAGAGAGACCACATCTTATTGTTTCTCTGCCTGCATGGGTTGGGTGTCACAAACACCACATCCCCATATTGATTCTCCTATTCTTCTGTAGAGTTGATGGATGTCCCACAAGCTCCTGTCTATGGGAGTTTAAAATGAGATTACAGATTTTTATCACCTGGCGGCCGGCCAGTCCGAGGTTTTGACATGAGAGAACAAGAACTAAATCTTACAAGGAGAAACATGACTTTTACACAGCTACAGTAGAGAAAAAATGTACAGGGCACACAACACAGTACCAAGACAGTTCTAACTACAAGGTACAAGATGTGACCTTGTTTACAAAATGCCCTTATCATGATTCATTGTTAATGTTTTCAGGCGTCTCAGTCATCACGTAACACTGTACTGCTCTATGAATAGAGACTTCTCTCAAAAGTGAAGCATGTTTCATTCTCAGCCTACCAACATGTAAAAAAATGCATTATCATATCAAAAGCTTTTTGCTTCACAGGAAAGAAAAAGCTGCAGTTGATAATTTCAGTCAACACATCTCTACAGGACCTTGTGGGTAGACATTATCAATGCATAAACTGCAACATAATAAAGAGAGGAACTATAAAATTCTTCATCAAGGGCCATTAAAGCTTTCTCAGAAGATGGGCTGTGAGTCCAGCACTAGTGAGGAAAAAAAGAATCACCTCTTTCTGAAAGGTGGTATAAATCTGCGTGCTACAGCCTCGTGTTAGCCTCTGGCACAATAA
Source organism: Mastacembelus armatus (assembly GCF_900324485.2). Taxonomy (NCBI): domain Eukaryota; kingdom Metazoa; phylum Chordata; class Actinopteri; order Synbranchiformes; family Mastacembelidae; genus Mastacembelus; species Mastacembelus armatus. Next base: position 26,533,159 of record NC_046639.1, read on the forward strand.
AGAGCTTGTCAGAAATGAACTACTGGTAATAGGTTGATTTACAGCCACATTCGACTATATGATGCAGTTATATATGGGATCTTATAAAAGCTACAGATTGGTTGACAACAAATAAAACTTTTTTAGACTCATATCAAAGGTACATTTTTATTCTGCAACATTTTCAATCAGGCTCACTGGGAGTAAACCTTTGAGACTATGAATCAATAGGTAATAGATTTGGTAAAAGTCTATAAATGTACATGATGTGCTAGATAGACTGACAGGTTGATGGCATAAGATACTTTCTTTTTCCCAAGACAAGACGTGTGAAGTAAAGTAAGTGTGAAATAAAGTAAGTTTTAGATGAAGATCAGTGAAACCACCCTCCTACTCACCATAGAACGACAGCTTTCCTTTAACTGAGTTTCTTCCTCTGCTGTTTTCAGCCACACATTCATATATCCCAGCATCCTCCTGCTGGAAGTAAGGGATCTCTAAAACTCCACTGGCTTTATTTATGTCCACTTTCCTGCCAAAAGACGCTCCATCCACTCTCCTCCAGCTGATGGTTGGCACTGGGCTAAGTACAGGAAAATGTAATACACAGCCAGGCAACGAAATTAAAAATACTCAGCAGATAATTTTATCTAGGGACACCTATAGAATAGATCAGTGAATAAACACACATTAAAAAAAAAAAAAAAAACACTAACAAATCATATCAATCTGTAATTAATCTGAAACACGAACTGGTGATTGTCTCTGTGTATTATGGGTGTACGGTACAGGAAATAATGAAAACGTGAAATCTGCTCTCAAAATTCACTTCACATGGTCCTCGTCAATTACTCAGGCTAGTACTGTCAGCAACTGGTAGCACAGTTATGAATGTGGAATAATAAGGCACAGTGGGACTTACTTTCCAAGTGCAAAACATTCCAGTTTGATGGTAGAGCTCTTAGCGACAGGGACAACTTCAGGGAACTGCACTTCAATCTTTGGCTCGTATTCGCCCATTACACCTGGAGTTAGAAGGAGAAATGAAAAACAGATGCCATGACAACTTGTTCAGCCCAAGACCTGCTTTATACTCTGTATAGTAAAGGTGCTGCATCCATACCGTCAACCCGCAGCACTAGAGGAGTTGGTGGTCCTTGCACACTGCTTTTGGTGACTGTGTTGGTGACTACACAAGTGTAATTGCCCACGTCAGAGGGTTCAACTTTGGCGATGTAGAGATTGCCTGTCTTCTGGGACACGAATCGTCGTGAGTCCTGGACGACGAATGACGGATATTCATTGAAGATCCATGTGAAGGTAAGCTCTGTGAATAAAATCAGGAATAACAGGCAGGGCACAAGTCAGTAATAAGGCTATGTCAGGGGTGTACAATTAGTGGATGTCCCTGAATGATCAGAATTAAGAGCAATTGGTCTTACTTGCTCCTGGATAAATGCCTTCAATATGGTCAAAGTTTCACAGGTAGACTATGTCGTATGATGAGTATGAATGACTGACCTTTGAGGGAAGTACAATAGATATTTACTAGTACACCCACAGGAGGAACGCTGAGGTCTTTCCTAAAGTGACATGCTTTACTTAAAGGTCGGAGTGTCACACAGGAAGGGTGGTGAGGACAAGCAGCACGTCTCTTCTTTAAAGTCAATAAAAAAAAAATGTTTAAAAACCCTTTAGACCAGGCAGTACAGTCTCTGGTCCAGTGGTTGCTCAGTGGCATGGGGTTCAAAAGGACTGCATTAAAATGTGTATCTTGCTGTAATCACTGACAGATGACACAACATCGTTCCCTTCATTAAAAAGAGGAAGAGGAAGGAGGGAGAGAGAAAGGGAGAAAAGTTCAGGAGGAGTGAAGGAGCCCTAACCCTAACCCTATATCTTGTGCCAGCCTACAAATGTCTTGGGGTGCAGACTGCTGGGAAGGCAGCACAAAGCACGAGGATGCAGGGAAAAGGAAGGAACCTGGAATACACAGATTACCTCCTTTACAACATCCAATGGACCAGAGAAGCAGCTGCGGTGGACGACCCAAGAGATCTTTGATTCCCACCGACATCTTAGCCAATGACATAACTACTCTACTACTTCCCCTTCTAGTTTTGACTTTCACTACATTTCCCTTTGGGGATTAATAAAACGTTTCGCACCAGTCAAGTACAGTACATGCAAGTAAATTCTGTTGCGTTCTGGTATGTGACAAAAATGAAAACACACCGTGGATTATTCATACAGGCCATCATGGATCACGCGGTATTCCACTTTCTCTCTGGATACCCAATGAGCTATAAAGTTCTTTGTGTTTTTTTTAAAACACGGTGCTATCCATCAAATGGCTGTCATGTCCAAAACGTCATGTGATTAACATTACTCAATCAGGTTTTACTCAATGTAAATCAGTGTATAATTGAACTAACCTGCATGATTAAATTATATTGTTGTATTTCAGCTGAGCTTCTTTTTTCATCCCTCTTCATAGATTTATTCCTTAAAAATTTATTTAAAAACACAGAGACAGAGGCTGTACATAAAAACACAATAAGCATCTCCCTATGTGGCTGTCATGTAGCAGCAGGGACCTTAAATCAACCCTGAAGCTGCAGCTCCTGCATAAAAAACTGCATAATGCCCAATAAAACCAATGTATTACAGATCATACTATTCAGTATGGTACCACCTAGTCCACTATTCATCATCCGTAATAACAGGTTTCTGGGAAAGACTCCCAGTACTATCAACCAAATGGAGTACAGTCAGAGTGGCTTGGATTAACAATCAGCAACATTATAAAAAGGAATGATGGTGTTTTGACATATTGACACGACGATAGATTGCTCTGGACCATATTGCATCCCTGTCCCAAAAGCAATCTTGGCCGACGGTAAAAACTTGTCTAAGCGATGACTCTGCACTATAGTACAGGGAATAATTGAGACGTGATTTGGACACTCATCTACTGACTCAGTGTTCTTCACTTCTGCCCTTTTGGGGGAAAAGGATGTGTGGGATTTGACATATTATTGCATTTCTTGCAAGTCATGAGGTGACAGAAGCTTGAGAACATGTGATGCGTATGAGAGGATGCTCCTTGCAGTGTGGGTGTTTTTGTAATTGTGCTAAGAATACAACATGATATTAGATCTTCGACCACAGAGTGAATTCACACCTGTCTTAGTTCTGTGCAGTAATCAAAGGGCACATGTTACATATAACAATGCACAGAAGCTTTACAATATGTGAAGTATGTATAAACTCGATACCTGCTTACAATCTGATTTAAAACAAACAGTTTGATATTTTCTTGCCAAGAGTTAAATTAGAATATCAATGCTCTTAGGTCCACACAGCTAATATGAAGCTGCAGGGAAGAGATGTAAAGTGAGGACTAGGGAGGAAGAAACTGCCTGTTTGAGGTAAAAAAAAATATTGCTAAAGCTTTCTAATTAACACGCATTACTTAAAATACAACTTTGTTAAGGGTGATGTGGTGGACCATTTTCATGGCCAAGACCAATGACATCCTGGAGGTTCTTGTCACCACATTTGTGTTGTATTTTTTTGACTTTGTTATTTGAATGGATTTCTACATTTAAATGCAATGGCCAATTCCCCTGGTTCCAGTTTTTATGGTGAGCTAAGATTACCAAATCTTGGCTGTAATTTTGTATTTAAGGAACAGATATAAAAGTCGTTATTGCTCTTCTCATCTAACTCTCAGCAAGAAAAGTATATTTTCCAAAATATTTCATAAACTGAGCTGACACATATATGAGGAGCTACTTTTCAATCTATACCCTTTCCAGTTCTCCTGCCATGCACTCCATCCTAGCTTCCGTGACTTGCATCAATCCATAACTTCTTGGCTTGATCTGTTCGACCCACAGAGGGAACAGCAGTAATAGCCTCCTCTCCCCTAAATAATACATCCCACCATTTATATTTAATGTCTGTTTTTGAAACAATATCTTCCAAAGGTGGAGGGCATGACAAACTGGAACAACAGCAAATAAGAGGTTACTAATTGGTTAGTTAAAGATTCATGGTGAGAAACAGGAAGAAGAAAACAGGAAGTGTAAAGAACCATTGCTTGTATTTGATGATTCGACTTGAGAGCCTTCTGCGGATGGCCGGTAATGGAATAATGCAATCATGAGTGACATTGAGTGGCAGATTTTCATTGTGGTTCCATTTAGCCTCTGTGTAATGAACAGGCAGCATCAATTCCCCCTTAATGATCTGAAAGAAGGAAAAAGAAATCGAACATGACAGACCAAGGACATACTGAATCAAGAGTGTGTATAGTATCAAAGAGCATATGCACAATTTGTGTCAAAGTTTATACTCGTAAGTCTGTTCCCTGGATAATCACAGCCATTAAGCAGGACTACCTATCTGTATTCACAACACACAAGTTCCCTCTATGAAATGGCTTAGGTCACACACAATAGGAAAAATACCTGCAAGCTATGTGTGTTGTCACTAGCCAGCGAGCAGCCGCTGCTTTGCAGTAGATGCACCGAATAGCGAGAACAAGTGATTTCGTTTCCATTAGTGAAAGGGGGTCAGATGCATTAGGTCCTGGAGAAGTCACACTCATTCAAACCGCCTCAAAGGAAAAGATGACACATACTGACATCTAATGCAAATACAGCCCAGCCCAGTGAAAGAACGCTGCTGCTGCAGCCCCTCTTGGACACTTGACAATATTTTGGTCATTCTTTAAGTGCAACTTCAAACCGCCTTACAGTTTTAGAGCATCCTGGCCACACCAGGGTTGTGAGGCATCATTAAAATGAATTAATGGCTTCCTGAATCATTTAAGGGATACTGAAATCCCTTAAAGGGGAGATGAGGCATATCCTTATCTAAGGCAGCATTGTGCTGATCATGAATTATGTTCTGTCACCCTTTATGGGAGTATGTTTCTCACTTTTCTGACACAGAGTCTATTTAAATGTTAGTCAGGATCTGTGTGTGTGTGTGTGTGTGTTAAATGTGCACAGTCCTACGGTAAATGAAGTACCGGATACCATTACATGCCACAGCACATTCATACATTTGTCAAACCTTCCTAATGTAATTTCCATAAATGCTTCTTATATTTGCAAAGATCTTTTCAATCTTTTTATCCAATTAAAATCAAATCATCCACAGCTCGATATCAAAATGTTTTCTTAGTTAAGAAATGTTACAGTAAAAATTCATCTCGAGAGAAATTCGGTTGGCTCCTGATATTAACATCAATTTATTTACTAATTTTCACCGTTTTCTCTAAAAAAGAAGTGTAGACAGTGATCAAGCATATCCATTTATATTTGACGTCTGAATACGGGGAGTAATGACGACAAGATAACATCAGCATAAGGTGTGTGTGTGCGTGTGTGTGTGTGTGTGTGTGTGCGTGACCATGATTTAAAATCTATGTATACATCATCACCACAGCAGTCATGATCAGGCTAGTCTTTCAGCAAAGAGAAAATCAGAGATAATCTTCCTTAAAGCACATTTCTACATCTTTAGCATCTGCACCAATAATCCACAGATAATGAAATAATGTGTGGATGTAATTATTTTTCCTTATTAACCAGTTAAGGCATAGTAACACTGGATGTGACAGACACAGGCCAAGTGCAATGTAGATGTGGCTGAAAGTGAAGCATCATAACACCTCAACAATGAGCCATTCTTCCTGAAAAATTACAAGCTCTTTTGTCATTCATGCCTGCATATTTTAGTTTTCCATAGAATAGAAAAAAAGAATTAGTAAAACGAGCTGAATTATTGTTTATTTCACAAATGTGACGATAAAAACATGGATTGTAACGATATTTCCAGGGTTAGGGTTAGGGCAATTACTTTTGTTAGGTTGTCAGAAAAATGTTTTTTCTCTTTCATCAAATATAGTTGAAGACTGCAAACCCAGACAGTATGGGTTACTGATGCGACCCTTGTGAGAGACTAGTTCCAAATGATTAGTGTCACACTGGACAATAGTCAAACGGAGTCTACATAAGGATGTTTTGGTAGCAAATAACAGACAAGACCAACATGAATTATTGAAGAGTATTTGAATAAATCTACATTTCCCCAAAGACAAAAACATCAAGGCCCAGATATAATATCTCCAAAGATTTAGTCACATTTTTACCCAAACATACATCTTGGTAAACATTTGTGAAGTGTGATGTCTAATATGCAAGATCACTGTCACAACAAAGCCGCTGAAGTTGTGAAGTCGGGGGGATTTCTTAAATGTTATGAAAATGAGTTTATGAAGACAGAAGTTATATTTTTTCTTATTTATATGAAAGGGTGCTCTCAAATTCCCTATAAAATATAGCAGGAAGCGCACACATCCACCCATCCATCCATCAATCTACCCATCCATCCACCCATCCACCCATCCACCCATCCATCCACCCATCCATCCACCCATCCGTCATCTGTACCCCCTTAGTCCTAACCAAGGTTACGGGATCTGCTGGAGCCTATCCCAGCTCTCTTTGGGTGGAAGGCAGGGGTAGGAACCGCACACAAAACCTGCTAATTTAGCCATCTGTAAGCTAAAAGGTAGATCAATGCATCTCATCATCCATTAAAGAAATAAATGAAATGCCACATATGGCAGAATAAAATAAACCTATGATAGAAGGTAAGTTTAAATGTGTTTGAAGTGAAATCGCATGCAAAAGATGAAGTTTCTCACAAAGGTGCAGCTCCCTCCTGTGGTTGTGTTTCCATGCTGCTAAGCTTTAAAATGCATGTGTTAATATTTTCTCTCCTATGACCCCAGGTTCTTCAGCACTTCCACTGGACATTCAGAAAACAGGTTCATTCAGAGTATCTTGGAGAACCTCACATTGTAGTTTATATCTTATATGCTCTAAATATGCTACATGCCAAAAAATACAAGGACCATTCTCACACAAGAGGAATAAACCATTAACAAATCAATCACTTGCTCTCCATAAAACTATTTATTTTCTTTATACCTTCTTTATGATTAGGACAGATCAAACAATGCAGCAACTCTTGTATAGAGAATTTAAAATGGTTTATAATATGCAATTTGTAGCCATAGTACCTACAAATGCTAGACTTCAGTGTTCAATAAGCAATTCAGGTTCTTTTCTTCACTCAAAAGTGACGTAAAATGAAAAATAAATTGCATCAATACATTTCCAAGTTAATAAATAAGCAGCCGGTTATTATGTTTCTCCTCCCGTTGTCTGGCTTGCAAATACTTACAGCCTATTTGTGTGTTGTATGCAAATCACCCACAAACATCTGGCACATGTGATCTATCCAAGTCAGTCAACTCATGTCTGTGCCCACTGCTAAAACGCTGGTTCGCCCAAAATGTTGCGCTCTTTGTCAATGCACTCCCATGGAAGAAGAAACCTTCCTCTTCCAAGTGTAAACATTAGCCTGGTGGGAACAGGACTGCTTTCACAAAACACAGTGCACCAAGTTTCTAGAAAGAAGCTAGACAGAAATGTTCATGTGAGACATCATCCTGACAAAATTGGTGCAGATTTCTTGAGAATAATGAATACACTATTGAATTTAAATAGCTGTGCCCAGATTTTTCTAAATATTTTGGACACTGTCATGACACTGCTACTGCAGCACAATACTCCTGATCCTGCTGTTTTGTTTTCAGCCGGCTGGAGTGTGTGTTGGCACTTGGACACCTTGCACCAGGGAAGTGTCTTAAAAAAAGCTATTACACTCCCCGGCTGCCAAATGTAAGCATATGGCTCATTGTTCCAGCTTTTCTCGTCAACACAAGGTGAGATGCCTCATTATAACATACTGTATACAGAAGACAGCACTACAAATGCTGGACTACTGTTAGCTTTGCAAGTGACTGTGTGTTAAAACATCTCATCCTATTCTAAATTCAGCAGCTGAAAAGCAGCGTATGAAATAGTTAACTAATGTTTATTTAAAATGACAACAGGTAATAGTTTGTGCTCATTGTGTACAGAGTATAACACCCAGCAGAAAACACTGACAGTTACTGCAGCTGCTTGTCAGTGACACTTAACTTGAACTTAATTCTTTTGTTTTCCAATAATAATTAAATCATGTAAAAAATTAGGTGTCCCACTATTACAGCTGGGAAAAAGGACGACCTGTCCAGGGTGGACCCCTGCCTTTCACCCAAAGAGAGCTGGGATAGGCTCCAGCAGATCCCTGTGACCCTAAATAGGAATAGACAGGTATTGATAATTGATGGATGGATGATTCAAATGAATATCGCTGCCATGATATATCAAATTTATGCAAAATTAGATAAAATCAAACAAAGGACAACAAACTATTAAAAATCCTATTAAAAACTATTGATGTCCTACATGTAAAACCTAAAAAACAAACTCAGCTAGTTTTTAAAATCCCAGTTTGCTCACAATTATTAATATGAGCAACATTATTCTGTAAAATTAGAATATTCCAACAAAAGCTAGCACAGTACACAACAATACTGAATAAAGACCCAGCCAAAGGCAAGAATCTGAAGCTCTACATTCAGTTTTAGGAATAAATTTATGTTGAATTTCTCTGCGGCGTATCCCCCAAAAAAGGAAGGAAATGCGTCACAGCCCCATTTAAAACTCATCTTTAAAAAAATAATAGCTGAAAGCCCTTTAGCTCTCACCGCTGCTGTGAGCTTTATGTAGCCGAACATCCAGATTCACCACTAATGTAGAATTACCTTGTGTGTTTCTGGGTGGTAGAGCAAAGAGGACATCTTCGGAGCCCTGTATAGGAGTTAACAGCACTGAATGCTAGTGCTCAATGATAATGTCATGGAAGCAAAAAGGGCTGATGTGAAACAAACAAAGCACCTTCAGAGAGAGGCTCCATTACTCAGCCTGGCAGGGCCCCAGCCACAGACAGTTTCTCCAGTCTGCCTGCCAAAGTTTTCCCTCGCACCCATTGAAAATCAGCCTGACAGACCAGAGTGTCCCAAAGTAAAAATGACTCACTCCACTGACCTCAACAACACAAACAAACAGCCAGGAAGATCTGACGGGAACAGCACAAACATGACTTCCACTTTGTCCAGATAAATTCAGAAAAGATGAGGAATCGGAGCAGTCATACCAAACTATCTCAGAGAAATGTAACTGATAGTGACTGATGCTGGGTATTTGCCAGGCTGACTGCGTAAGGCAAAAAAAAAAAAAATCAGTCTTACCTCCCGTGTGAGGTGGTGGGCCACAAAGTAAGACCACTCCTTGACCTTCACGAACCCTCACTGGACTTCTTCGCTGCGTCTTGAAATTCTCCAAGTCTGTTCACCACAACACAGAAGAAACAGCAAAATAATCAGTTAACTCTTCACAAAACGGCATAAGATCACAGGAAGTAAACAGGACCGTTCACAGAGAGAATACACGACACCCGTGGTTGCTCAATAATTTCATGGGGTCAGAACACAGCTAGTGACCACGTTTAACTGTGTGAGATGATGCAGGACTTTTGCATAATTTCATGAAACACACATGCTATGTTTGCATAAATGCAGACATGTAGACATGTAAAATTACGTGCTGTAAAATCCAAAACACTTCTGACTGGAGCAGAAAGAAATTCCTCAAGTATAAGTCACACATGAGTGAACTTAATTGGAACTGTGTATTGTTATCACTTTTTTGTGTTTCGTCCACTGCACACAGACCAGCAACAATTAACTGACAAAGACTGAAACATCATTTGTATGGAGACCAATTACTTGTTGACAGCCTACTGAGAGAAGGCAAATAGAGAAAGCAATCCTTGAACACTTTGCCTTTTCTTGCCTGCTGTGGCTCTTGGGGATATCGCAGGCAGTGCAGCCAAATATGTGGCAGCCATGTAATGACATAATCTAGACAGAATTAAAAACACAGGAGGAAAACATGAAAAATTGACACCTCCTGTGCATAAGCACCAAAGGATGAGCCTGTGAATAACAATTGCAGTATGTGAACTTTGCACCTTGTAATAAAAAATTTCATCCAGCAGAACAGAATCACATGGTCACAATTGAAATCATTTTATTTTTTAATCTTTGTTTAACACATGATTTAGCATAATGTAGCTGTATGACTTAACACTAATTATGTGTTAATTCATACAGGGGCATAATTAGTGTTATTAAGTTCTTTTCATATTTGGTGCCAACAGATTGAGTGGATGCCTTGGTGCTCATTTCTAAATCTATGGTGGATCCATGAGCAATGCACAAATAATGTACAGCTTCTGTGTGCATGTGCAGATTCAGAATAGTTTGGACCCCCCTGGATCAGAAGAGGAAGAGACCCTCTTATATCTGATAAGGCCCATAAATAAACAGGTCCAATTAATTTATTCTTACTGGTTTTTATGCTGTGCCAGAAATCATCATCAGCCCTGTGATGATGTTCATGTCAATTAATAGTTAATTGTGCATAACTGCATAAATTACAAACATATTAAATAATAGTGATTTGCTTGAGTACGCCAGATTTTTCAGCCCAGTTTTAAATTGAAAACAACTGCAACTTTGACACTTTTGCAATATCTAATACTAAAAGCACAGTTAATAAAATAATATCAGAAAACCAAACGTCATTTTCATGACTCATCTAAAATGCACAGAAGGATGAGCCATGATAACACACCGTGTGCAGAATAACCTGCTATCTGATAAGATTTTAAACTACAGCTGCTCTGGCAGGGCCGCTGCTGCAGTAGCACGGATCCTAAATGTTTTGATGTGAATCGTTCGGTTAACACTCTGCACATCCAAAGGCTGAGCAGTAATAATACACTATCTGGAGTAGGCTTTGAAAATTGCTGCAGAAAATATCTGACCCACAACAAACCATTGTGCGAGTGCATTTTACTTACAGAGACAATGAGCCTGTATCTCTAATGTCTTCAGAGCCTGTCACTGGCATATCTTTAGGGGTCTGCTCTTTGATTTATGGCTTTCCAACAATTGGTTAAGTCTATAGAAAAGGTCTGTCTTTTTCAATACATCTTCTGCTGTGTACTAAATTGCAAAACAATTCTGAATAATGTGTATTGGTGTATCACATTCCTTTTAAACTCAGTCTACACTGGACATTGTAGTCGTTTTACTATTAACCAGCTGCACAGACAGATGTTCTCAGCTTTGTAAAAACAAAAACAGACTACATCCACATACTGAATGCAATCTCTAATTTCTTGTCCAATATTTATAACTAAGCAGGTTTTGTGAAGCAGCTCCCTGTGTCTGTGGGTGGGCGTCCTGTAGGGTGCACAAGTGTGTCTGGAGAATAGTGTGTCAAATCTAATAGTTTAAAATGGAGGGAAAAGACTATAGGGCCAGACATCACTACCCATCTGGGTGTTTTCACCATCCCGCCCCATCAGTAGGCAGTATAAACAACATATAGGATTGGATTTTACTCTCTTCAGAAACTACTCACACATTGAAAAATATCAGTTGTTCAACTCGCACAGAGTGAAGCTCTCCTGATCAATATTCCTTTGGTGTTTGGTGCGGCATAAATGAGCTAGATACACTAAAAGTCAACAATGCCTGACAACCCAAGCTGTTCTGCACCCGGTGGATCATCTTATCAAGCCTATCACGGCTCTGCACCTCCATGTGCTTCTCCATGCCAAGGTTCAGGCTATTTTGAGTGCTTTTAGATCCATGAAATTGGATGTGAATTTGCGTTTTTGGGCTAGCTACTCCATTGTGACCCACTGTATTGAATAGGAGGTAACTGTAAAGAAGAAAAATTGAAGCCATTCTGTTGCAGTTTTAGCTTGAGGACAATTTGTGATGTGTTGCATTTGTCATCTAAACATTGGACAAGAGGCATAAAACTTTCGAAAAGGGTTTTTCTCTGGCTATGTTATCATTTGCCACCGTTAAGCTTCTGTCTTTTAATGAAAAAAGATATTCTGCATTTTAAATGTGAGCTTACCAGTCACAGCAGATCTGTATAGAATAAAAAAGAAGCTAAACCAAACAAATTAAAAAGGCTATAAACATGTTAGCAAATGTTTCTAAAGAAGCTTTTCTGACAAACCAAAGTCTTTCCAGAGCTACAAAGTGAAAACAGCCAAGGTCGTAGATCAGTTAGTCACCTCCCACCAAACTGGAGTCAAACTTACTGAAGGAAAGAGCCGTTAAGCTTTTTGCCTTATTTACTATTTATCAACTTATTTATTTGCCCTCAATCACAAAAATGTATGACAGTGCATATTAATACATCTAATAATGAGGAGCCTAAGTGAAAATATACATGTGTGGTCCAAAGATTGTGTTTTTCTAAGCAGATTTTGGATCCACCTTCACCAGGTTGAGGAATATGAACCTGCTGCACTCAAGACCAACTCCACATCTGAGGTTAACTCAGCTACTTGTATATTAAAGGTGCAAAGTGTAAAACGTTAGACATCTAATCTAAATGCAATTCCCCTTGAAGAGTCAGTGTTTGGTTTGTCCATTGTGGGCTTCTGTAGAAACACAGTAGAAGACATTGCTGCCTTTGTGAAAGGAGACCAGCTCCCCATGTGAAAGGTTCTATGACAGAGAAAATGCATAGTCTTTTCTGGTGATAACAATATATTTATAAATATTATATTACATTTCTAGTTTAGCACTCTCAATATTACACAAACCTCTTTACTTTTACTGCTGCCTCTATTGTGTCGTACCCTTTGCTGCTGAAAATTGCAACTCTCCCTGTTGAGGGACAAAGAAGATTTGTTTTATCTTTCTGCTCTTATCTTTAAAAGGACTAGTTCAGTTGTGTCACCAACAGGTTTATATTGTGTTGTGTATGAATCTTATTGATGGTTTTAAACCATTTATATGAATTGCAATAAAAGTTATTGATAGATGATGAAAAAACATGATTTTCTCTCATCTTTCGTTATTGTTTGCTCCTTGTCTTCCCTCTCGCTCCTCTTCTCCGTTCTCAGTGAAGTATCATGCTATGAACCCCTAACAGTGAGTGACGCGTGACATTTGAGGAGCCTAATTCTTATAGAGTGCTACTGCTGGGGTCTCCCGACAATTACACAGCACTTGACAACACTGCTGTGTTCAGAAAAAGCCTCGTCCCTCAAAGATTATTTGAAACCGTGTTTGAGCACTCAGCATCACAGTGCTGACAAGAATGTTTGCGTCCCTGTGTCAGATACACTGCATCTTAAAACAGACGTAATTTTCACCTGAGGCAAAACCAATGAACAGAGTAGAGAGCTGATGGAAATGAGAGGGGGAAAAAAAACAAGAGATAGAAATCTTGCAAAGTAATTACACAGATAAGGCAGTTAGGTTAGACTTCAGCCTGTAAGAAAAAATGCAAATGATGTGCAATTACAGGACTGAATTTGATAGAAGAAATCATTGGCACCAAGATACAAGGGAGATGCATCCTGCATTGCTTTCATAAATACAGCTATTTCACTCTTCATTAAACATTGCGTTGCCCTCGTGGCTCTATAAGCATCTCAGCGTCTAAGCTGCAGCATGTTCGTTCTCTGTGACAGACATTTGGCTCGTATAGCAGGCCTTGCAATTTGTTGTATAATGCTGCATCTTGCATCAATGAAATTCCTTTCACTTACAGCTAAAATATCCCGAGGAGATTAGGAAACTCAATCTGGCTCACTAACCAACTAGATTATTGCTTTCACCACTCCCAGAAGCTGAGCAGAACATTTTAAACATTTAAGTCTGTACTGTCAACAGGATCAAAAACCTTTATACCTTTGGAGGTTTAAGCTCCTACCAGATGGTAGCAGGCTAACAGATATTGTTATATCATCCATCTTCTGGAGGATCAAAATGCAGACTCTTAACGCTTATAAGTGCACCACACGTTCAGTGCAGATGTAAAGCATTTCATCTTGGTCACCATCAAATTTAATGACCTTTGTGAACACATGTCCAAATATAGATGACATTGATTTAAAAAAAAAAAAAAGTATTATATGTAGGGTTTTTTTTTAAACAATCTGTGTTCTACATCCGTGCACGGCAAAGGTGCTTAAAAGATTTTAGGTTTTTCCAAACTTGATAAGATAACTAGCTAGGACACTGTTGTAGATCCTTGTATTTTCTCCATTAATGCCCTTTACCTTGATCTGTTTCTCACAGAGTTATTACAGCACAGAGAAGGTGAAAGCCCCTTCACGTTTGAAAGAGCATATTGAGCTACTCTGAGTCAGAGTCTGTTACAAATGACAATACTGATATTGACTCATAACAGGCTGCTCCTCCATGAATTATTCCCTTGATGTGAGACCTGCTCACATAGCACACTTAATTAAGTTAAACCAAAAGCAATAAATAAGATATTTGACACATGAGCACTGTTGCTTGTCCTCATTCAGAGAACTAAAGCAGCAGGTTCCAGGTCAGGCCCAGACAATGGATGAGACCAATCACATTGACATAAAGTTAAGGCCAGGCCTCAAAATTGATAGAAAATGCGAAACCACCCAGCGCTGGCGAGATGGGTATCTCTGGCGCTCCCCCTGCCAAGGATCAGCTAAGTGTCTGCTATGTCGCAGACATCAGAATTCAATCTAGCTGCTCCATCTGTTCACACATAAACACTTTCATTTGATATGGGCTGCCCATCAAGACTGACGGCCTCAAGTTCACCTTGCGATCTGAGATGTCTTACACTGTGGTCTTATAAAATGTGATGGATGACGAAGTGCGTGGGGTTGGTAGAGGCCTAACACACAATTCAAAGTCTTCATCACAGGGATATGATGTTTAGAACAACGAAGCAGAGTAAACACTAGTAATGGAGCTACAATCAGAGTTAAATCATCATGTGATATTAACATGTATAATTTGTTTTTCTCAATAACTTTAACAGTCTCTCACTATTTATTTTATTTTTGTTTGAGAACATCAGGTCTGCAATAAACAATTTCCACAGTATCACACTGGGTCATTGTACTGAACATCATCATCTGACATTTAATTAAACCTTTAGTTTCTAGGGTAAACATCTGCTGAACAGAAAAAAACTAAAGTTGAACCAAGGTGTATTAACTAAACAATAGAAAATGCCAATTATGCAACTCCCCATAAATACAGTTAACTGAAATAACACTCGATATATTGGAATTCGGTTAAAAGAGTACTCTGCGTATTTAGTACTGCACTCCTATAACATAACTTAGTACTCGTTATGGACTGTTTTTCAATCATAACGTCAATTCAGCACACTAGAGACATCCTTTTTATTCCATGCATTGTTTTCCTTGACAAAACATGGCACTTGCATTACCCACAATGCCTCAGGCCACTAGTCTCTAGGAGAGATTAAGGAATTGGCTATAGATCTAGTAAATTAATGTCTTTCTAATTCCATACCCACAGATTGGTTTCACTTTGAAACATAAACTTACATGCAATGTGCAGGCTGGCCTCCCTGCTGACGATGGTGCCAAAAGAGTTGGATGCCAGACACTGATAGATGCCAACATCTTCCTCTTTATTTAGATGCCTGATGTGTAAATTCCCACCCATGAGAGAGTAACGTGACCCTGGTCTGGGCAGAATGAAAGAGTCATTTAGCTTCCACCTGTGAAAGCAAACACATGACACACAAACAAAATTTCCTTAATACCTAAAGTTTAGGTGCTGTTTAATCTTTCATATGTGCCCTCTGATAAAATGACAGGCTGCTTCGAGAGCACTCAGCTAAATGGCAGGTAGTCCAAAGAATAGGGAAACACTATCCAGTAGCCTAAACTATGACATTGCAGCACTTTTTCTGGATGAAGCAGAAAAGACAGAAAGAAAGAAAAGTGTAAAATATAATATAATAATAAATGAAGAGATGGGCAACCAGATACAGTCATTTAAAAAACATTATTCATTTCTATTTATGCTTTCAGCCACTTCAAACACAAAACTTACTACAAGTCAAATGATCTATATTCCTGTTTTCACTGTTTGTCCATCAGCTACAACCTCCTGAGGAAGCCTCCCCCTCCAATCATAGTGATTATCAGACAGGAGGGCCAAGCACCAGGACATGTAAAGCACAGGATAATGGTGCTTTCTGATTAAACATCTTATTGAGAGAGAGAGAGAGAGAGAGAGAGAGAGAGAGAGAGAGAGAGAGAGAGAGAGAGAGAGAGAGAGAGAGAGAGAGAGAGAGAGAGAGAGAGAGAGAGAGCGTGTGCGAAGGACCAGCAAGATGCAATTATCAGCAATCAACTTTTAACCACGCAAGTTGTCTGCGTTTCTTGACTTGGTTAACTTATTGTATGTTGTATATACATAATTAAGACACGTCACCATAACCTCAAATACTTACATAGATTACAAGGTTCTGTTTCTCGTTAAGTGTGAACAGTAAAGTGTTTATACATGAAAAGGATTAAACTTCTTCACTTTGGCAGAGATCCTTCTAAATGTATTCATATGCATCTACCACTTCAATAGGTCCTTGAAATTTTCTGCGTTACACTCAGCCTAAGATACTGTGGAAATGGTGCTTTTATTCTCAAGCCAAGACAAAGGGTTAGAAAATGAGAAAAAAAAAGGGAGTAAACAGACTAACAACAAAAAGTGACACTTGCAAAATGACATTTAAGAAATAGATTTTCACAAAAGAAATAAGGGACAATTAGGTTGAATGTTAGCTCTTCAGTCTTGATTAGGTTTTCACTGCTCTCTGTCAAAAAGGAGAACTGAGGTTTCTATTTTTGAGTTTCTTCTTCCTTTTCCACCGTTAAGACTTTAGACAAAGAAAGCAGCAGGCAGGGCTGAAGAAGCGAGGGACAGAGAGGACATATGCAGCGGTGCAATGCTCAGCGACAGGTTGGCTGATTAGATTGATTTAGTGATTTGGTGTTGCAGCTGAAACACAAGCGCTCCAGATGAGAGAAATCAAGGGGCCATGGTGACAACTTGGAGTGGAGGATCTATGTGGCAGCAGTCGTTGGGTAGTCTTAGACAAATTAATTTGACCTTGCTGTTCCTGAAATAGACCATTCAGCATATGGTGTCTTACTGCTGAACCTCACATGGACCAAAAACCTGATCGAAAGTCATTTCCAAAGCTGGTGGACATAACCCCTGTTTAAAAACAAAAGACCACTGTGATGTAAGTTGAACTAACGACAGCAATGTGTCCGTCTGAATATCAGTTCCTTCATTGAAAGGGATGATATATCTTGTGATCAATCTGGAAATCACTCCCTATTGTGGTTCTAAACTGCCACAGTTGGTGGCACTTCATGCAATTAAAGAGCTAATTAAAGCAATATTTGATTTGATAAAGAGCTCAGCACACACAGAAAGACAAAAAGAGATTTGAACTCAGACGGCTTTTTGCTAAAAATAAAGACAGAAATAAAAACAGGCAGACAACCCAGACAACAAAATAGCAACTAACTGTGTGATAAGTCTCTCAAACCAAACGATAAGATCTAGCACATTCATTTCAATTTGTGTCCATTAAGCATAACACCAAGGATCTTCAAGCTACATTAACGACTGCCTATGCTGATGGTATGAGGGATAGTTTCAACCTATTACACAATAAATCCTTGACTTTGCTATTTGCATTTAATTACACTGAAAGGAGTGCAACAGGCCCCATTTGATAATTATTAATTAATAGCTTGATGCACTTGAAAACAAATCATTTGTCTTTTGTCTTAATTTGTCATCAGTTTAGCAGCAGAGGAACCGAGCATCAATTTGTTTCTAATACAATTATTGGGGATTACTGAGCAACACAAGGCTGGAGCACTGAACAAATACAATAAACAGCTACTGTCTTTCCTGTACTTCAGCCCATTGAGTGATTTGCATCATGTAACAATCATCTCCACATCAGAAAGACGTCCTGACATCTGTTTTTTGTTTTTGCTCTTCACCGCCTCCGTCATGACAGCAGCTTAGTTTTGATGCGTAATCCTCCTGGATCACATTATCTTCTTAATGGTCATTGTTATGATGGGGTGGGGAGCTCTCAAAGAGAAATCTAGAGAGGATCAAATCTTCCTGCAACTAAACAACAAACCAGCAACTAACTGAGACCAGTCATTCTCAAATTACCCATGACTGACAATAAAGCTAACACACGGCTGCCAGTGAGTCTTGAGGTCTACAGATGCCCACTTCTCCCAGGGCATTAAATTCAGCGTCACTTGATTTTCAGCACAAATGTTGTACTTAAAGGCTCTGGGGTTTACACCTATTACATTAACTGTGAGTATAACGCCAAGCCTGCAGGTTTTACCTGTAGAAGGGAGGTGGGTGGCCCTGGGCTTCACAGCTAAACACCACTTCTCTGCGATTTTCGCCAGATTGAAGGGGAAACACCACACTGCCAGGTTGTTTGGTGAACACAGGCCTCAGCAGGACTCCGCTTCCTGTGTGGAGAACCGACAAAACTACATCAGCTTTGAAGTCCTGGTGAGCCTGAAAACCACTTATCAGAAACAATTTTTCTGCAGAAATAGAAGAGGAAGAAGGAAATATGGAGGAAGAAACAAGTGGACAACAATTCTTGCACAAAAGGCGGAACTGCTATAAAACACCTGTTTGGTATGGGTCAGTCAGCCATGTGAGTACAGACCATGAGCATATTTCACATTAGTCAGAAAACCTTGCTAAATCCCTAAGGTGCTGCATAATCAGCTGGTAACCTTCATAAAAGTTTAATGCAAACATCTGAATGTACAGACCTGTCAAAGGCACACTGCACACCCACTGCTTCAGCACAATTTCATATAAAACCTCTAACCTTTGTCCAATAAATAGTCTAAAATAAAATGCCACAACAAATAATGACAGTCATGTGATCTTATTTTGAAATGGGCATCAAAATCATGCCCTTTGCACCTCCAATGAAGAAAAATGCCCATAATTTGAGGTGGTGGATACTTCAAAGATTGTTTTTCCTCTCTAAAAGACATCAAGACAAAAAAAGATGAGTTTTATTGGGAGGAAGAGGAATACAAAAGGATTCAGTATTTTGCATATATGTACTGGATACACTGGTTATTATAAAGATTATTTACTAAGCTGCAGATGTTCTACATGATAAAAAATATTGTGTATTTAGTGACATTATAGCTTTGCCGATTTATTGTCATTGTAAGAAAAAAAACACGCACACACACCAAAGACAGCAACTTGTCCAGTGTGACATTTGTTTACCAGCTAATTACCAAGGTACAATACAAAATGCTTGCTGAGCTGGAAAAACCCACAGAAAAACTGACCCATGGGGCAGTCCACATTTCCCTACAACAAACATTTCATTCTGTGATGGAGGGAAAGTTCATTTGGATTTGCAGAACACAACTGCATTTTCTGTAATGGCACAGAAGTGAGAAGATTCTGTGGGTAGGGTAACTAATTTGTATGAGATGAGGGTATCATTTTCAAGTCCCAGGAGCCCAGAGAGTGCAGGTTCATCCTCAAGACTCAAAATAACTCTTTGAGAGGGTGGGGGTGGTTGAAAAAGGAACCTTGTATGCTGATTGTTCCTCTCCACAAGGATGAACTTCTCAGAAAGTTACACAGAATAAAAGACCATGTAATTATAATTTTCGTTAGATGAAGCGCGTCCCTAGAAGCAGCATGGTGAGATGATTGATTACCTCTAGACACACGCTCAAACACAAGTTCTCACTTGTACACACATTTGCCACGATGATAAAGCCTACGCTAAACATTAGATGAATCATTGTGCCTTAATAAGGTGATAAATAATTTTTGTTATCAAGTCAAAAACCCTTAAATACCTAAAAACAACATTAAATTGTGACTGTGCAGTTGATATGCTCCAAACACTTTTACTATTAATTAGCACTTTGACACATAGAAATCCAGAAGTGAGAATTAAAGGGCAGAGCATTAATTAAAATTAATCAGTGTGTGCATATATACTCACATATACATATATACACACACACACCAGTGTCAGAATCTGATATATATATGGAATTTCATGATTTTGAAAAAAAAAAAAGTTAGTGAGCATAGTGAGTGATCCTTGCCTTAGACACTTACACTTATCATGTGTGCCCTGCTGCTGCTATGCTTTAAGAACAATGGCAACAGAACAACATTACCGTGACCACAGGCAAACAGCCTAAACACACTGAACCATAACTTTTGCATAACCGTGGTGTGTACTGCACTCTTAATTCCCGAATCGACTGCAGTACACAAACCTGGCTCAATTTTCAATTAATGGGAAATTAACCAACACCGATATTTAGTTACAGTCCATGCTCCCGGTTACACATTTGCATGCACTGAACTGGCCCGATCTTTGGAAGCACCGAGGCAACTGTTGCTAAAATGGTGAAAAAGAATAATGAGGAGGAATTGAGCTCCGAGCGCTGTGCCTGAAGGCTCGGTTCAAAATGATGCAAACTCTCTGAAACTTTTTCAGAAATGAATGTAAGATGTGGTAAGGAAAGCAGAATAACTTAGTGGTAATCAAACACTGAGGGGCTGCAGTGCACGTATAATTTATGGTGTATATACAGTTTTGTCATCCTGATTGCCTATAATGTAAACCTACGGTGTTGTCCTATTCTGCACACAGGACATGTCTGTCCGCCCTGGAAGAACTGAGGCTGTGCATAATGTATGATTTCTGATACTGGGCTACTTGAATAAAATTTGACTTGACATGACTCCTATCCAGCAGGAATATTTAATTTTGTGGTGGCATAAATATTATGGCTTCAGCAGACTGTGGATGTTTCCAATTGACTATCTGACAAATTCTTACTCCTTTTAAAATCTAAGAGTCAATAAATCCTGTTGAACCAATGTCAGAATCTGATAAGACAAAAACAGACAATAAGTGGTCATCAGGAAAGTGTACCAGAATCCTAACAGGAGGGTGAGTGCACAATGCTCTAAGTACAAAGATGGAGGTCATTATGAAAGGGTTTTAAAAAAAAAAAAAAAAAAAAAAAAAGGCCATTTTGACTCATATGTCACCTTCTGCCAGATGGTGATATGAGCAGCCATTTTTGAAGGTCCCTCAGACAAAACAGGACTCAGCATCGAAGCACAAGTGTAAGGCAGAGGGAGCTGCTTTGGAGACTGAAATAAAAACTAATCTCAAATTCAATACTAGCTGACAGCAAATGAATTCCTCCAGCTTACCTCAGCATGAATAAACAGGCACATGGGGAGTCAGCTGTGGGGGAGGTATCGGTCGTTTGTGAGGTCCCAAATCCATTCGTTTCAGCTCAGGGTTTTATGCATCAAATAAAAAAAGCCAATCTTGCTTTTTAAAGCATCCTTCTCCTCTGTCCAGGCTGATAAGGTACACCCTTAAGGTCTCTCATTCAGGGGCAGCAAATGTTACTCCAGAGCAGAAAGAAGGTTGGGATGTTTGGCCAAGTTATAGATGTAATCTCATCTCATCTAATTACTGAAATACGTTTGTTTCAGGGCCCCTAAAACACCGGCAAAATAGTTGAAAAGGAAAACTTGTTAATGGACTGTTCCAGGCGATACTGCTATGACTGTTAGCTCTGGTGTGCTATAACTGTACTGTAAACTAATTATATTTACTGTCTGTAAGGAAAGACACGTGGCTGACACATTTGTACCCAATACCCCTAACATAACTATGTCACATTATTCTCTAGCAAATCAAAGCTAGTGCATTTAAAATTCAGTAACACCACCAGTAATACCCCTTGTATTCGAGAGTATCCCACGCCATGTTCGCTGGGGAAAACAATGAATTAGGTCCAAATCCATATTTGGGAGTGGCAAATTAAATCTAGTTTTTTGTTGTTGTTCCCTCTATTAAATGTCTACATAAACCCAGGAACATATTGCCTCTGAGAATGCCATTTGTCATCTAACTGTTGTAATACCCCTACAGTTTCCTCCTTAGAATTGGTTAGAAGGTTATTTGTCACTTACCAGCTGCTATAGTACACACTAATAGAAACATTCATCATGGATTATAACTGTACCATAATGCTTCCAAGCACAATAACTTACAGAGTGCTTGACTAGACCATTAATGGTTTTCATTTTTGGACAATGCAGAGTGTGTTCCTGTACTGTAAATATTTCTTACAATAGGTAACACAAGCCTCATAAAAACTGTTAATAAGCTTTAAAGCAAAACTAAAAGAGCACACTCTTTTGGTCTCAGTACAAAAAGCACTTACAGAGGCTTAAACTGCCGTGATTAGTGATGCTGAACATGAATATTTCTGATAATATAGATCTGATAATAACCATTAAGGGATAATTACGGTCACATCTGTGCTTCTGTGTAGGATAATCTAAAGTCGTGTTAATTTAAGCACGTGAAGACGCTCATGCCAGACCTTATAATAACACAGATCAGATTAATAATTAGAGCTCTATAAGTAACACTGAACCTGTGAAAACATCTAAATTGGATTATTTCCGATTCCTGAATAAAGTGAAAATACAGCTACCTATGGGAGGAAGAATCGCTAGGGAATATTCCCCCATCTTCACATATTCAGAACTTCAAAGAGGCAATAAAATCCTTGCTTAAGGATTCCTGAAAGGCTTTGCCATGTTCTGATGGATCAATGAGGTAAATCAATATTTGAAACTGGGATGCACATATGGGAGCACAGAGTAAAGTAAAAGTATGTGAAGGAGATTATAATGCAGTCCTTCATTTCTGCTCACTCTCATCACTATGAACCTGCTTTAAAAGAACAGGGGTGGGATATAAAAGTCTTGTGAATATTTATTTAAGGTGACAGCTAGCTGTGTCATATTAAAGGTTACATCATTTTAAGGCTGGCCTGAAAAAAAATTCTTACATGTCTAAGCATATATTATTTTTTGGTCACTGTATCATCGCTCCTGGCTGTGCAAAGACGCCCTGGATGCTATCCCTGGATGCTAGCAAAGTTTGACGACAGCTGAAAATGGATCAGCTGTCATGTTTACCGAGATCAGGCAAGTATCATCAAAAAGGTGGAATCCCTTTAGAAAAGAAACATACAGTTTGTTTCTGTGTTTCCTGTAGCTCAGCACAAACAGAAGAAATGCAGTTTCTTTCACCAAGACTCACATTAGCCTCAAAACTTCAAAATGCATTTTTGTCCCCCAATCACTTGCTCTAAAAGCACTTTAGGAACACAGGTCCTGAGAATGTGACTGTGCATAACAATGCATCCCAAAACCAACACAAGGAACAATTATATTGACAACACATGTTAGTAATTTCTTACGATGTAAACATTTCATGGCCTGAGAGTTTTTATTAGAACTTCCAATATTCAACAAAACCAACACACAGGATTTGTTTTTGCTTCCATAGTTGCAATAAGAGCTTTATTGAATACTTTGTCCTGATTGGCTTGTCTGAGGTGAGGGATGTCTGAAAACCTGACATTTAATCATATCGCTCGAACAAGTTCATTGCTTTTTCATCAAAACAAACATCAAGACCTGTGTTTCTCCTGAACAGTAGAAACGCTCAACTAACCATGTAGACTTTTCTGTTGTTAATTCTGAATTATTCTGAGAGCAAAGAACACTTGATTGATGGTTAGAGCATTAACAGCATTACTAGACATGTTTATTTCATATATTTCTGTTTCAAGTGCTACTAAACCTTCCATGCCAACTACAGATGTTCCTATGATTGCACTCCTGCCAATTATTTTCAGACATGTTTGTAAAGTCATTAAGTTTCTAGCAAAATGTTTTGAAATCAATAATTTGCTTTCTGGAAAGTGACGGTGTAATAAAAGGGACCATGAACAGCCAGATTCTGCATGGAGATTTTTATTTTCCTTCCTGGTGATGATTTTCTCCTAATGACCAGAGTACTGTACATCAGTTCACTGATACGTGTTAATGGTTCTGAATCATGTGGTGTCTTAACTGAATAAGGTTCCTATGTGTTCTATCAGTGCAGATAATGAGTTCCTTTAGAACAAAAGGGGTTTTTTTGATAATGCTCTACTAACCAAGTTATGACCAAATACCTGTAACACTAGTTCTGCCTGTTGAAACTGCTGAGCTTGTTGGTAAGGACCTACCTAGAAATACCAATCCAACACCCTCACGCTGTGCTTTCTCTATTTCTGCATTCTAAAATGCTTATCGTGTCACAGAACACAGAAGCTTTGGGGGTCTGTCGGTATATTGCACCATACTTGTCTGGCAAGCAGAGCATATGTAATGTAACCCCATACTAAATATTAATGCTGAGTTACTCTGTGTTATCAACTGGGAGTGTGAGCTTCGAGAGTGAGGCAAGGCCTGTGCAACACAGTACTTTTCAGAAACAATCCACCCTCTGCTCCTCTGTTTAGAACTAATTTGCTTTGAGTAGATAACTAAACGTGGATTCTGCTTCTCCAGAACGAATTGCAGTCGTACGTTGTGTGGCAGGGCCCTACAGTGCAGTACAGAGTGCAGACCGTTTCCATGAAGCTGTTTGAGAACAAAGCGGTTTGCAGGTTTGCAGCATGGCAGGCTTCTATCAAAATGTATATGCATTTAACAGACCGCTTAAGTAGGACATAATATGTGATCCAAACTAGTTGTGTAGTTTCTAATCCCACAGTGAGTCACGGTTCCCTGAGGAAAGCCTCATTAGACATCCACTGATGTGTATTGGATTTAGTGATAAGTGGTGCTAATTGCCATGTAGGCAAATTTAGGTGCCGACATGCTGCTGTGTTTTGGAAAAGAGATGTGCATGCACAGACAGACACACAGTGACAGCACACATACATGCATGCACACTAATTATTTTGGGTGCCAGCTGCGAGGAGGGGCTGTTGATTTAGAAAAGCAACATGAAAGATTATTCAATCCTCAAGATACTGCGCTTATACGACAAAGCCCTTATTCATCTTGTTCCCAGTTAGACATTCTTCAAACTCACATTTGACCCTGAACATTTTGTAAGAGGAAAATTAGGTCTCTCATTAAAGGCAAGATCAATGACAAGATATCTGTACTACTACAAGTGCAATCTCAATTAGAGTAACAATCGAGGCAGTCTTTAAAATGACTGACTGCACACTCAACTGCGAGATAGGGACTGTCTTTCAGAGATATAAACCTGGCTTATTTGTCTGCAACGGGATTCACAGGTTGGATACAAAAGACAAAGCTGCTACGCACAACTGAGGGAATGTTGATTTGCTGCCTTGAGCTGCCAGTGACAACAATGTGAATCTTTTCTGCCATTTGTAAAATTGGTGAAAAGCTTTGGGTGCACTTTACCATAAAAACCTTTAGTTTTCCATTTGACTTTTAAGTGCCATCTGTTGTGCATGACTAGGCACCATCACAAAAGCCTACAAAATATAAGAATTCAGAGCTCCTATGCTAACAACATAAAAAGTGCATGTTTGGGAAGCTTACCTGCCAGGCACTCCACCAATGACAGCAGCAATGTAAGTTTCCATAGCAACTCCATTTTAATGGTCTCAGGTCACTACAAGCTCACATCCAATCACAGGTGTGTAGAATCCTGGCTTTGTCCTCTGCAGCACTTTCACCATTCTTCTGTTAAATGAAGAGGAGGGAGAAACCATTAGGCATTCAGAACCAGTGGTCTCATCAGACTGCTATTTCACAAGCACAGCAATTGCCCACTTTTACTAGAGGACAGTAAAAAATATCAATCAACTTAAAAACCGAAAAGTCTTAGCTAATCAGGTTTAAACAGGAAAACAATTTGCAAACAATTTGGAGCTCTGACATTTAATGGCAGCTCTATCTGAAAATTCAGATACTGTGATAGTCTGGGTATAATGCATATGTGTGAGAATAAACAAGAAATCCCTCCATCTTGTGCAAACTCAGAAAATGAAGAGCAAAGCACTTAAGTGTGCTTACCATTAAATAATAGGGATCGTGTCTTTAAGAGAAACATAAAGGGATTGCTAGCTTGTACTCAAACCTGCTGAGACAAAACAAAAAGCAAGCTGGTTGTCAGACACATCCCTAGCATGTAATAAAGCACTGGCCTGGCTCCTCCAGTTCTTCTGAGCTCGGGGGATTATGTATTTCTGACATAAAGAGCTGACTGTACGCAGCACAAAACCATTTTCAGTCCTCTAGGAGACTCATACAATTGATTTTCCCAAGGACTAAATAGTAATTTATCCCTGCTTAGACTCAAATGAAGTCTCAAAAAGTTGTGAGAAGATAATGAGACATATTCCTCCTGTCACTGTTGAACCATGATATATGTATCTGTCTAAATACCCTAACATCCCCACATGATGATAACTAGGATCCTTTTTGACAAAAGAGCAGATAAATGTTTGTGTACAAGAAGCTGGTTATGAAATGAGAAAGGATGAAGGGTAAGAGGAAATTAGCCATTGTCTTTGCTCAAACTGACTCCGGTACATTTAACTGACTGATGGCACAGTTTCCCCTGACTACACACCATCAGCATGCTGAAATAAATGAGAGGTAAAATTAATAAGAACATACAGTATAGTCCATCACGAAGCAAGTGCTGAGAAAAGCAGAGACAAGTGAAAGATTATACTTTCATAGTTCCTCAGTTATGTGTACACCTCTTATCGTTGCGCCACTGAAAGGCATGACAGAGCATAGTGATGCTTATGTGAATAAGTCAGCTGTGTCCCTGACACATTCGCCTACACCACTTTTCCTTCTGCCTGTACTAAAGCATTAAAGGTAGGACTTTTCCCCTATAAATCTCATTATGAAAATTGGGTTTAGAGTGTCATCTTAGTTCCAACTTATCTTGCAGTTATTAGGATGCAAATGTCATGAGTAAATGTTGGCTTTTAATAATAAAACAGATTTCAAATCCCTTCTTGTGCTCCTAGATATTTTTGGAGTGCTCCTCCTTTGAGGGAATAATTGTGAGAGATGCACTGAATAAATTATTCTGCACAATGTTTTTAAAAGAAAAAAAGAGGAAACTAGAAATTCAGCAAAACCATATATTTCGACTTCACACCTATTCCATGCAATTTAAATGTTTGGACAACACCTAAAATTAATATCAAAAAAATAAATAAATTTGACTACCAAAGTAAATACACGTGTCACCTCAGGCTGTAGTTTTAGCTGTCGCTGCAAAGTGACACACTGACAAATTCATGCTTTCAAAAACCGTTCAACTAATTGTCATCTAAAATTAATTTATCTTGCCTTTAGATTACACAAGCCAACACGAAGAGAAGGCGTGAACGAGACATGGCGTTCATAGGAGCAGGAATCTGTAGGACTCTAACAGCAATCTCTTGATCTCCCAAGCCCTAAAGACGCGAGACGTCACAGAGCAGGGTTAGTTGGGGGATAAAAACAGCCTTTTGATCCAAAGAAGCTCAGCACTATGGTGATGGCTACAGCAGTCAGGGAGAGCCTGTGCAGTATTTGACTTTCTCTTCAATGCTAATTAATTACCCTTGTGACCTTGAGTGCTTGTGACAAGGCCAATGACTTACTTTCATCCCAAATTGATTCTCTGATTTGTTTGCTGTATGAGATGTAGGTTAATGACAGGGAAGGCTTTCAAATTTCCCTTTCAAGTTACACCCACTTTCATGTTTCTGGAAAAAGCCAGTGATTGAAAAACGGAAAATGATCAAGGTTGAAATTACAGCACCGGCCTAAACATTTCCTGATGTATTTAGACGTTAGAACAGCAATGAATTCAGACTCATTTTGCAAATACAAAGACTCAATGCAGTAAGTGACACAGATTTACATATTTTGTTTGTGTCTAGGTAATAATTTTACCACTGCTGACCCTTTGATGTGCTGCACACAGCTCTGCCCAGCCTGTCAGTCCCTCATACTGCTCTCCATGAAACTGACATTTCAGCTTGACTAAAGGAAATAAACGGTTTTGACATTAGTTTGCTAAACGTGTGCCAAAACATCAGTGACTGATTTGGGGAGTTTAAAACATTTCAATTACAAGCAAGTCATAATGATGAGAGAGGTTTTGCAAAATGTCAGGTGCAGCCCAGAGATGTTATCACCGACTACATAACCTGCGCATAAAAATTTCTGTAAATAGTTTGATAAAGAAAAAAATGTGTAAAACGACCAAATGTCACATTATTATAAAAGCCAACTTCTCCAGATAATGTCTGGTCTAAAGGAAAACATTACTGCACATTTTTAGGTGAAGACTAAACAATGTTGACAATTAATGAAAGTTATTACAAAGCAAAAAAAAAAAAAGTTACTAATTCAGACTTTGCTAGTTTTCTCCATGTTTTTCTTTTTTAATTGAAAACTGAATCTCTTTAGGTTTTGAGACAGAACAAGCAAGATTATGGGATTTTTCATGTTTTTCTGACATTCTATCCTTTGTTGCTTGAGGAGTCACCTCTATGTCAGAGATGTATTATATTGACTTTAAGGGCTGCAATTATTTCCATTATTGATTCATGTTCTGATAATTGTTTTGTGAAACAGGGATCACTGCAGCTGTAGTCCATTAGGACTTCATGTAATCACATGAAACGAATGCAATGCAAAGCAGAACGCTTCGATAAAAACCTGAGCACTTCATTTGAATGCAGCAGCTTTGAGGGAGTCTTCAGATTTCTGAAAACAAAGCCCTTCTCCAAACTTCAGTGTTGTCAGAGTGACGCATCTTCTCTGACGGTGCCAGCTGGAGTGATAAACCACAGACTGTAGTTCAGTTGATTTGACCCTCTCCACTACACTCGATCTCTCTGATGCCATCAATTGTTCACGGCTAAAAAACGTATTAATAGAAGGGTTCTCCAGGTCGGATGGTTGAAGTGTTCATGTGAAGATAAACTTCACACTAAAGTGCATGAGCAACACACACACACCCTCGCGCACGCACGCGCGCACGCACACACACACACACACACACACTCTGCCCGAGTTCTGAATCATGAATGAGACCAGACTGCCACACTCTGCTGCGAGACAAGACCTGGAAAAATGGCATACAGTGCTGCATCTTTAATCACCGGAGTTGTGACTTCACTTGATCTGCAGACACCAGCTCGATCCGTGTTCTTCTGCATGTGAGGCTCATCGCACTTTTCTGAGTCTCTTCAGTCATTTAAAATTCATTTTCTGGGGGTGTTAACGCTAAGACTAGTCGTTGTAGGGAACGTGACATTTCTTCCTAATGCTGCATATTTTGAACAGTGTAAATATTAACGATATCAAACCCTAATCACACGATAGCATTTTACAATTACATATTATAATAAATCATTAAGGACTATAGACACTATACGCAGCTTCAAGGGAGCAATTAAGATTTCCCTACTTTTATACCATACATACATTTAATGGAGTGCTGGGGCGACCTCTACACTGACCATATTGTTGTCCTTTAAAGGTTTGCAAGTCATTTTTCATCTTCATCATAGAGATGCCATTGTTGCTGCTAAGCAGGTGTCATATCTGCTGGAACCATAAACATGCCTGTAGCCTGAAGTACAATTTTATCATGAAAAGACAGACTGTACTTTCATAGGGTATTTTGAAGGTGTTTACTCCTGTAGGTACTAAGTGTAAACACTGAACTCAAGGGTACTTTTTAAGTTCCACAGAGATGAATGAGTACAAAGAAAAACTCTCCCCCTCCCAGTCTTGCTCTTCAAGAATCTTTATGGCTATAAGCACTGAGCTCAGAACTTTCTTGAGCTAACGCTTCGTGTGTGCCAACCCATTTTCCTTCCCTCTCTCACAAATGGCACACCACAGGAGCCAACGTATTCCCCAGCCAAACTCCTACCTCAAAAAGTGGCACAACACAAAGAGACTAATGGACTTTTGATCTAAGCACACAAGCCGCAGGCATGCCATAACACATGCCAGCTTCTTCATTTCTGTAGACCGCACTAGGGGCGCTCCAAGAAATGCTCATCCCAATCTCCCTTGTGACAAGATCCACTGAATGTGTTGAAGGGTTCTCACTGCATGCATGCTCAAAATCCAAAGTTTTGACATAATAAGGAAAGCATATGCCAATAATTTACAAGCCACATGTCACAAAGTAATTAATTACTCAATAAACAAAGATTTAGAAATAATCTGTGACTAGAGTGGCCTAGATTTATATCACTTTAATTAGGTTCCTGCAGCAAACAGAGTATTTGTCTTACAGCTGATGCTTTCTCCGACTAAATGCTTTTATGTGCAAGTGGATTTTTGCAAACTACAACCTGAGAAGGGTACTTTCAATTTGAAAAGTCAATGTGTTTTAAAACAGAAAAAAATGGAAGTGTATTACCAATATAGATCACATATATTTTGTAAAGATCGTTTCTCTGTGACTTACGTGATATTTCTCTGAGTAGGACCTAATGTTTACAGACGGACATGTCACTGACTCAAGAAGAGGAGGAGGTTGGAACATGAAGTTTATAGTTCCCCACTGAGCGGTGCCTGGTGTGCATGACAACACAAAAACATGCAGCAAAAGACTGAAGCATTTGGATGCAGGGCTAATTCCCTGCATACTGATTAATCTAAATCAGGCTTGTTGATTCTAAACATTTTAAGGCAATAAGTAAATGATGAGCCAAATGACTTCAGTTCTGCATGGCTGCTGCTCAGCTGCAGACAGTTGAGTTAGTGTAAAAGTTCCCTGGAATATAAAGGGTTGATTCAAACTATTTCCACCTGATGCACTTCAATGTGAAAAAACAAAATAAATACAGAAATTTTAAAAACTATTATACAACTCAGCTGTGTTGGTGATCCACTGCAGTTGTTTAACATAAAGAAGTATGAACAGCAGAGACACAAAACTGAAGAAACCATGTGGACCACCCCCTACACACACTTTTGTCTGCATCAATCTTCCCCAGTCTTTGTACCATGTTTCTGTTTCTGCTTCTCATGAAACCCAGACTTTGCTTGGTGGGGCACTGAACTTCCACCCTCCTGTTCTTTTGGAGCCAGTGACCAGCAGAAATGGGTCCAGTTATAAGATGTGTTTGCAGCCACTTCAGTGCAGAAGGTAAGAAGTAAGTGCACCCCTAAATAGAGGGAATTAACCCGTAGCTTGTGGCGCAGCAGTAACACCAAGTGAACATCCAACTGGATCTAAGTTAATGTGGAACAAAAAGTGCGCTCTGACTTGCAAAATGACAAGCGGTAAATATTGAGTCTGAGAGTGAGTGACAGAGGAAATGACAAAAAACCCTGAGCCACATCCAGTTTACTTTACAGGAGAACCTGATGTGCGATGCAGCTTCCTCTCAAACATATGGACACTTGATCTGACGACAATAACTATGAAGGACCTCAGTCTGCACAGCAGTCAAGCTCGGTGCAATCAAGGATGAGCTCAATCCCTGTTGATCAAAGAAGACAAATGAGGTTTTAAATGAGCAGAACTGACAGATGGGTTTGTGCCCTCTTACATAAAAGGTCCACGGTATAAACTCTCACGGGGAGGACACGGGGAATGGTATTTTCTCTAAGGGGAAAAACATACAACTCAACTGGGAAATGGAAAACTGGGATTTCAACCTGTTCGTGGCTCTAAATGACGCACGGATACAAACATACAGGCCACTACACACCTGGCATGTGCGCAGAAAGCTGTTAGGAATAAAACAGTTACAGAGGAAGCAGAGTTGTAATAATCTACCTGAGTGTGTCCCCTGCGGTGGTCGCTGAATTCTGCCCCTTCTCTGATATCCATGTCACATCGCGCATCTCCTGCCTCGGCCGCTCAGTTAACTTCGTCTCTTCAAAGTGCGGATGTCGGCTCTGGCAGACACGGACAAACTCTCCTCTTCAGCCTCCGGGAAAGGCGACGCTGAGCGCCGGCGCTCTCTCTTCCCACTCTCGTGTTGTCTGAGTCCGAGGAGCAGCGTGTTTCCTCGGTGGACAAACACAAACACAAACACACACGCACACACGCACACACGCACACACTCTCCGAGCTCCGCACCCAGGCTGGTTCCGACCTAAAGCCCACGGCGAGGACTCACTGAGGTTTCACTCTTTTAAACGAGACTGTACAAATTCATCTCGGGAGTAGAAAGAGTGCACGGTCTGGTTGACGTCGGTGATCAGTCTGAGTGTCCGGCTCGTCCACAGGATACACTTCGCGTTTACGCACGGCGGAAGTGGCACATGGGACACGGGAGGTGGATGTACTTTTTTTTTGAGGGCATTAATGACTTAAATTATGTTAATGTTATTATTATTTATTAATTACTCAATTGCACAAACATATAAAAACGTATTTTCTTTGAAGTAATACTAATAATTATTATTTCTACTTAATTGTCACTGTAAAATACTGTTCTGCATGTAAAACAGAAGTAAAAGCGATATTTCCCAGCTAATAAGTTTTCCTGCTATTTCTCTTCTGTTATGTCTTAATGCTTCCAACAGTTGTCACATTAGCTCTTCCCTGTCACGATAAAACTTCGTTTATTTCAAACTCACCAAAATTGGTCTTAAAATTAAATTATAACATTTTCCGTTCAAAATAATACAAACTTTCCCATCAAACTGCTCGGTGAGAATAACTCTCCAAAAGCGTCACCCACAACAAAAGTTAACCTGCCGCCATCTTGATCGGCTACACAGACTTAGAGGTGAAGTGACGTCACACAGGCTAATTAGCAGCAAAGCTCCTCCCCATAAACACCTGTGTGACAACTGTAATCAGAGCAACTGGAAACAGCTGTAAAAGAAACCTAGTGGGGTAAGAAGTATAAGGTGCATATCAAGAAAGTGCATTTGCTGTTATGATATTTCACTTCCTTTGTGTATTTTGTCCGATGACAAAACTGGAGTTTAGTAATGTGACGTTGCCTCTTTGCTGCTTTATTAAATCATCAAACAGTAATAATTAAAGCATTAAATATCAAACCATCATATAATGCTTCTAGCTGTCACAAACATTTTTGACAGTTACACCAATTTTTCCTGAGGCGTTCACATTATTGAAAATTAAAACAACAAAGAAAAAAGCAGAGTTGCGTCCTCAGTAGCACATTTTTGTCAGGTAACGTAAAAGTGTTCCTGTAGTCATTTCTCATCATTACTTCTACACAGAACAGGATGAAATTGCCAGCTCACAAAGTTTAAACAGCTTATTATACAGTATGCTCTATGCCTCTGGCTCATAATCCACTCATAATATTGAGTGGGATTTAAGAGAATCTTTCTCTCCTTGAGCCAATGGCAGAGTGATAATTACAGAAGAAATTAATGAATGCCCCACTGAGCTAGAATGGCAAAACGAAAAAAGAATATTTGGATTAACGTACTGAATGAACATTTAGTATTCCTTAGCCACCCATACGCACAACTAATAATGTCACATCAAAGCTCTAAGGGAAACTTAATAGTATAGACACCCTAAACACAAATCTCTGAAACCAGGCCTGTGTTTTTTAGGAATTCTTTCATCATCACAACTGGAGGCAAATTTTCTTGGTGGTTTACTATCATGATTTCCAACAAGAAAAACTAACTGAATTTTACATCTTGCAGTTTCCTCAGTTTTTCTCTTTGCATGTAGCCATCCCCATGTGACAACAAGCTTTTTAATGTTGTTGTTGGAAGATGTCATTTAAATACACCAGTTATGTTTGTCCTGAGGCAGCAAATGAGATGCTGAAATTAGCAACTCGATGTTAATGATGCCAGAGAACAGACAGACAAGCATGTTTGAGGTTTTCTCTGCGAGGGCAAGAAAAGATATACTCTACTAGATGCATACAAAACAGTCATTTTAAATAAAAATATCTGTAAATGCAAACATGATGTGTACATATCTCATTATTGTATGTTTCCGATACTCCACTTTATCCTAACCTATACTTGCATCTTTTATATTCCAAACTTCTCAGTCAGTCAGTTTTAAACCGGATTAAAACTCTATAACTCACCTCTATGTGCTTCTTCTTCACAACCTTGTTTTTACTTTAGACTTTTCTCAACTCTCTTCAACCTGCATTTTAGGTAAAACTGATTGGTGCTTGTGAAAATGTGGAGGGTGTTGTATGCTGAAAATAAGTTTCTGGCACAGATGGTAGCCTGTTCATTGACTGAGTGAGGGCAATCTACCCTGCCCTTGTCTCTGCGTGATCTCATTCAGTTTTAATCAAACGAAACACAGTCAACAGCTCGGTCACCTGCTCAGTATTGCAGACAATACACTGGACTTCATCCTTATAGGACGGGAGGTTGTGGAATTAAACACAAGACTGATGCCTGGTGTCAGGATGCTCTCTGGCCCACAAAACTGGATAAGGACA
Source organism: Mastacembelus armatus (assembly GCF_900324485.2). NCBI lineage: Eukaryota > Metazoa > Chordata > Actinopteri > Synbranchiformes > Mastacembelidae > Mastacembelus > Mastacembelus armatus. Next base: position 26,567,410 of record NC_046639.1, read on the forward strand.
TCACTTTTTTCCACTGCAATGGTTTACTTGATTGTTTATTGTGATCTCTGATTAAACATATTTTTATGCACATTTGATGCAGGTGATGACAATCAAATGTTAGAAATTAACAGGCCAATGGCCTGACTATAATATGGAGATTGTCCTTATACAGTATGTGAAACAAATATGTCTGGCCTGATTTAGGCTGTTCAGATAAATATGTAGAAATAAACCATTTCCCAGCAGAAAATTCATCAATTCATGTTGGGCACAACATGGACAGATCACAGGGCTGAGACATAGCGGCAAAGACTCGCACTAATTTAGAGTCACAAATTATTCAAACCCCAGACTGCATGTCTTTGGACTGTGGGAGATTCCTGACCACTCATTTAAAGTCCACAGACAAAGGCCCAAGAACCTGTCTAGCTGTGATAACCACTGCACTGTTGTGCCGCCCCAAAAGCTAAATGTAAGCACTAAATACCATTAGAAGGACGAGTAGGAGTAATGTTTACATTTCAGACAAGGTGCAAGTTCTTTCATTAACCCTGCATTACTGTTTCTATGCCACAAAACAAAATTAGTGAACGACAAAGCAGGTTCCTTTTAGAGCTCGAACATCTCAATTAATTAAAAATTAACTGACAACAATTCTACTGCTAAAAAAGAAAGAACACAAGATTTAATCACCTTTTACGCTGATATAATGAACTTGTTGGCAGCAGGTATTTGTTTACACATCCACATGAAGTAGCATTGCTGTTTATTTGGAATCCTGTTTGTGATCAGCTGAGGAATGTAAGTCCGATATTCACTCTCGTTTTAGTCTCTAACTTGCCAAGTCCTGGGGAAAATACCTGTTGATTTAGCTACTGAATGCTCCACTGCTGTACATCTTACTGTGCAGTCACTAACTTTGGTGTTTAGTCCAAAAAGGAAATAAGCCAAATTTCAGTCATGGTTGTTGACTGAAGAGTGTGATGTCCTCTCTTCTCAGCTAAAGCTTATTTTGGAAACTCATAGGGGAAGTGTTCTTCATAAACAACATACATTATTTGAATTTTTATAGGCCTGTCATAATTTGGTTTCTAATAATAATTTTGATTTATGCTTCTTAACTAATTACCTTTTCCATTTGTATATATACAATTCATACTTTGTATATCATTGTATCATAACCTTAATTACCTGTTCCTGCCACTAGAAAAAATCCAAAGAAACCGCAACGTTTTTTGCAAATGATTAAATAAAGGAATAAATGATCAAATCAGATCACGTATAGTCACAAGAAGATGACTATCTGTTTCTAATTAATATTAGTTTGAAATGGTGTAACACAAAGGCTTTGACATTCACTTGTGACTCCTGGTTTCAAGAGCCAAATTGTCTGTGTGGGAGATATCACACAGAAAATCAAGAGGTAGTTTTTTCCTCTCGGCACCAGCCTTCACTTGCTGCACACTAATGACCATCTTGCCAAAGCGTTTAACCTTGAGCCAATCTGTCTTCTCACTTAGAAAAGCTGAGTTCTTGAACCATGAAATAGAGGTAGTTGTCCGTCTGAAAGGAGGCTACAACCCAGAATACTTCAAGATAAATCAATTATTGCCATTTCATCTGTCATGGAGTCATTGTTATTTCAATCTGTTTTTTGTTATGTTTACTGTCATAATTGTTTACACATGAATAAGTAAGTCCAGTGTACGCAGCTGTCTCAAAGCAAACAGGGAGCAATGTAAAAGGGGAAACATGGCAAACACAATCAAAGCAAAACCTGCCTGAAGAAATTCCCACTAAATATTGATTTGTGCCTTTTGTGTGTGTGTGTGTGTGTGTGTGTGTGAGGGTGTGTGTGTGTGTGTGTGTGTGTGTGTGTGTGCACCTGAGCAAATTAAATATTTTCTGAAACACATCACAAGAGAATCTGAAATGCACCAAAGTAGATTTATATGATACCCATCCCCTTGAGCTTTGGTCTTTGGTGGTTATATAATATTTCAGACTTGAAGTGACAGCTACCTCTTCAAAGAACAAACTTATAGTGACAACATGACAACATAAAAACACTGTATAAGTAAATGCATGCTCTCAAAGTGTTTTCATAAATTTGTATGTGAGTGGTATATGTGAGTATTTTCTCTTCTTATTTCTCCTCTGTCTTTGCGTGTTTGCCAGTCTCTTGGAGCAGACAAATGCCACCCACATTCTGTGTAGGAATGATCAACATATATGAATTTAATGAGTTTGGGTGATCTTAAAATGAATACATTCTTCTGCTGTTGTGATTAATTGAACTTACAGTAGGCATGTGCTGCTTTTGATTAGATTTGTCCTTATCCCTGAGCTTGAGAAGAAGTTGTGAGTGAAATCACTGGTGATGCAAATTAAAAATTGCTGTAATGACAGCCACAGTCAATAAAACACCATGTCAACTACCAGTCTCATACATAAATAATTTCATTAGATAATATTTACACTCTGATGAGACTTATTCTTTCACCACCAAATCAAAACTTTAATTTGATTGTGTGGTAATGAGAGTCCATCAGGTCATAACTGAACTGGTTGGCTGTTTTCTTCCCATAATTATCAATTGTGTGTTTCTGTTGCGCTTTGTAAATAAAATTCTTGTTTTCAGTGTAAATTGGTCTAATGTCATCAGATGCTGTGAGAAACCTATACCCCATGAATTTCAGTGCTTCTGCTTTGAGCCTTATAGAGTCATATAGTTTGGCTTTTAAATGCTTTGTTTGTGGTACACCTCTGCAGTGGCAGCAGTTGTGACTGTCTCTTCTGACTAATGAATAATGCACACTAAGACACCCTGAGTTATCCAAAACCAAGCCCCTCTTATCCCTGTTTGAGCGCATTGATTTTCCAGCTCTCACCAGCATCTGCTGAGGCTCAAAGGCTGCGCCTGTGTCTGGGGTAGAGGGATAAAAGAACAGCAGCAAGGCAAGCATCAAGCTTGTAGGGCACTTGTGGATACATGGAGTTAACTACCTGGTGCTCGGTTCAAAGCCGAGGCCACATCATCCCAGTCCTTATGATATCTGTAATTAGACAGTCTGTTGAACCGACTATGTGTCAACTTTGCTGTGATAATCTTCAAAACAGGTAACCGGCATTTAGCCGTGATGAGGCTTACTGTGTTTCAAGGTGAGAGCTTGCAGTAAATTCTTTTTAATTACCTACTGGCACAAGGAGAGCGTTTTTAATGAGCTGCGGACAAAGATGCAGTTGAAACTAAATCTCATTTTTCACAATCAGTAATGTCAGACACCAAAAAGAAATGATTATGTGTAATATCTTTGTAATCATAGCAGCATATAGTGATGATTAGAGCCAGAATGGTTTATTCATGTGTAAAATTTTAGACGTATGAAAACAGCATGTATTTACCCAGACATTCATTTAGGAAAATTTACTTTTACACTTCTACTTAGTTTTCTGTGTGCTGGCATTTTATTTTATAGTGAACTAATTCAGATAGATTTCTAAAAAAAAAAAAAATTGCAGATGCGCCACAAAAATCCAGTTAGAATGGGTTGCACAACTATGGCTATTTCCTGATAAAACATGTTTTACTTTCTGAAAGTCTAACAGAACAACTAATAGTGTCAGAACATCTTTCCTCTACGAAGAAAGAAGACAGATACCAAGAGAACGTAGTGTATTATAGATGGTTTCAGAATTCAAGGTCTTTCTACTGTCGTCATCTGTCCCATATTTAACAATTTCAGATTAAATCAATATTAATCTTCTGCTGACCAAAAGGGACTTCACTCCCATTCAAACAAACCAATCCAATTTGATAAGGAGCCAGACTATTTGGATAAGTGTGGCAAGCAAATCAGCATGAGATACTCTCCTAGAGATTGTCTGTTTTCTTATCATCCTTGATTGCTTTAAAGTCTTAGGCCAAGTTGTCTTAGGAAAGTAAGTTTACTGGAATTTCATGACTGCTATGGACAGGTTGTTGGAGAAAGGCTTGGTGAATTCTCAAATAATACCTCAAATACCGAAAGGTCACAAGAGCAAAGTATGTATGGTATAATCTCACTTCTTGATTCAAATTGTAGGAATAGGAAAAATGATGAGTGGCCTCCAGTAACGCCCCACATAATCCAACACAAGAGAACATTTTTCACAGTGCTCCAAAATGTATAGAAATCAATATTTAATCTGCAACGAATATCGGACAATGCATGAAAGAGTCTGAGATACAAAATGCTAGTGGTTTGCTGTCAATGGAATGGCAATGCTTTTAGAAAGGATTAGAAATAAACGTTGGGTCTGGAAAAGGATCATTGTTGCATTAAGTAGATTTTAGAATACGACACCTGCAGCAACAGAACAACACATTTACCCTCGACAGTCACCAGATTCTTCATTGTCACGTGATGAAAAGCATTTGCAGGGGATAGGAAACACATTTTGTCCATCAAGTAAAGCAGGGAGCACATCAGCACACCCAGACTTTTTGTTGAAGGTGACCTCAGCATTAGACAGAGCAATACGTTTGCATGACATCATGGCTGCTGTGGTTATGATCAAGATGGTAATTCATGCCTGCACTGTACAATATCTGTGTGTTCACAGTTCACAGTCAGAGGGATATGTCTTATGCTTGTTCTAATAGGCTTTGCTCCAGTGGGTGCAAGGCTTACAGGTGTACTGCTTCCTCTGTGTACACACACTCACAATATAAACACACACATAGTCACATTAGCTTTCAGGAGTCATCTCACCTTTCCACTTTGCATGACACTTAGCTTGTCCCTGCCTCTAAGGGGAAGCTGTTTTTCCATAATTAATCAGAGTGTACCGTACTTTGAAATGCAGATACGTGTCAGGGAGTACAGAATCTTATGCCATATTGTTTGTTTGATTATCTTATATTATTCAGTATATTGATGATTTTGGAGACAAGTAATCAAAAATTTGAAAAAGGAAACAGTAACACACAATATCCTGAGAGCTCTGAAAACAAACAGCGAATAAGGATGATGTACAGATTGAGCTTTTAAAACACATGGAGCTGGACTGGTCAGTACTTGCTGGCTATTTAGCCCTGAATAGACACTTTAATGGCCACTTAAGTGCTTTCTTGAAAATACTGTATCTGAGATCTTGGCCTCAGCACATAAAAGCCTTGCCACCGACTGCGACACCTGTCGAGCCACCTGTCACAAATGCTTCACCCACATTTTGGACTAGGTAGCAGAGTGGACACATGATCCCTCAGCACAGTGCTAGCCCAGCCCTGCAGGGACTTCCATCTCTTATAACAGGTACATCTGTTCCTGTTCATAAAGGACCAGCAGAACCACATTCACTGGCACAAACAAGGTGTGGGGTACTCAAGAGACAGCAAAGTCAGAATAAACACAATTATGTTTATATCCATTACAGTGTGGTTTTCAATTTTCTGTGATCAAAACAGTTGGTTTTTTTTTAGCAACAAAGACAGTTCCCTAATAACTTAATGATCGCATTGTCTGTGTTTTCAGATATACTGTCCTGGAGATTAAGACTGTGTTGGCAACCTGTCCAGGCCTGTCACTTAAAGAAATCGGCCCAGTGAGAGACGGACAGCCGGCCTCACAGTTGGTCAGAGCATCATCTTGCCAAGGTTATGAAAGGTCAAAGTCACCACATGCTTCCCAAACCAGACTCGTACAGTATCACTGATGTAGCTCCAAAAACCCACATTAGAACAACAAAGAGAAGCAGATTGTTATGTGTTGTTTGTTGCAGGGACCTAATATAATTTTTATGTTCTGGGTTTTAAAATGTAAAACTGGTCACAAGAGAATTTACATGTGAATTTGTGATAAATCACTGATGAAATAATAGTTTGAGGGTCTTTTTTTTAGGAGCTCAGTATTTATAGCTAATTCACAGAGGATCCAAAGTGATAAAACTGGGAACAATCTGCAGGAGTCTATCTCCAAGCACAGTTCTGTGGAAATTAAGCCCTGACAGACTCTGTGACTGTGTGTTTCTAATAGTTCACAGATTAATGTTTCATGCATGTTATAAAAATACCAGTAGACAGGAAAGTATTCTAGACCACAGTCTATTTATGGTTGCATGACAATTTTACAAAATATTTAATAATATATATTTTTCATTTTATTTAAATAATAGAAATGACAACACTAGTTAATCATATCCTGGCATGCTGAGACCAGAAGGGCTTAGGTTTTCAGCATCTCTAAAAAAAGTTGTAAATAAAAACAATATTTAAAGTTTAGATTTAACATAATGTCTCACATACTCACTAAATTCTGTTTTCTGCCAACATTAACTCTCCACCATACAAATCAGCAAATTGTACCATGTAATGTATCACACCAGTGATCGTACATAATATATAATGTGTAATTCTGATCCTAATTCTTTTTTAGTCATGTATTTAGTCTAATTTGTATGTGTAGAACATCGTTCTTAGCTGAACACCAGGATTTCCAACTACAGTGTATGTTTAATTCAGAAAAGTATGGGAGAGTAACAATTCTCTCATTCAATTACATTTATTTGGCAACAATGCTGAATATGATGTTCCATCCATCATCTGTACCCCCTTAGTCCTAACCAGGGTCCCAGGGATCTGCTGGAACCTATCCCAGCTCTCTTTGGGTGAAAGGCAGGGGTCCACCCTGGACAGGTCACCAGTCCATCACAGGGCCACATAGAGACAAACAACCTCACACACTCACACTCACTCCTATGGGCAATTTAGAGTCACCAATCAACCTGACATACATGTTTTTGGACTGTGGGAGGAAACCAGAGTACCTGGAGAAAACCCACACAAGCACAGGGAGAACATGCAAACTCCACACAGAAAGGTCCCTGATGGGTTTCAAACCAGGAACCTTCTTGCTGTGAGGCAACACTGCAAACCACTAACCTGCCGTGCTGCCCTAATGTTCTACTCTTTGTTATTTCTCACTTGGCGAGAAACCTAGCATTGTAAATTACAAGTCTTTATTGCTGTCATCACTGTGCAAATCCTCTCAAAAATGTAAAAAGCAGGAATAGTCATGTTTTATTCTTTTAATGAACAAGCTTCATGGCAGTGTCCTTCCCCTAAAGTCTTCTGGCTCAGAGAGAGAGAGGACAGTGAAGTGACTAGAGTGTTAGATTCACTGGAGTGGACAGTCAAACTGCAAGCCTGCAAACATGGGTCAGCCCATAGATCCTGCTCAGGAGAAGAGCCCCCTCAGGCTGCAACATGCAGCTAAAGGTGGAACACTCATTGAGGAACATTATAATGATGTTTGTCACTGCCAATGATTCCGCTTCAGTAGAGAATAAGAGGGATGTGAGTGGCTTTATAGTCAATGGGGCAGAAGAAAGGCTGAGAGAGACGGGGTGGGGAGGCTGAGGGGAGCAGGTTGGTTATATGGGTTGGTATGCTGAGCCTGTCACAAATGTCTGAGGAGTCAGTGTGTGGGCGGTAACCTCCCTGCTGATGACCTCATTTTACGAACATCAGCTAATGATTTAATGGCATGTAATTAAACAGATGTTGTGTTGTGGTTGTATAGTGCATTCACTAGCACACGTAGTGTCGTACTGGCTGTTAGTGGCATAGATCCACGTTATCCATGTCTAGCCATGGGAAATGCCAGCTGCACTGTTCTATGCTTCCTGCTCAGCCATAGGTCACACTAGACTAGAGCACAGAGCAAAGACCATAGCCTGAATGTGCTTGATGTGGTGTTTATCCCAGGAACCTCACTATTTGACCCCATTCAGTCCTATCAACTGTTAGCTAACCCACAGCTAGGAATGGATAGCCCCAGGGCACTCTAGTGGGATCAGTGACTTGACCTTACAATATCACAGTGAATATTTCTGAACCACCATAAATCCTCTGACCACTGAGACTTAAAACTTTTAACACTTTCACTTCCACTTGGGGCAGCAGAAACAAGTAACAGCCCTGGTATATCTTTTAGGTTAACATGCCAACCTTGTTAACAGCTGATGAATGTAAATACAACAATGATACTCACCTTTAATTGAGTTCAGTTCAGTTCACTTTTATTTCTATGGCCCCAAACAATAAAAATAATCTCAAGGCACTTTACATAGATAGCCCAACAATTCCCCCCTGAGCAAGCACTCGGCGAGGTTAGGGTTAGGGTCAGTCCGTCACAGAGACAAACATCCACACACACTCACACTCACTCCTATGGGCAATTTAGAGTCACCAATCAACCTGACATACATGTTTTTGGACTGTGGGAGGAAACCAGAGTACCTGGAGAAAACCCACGCAAGCACAGGGAGAACATGCAGACTCCACACAGAAAGGCCCCTGATGGGTTTCAAACCAGGAACCTTCTTGATGTGAGGCAACAGTGCTAACCACTCAGCCACCGTGCAGCCCAGCATGTAACGATCCTTTCTAAAAGTGTTTCTTCATGAATTTATCAAAGTCTATATAAATGTATGTTTCCTCATCTGACATATTAAGAAATAGCTCAGTGAAATGAGTTTGTAGAGAAAAGCACAGAGAAAACTTCTTAGATGTTCGTGTGGTGTTTGCTGTAACTGATTTCAAGGAAGAAAAATTGGATAGCTGACTCTGTGTTTTCAGTCCTGAAGTGTGAAAAAGCAGAATAATTTGTCAGCTTTGACTGGTGTTGGTGAGAACACAGTAACTGGAGGGCTGTTGTGTTAGCCGCTCTGAAGAGGCTGCACCTGGCCACTTGAATTTGGCCAAGCTTGAGGGTAGACATACAGAGAAAGAAAGCAGAATGATAAAAACATCCGAGACGGTTGCAGAGGTGCTTCCTAGGTGGGATATAGGTTTGCACATAGCGTATATGTGTGAGCAGCTGTAAAAGTGTGCACAATGTCTATGTGTGCACACTTGTATATGGGTCATGTGGTTCTTGTTTTGTATGACCCAGAAGTTAATCATCATCACACCTTGCTGGCTGTTTTGATATCATTTCAGTTTAGGTGTTTGAAACATTTCAAACCAACAATCCCATTAGCTTCCAAATGGAAAGCTGTTAGACACATGTTGTTTTACTCTTCAATAGAGATCGACCAGCATTTCTCCAGAAAATTACTTTGCCACAGTGCAATTCAACCTGTTCATCAGTTTCCATCTGTTTGTCTGTACAGTTAAAATCACTCAAGCGTGACTAATACAGAAAATGACTAATTTCTATTAGTTCATTTGTGGGTGTTAGCGCTGACTAATTGGGGTGACACTCACTTGGTGAAGTGAAATGAGGTAATACAGGACTTTGCCTGTCTTCACTAACATCTTAACTAAGAATAATTTGAGATAACAACCCATAGGTAGATAGATATAGAGAATTATTTTATTTTATTTCATTGTGTTCAGTTGCTTTCACATCAACAATAGGCTGGGATCAAATGGTCACAAAAGGAAATTGATTTGACTCATTTTGACCTGAGCGCTCCTCACTGGAGTGTGATGTAGGACTGGAGGCAGCCACAGTGCATTACACTGTCATGAAGGGTTTTAGTGCTTACCTTGTTATATTTCAGTGAAATACAGTACATCACTTCGTCCATTTCCACAATGCAACATACTGAAGCAATATTATCAAAAAGCTCATAGCCACATTACCAAACAGGGATAGTTTTAAATGTTGATATGTGCTCCATTTGCTATTAATTTATTTATTCTATTGTCAAAAGAAATCTCAATATAATCTCAAAATAAAAGGAATAACATGGATAACATTTGCCAACTAAAACCAATTTACTGAGCGTAGGGAGAACTAGTAATTAAATATAAGTGATAAAAACGCCGCTGGTGGCTGCTGTGGCATGAGACGCAAATATGGCTTATAGACCATTGCGCTACTGGGACCTTCATGAATTGAAGCCAGAGTTTGATTGAATTGACAGCTCCCCCTGATCATCAAATACCTAATGCAGAATAGTTGTAGATTTAAAGCGTAGGGATGCCTTCATATAATATATGCTGCTTGTTTTTTGTTACTGACTTTAGGGAGGACTTCTAGAATCAAACAAATGGGCAGGTAAATATTAAACACAGATAAGATTCATTATTGCCTGTAATCAAAGTCAAAGTCAAGTTGAAACCACTAAAAAAGGGATAGGATGGGTGTAACCCTAACTTTGACTGTATCTCTAAAAAAATTAAAAACAAGGCTTGATTATTTCTTCATTATTGGGTACACTGTCATCAGCATCTGACGTAGCTGGTGTATCATGACACTATAAAGTTAAAGTTGACAGTTGCAAGACAGTTTTTTAGTATCCTTAGAAAAGAACAAATTAAATTTGTAATTTAAGAAACATAGTCTTTACAAGTAAACATGCAACAGGTTGCCAAACAAACACTCCTGCAGGATGGTGACTATTATTGTTACATGTGCAGGCACAATCGCACACACAATCCACACAATTAAACTCTCTGTAAAACTCTGTAAAATATAATTACTGTAAAATATAATTACTATGCATGAAAATGAAAATATCACTGGCTGATGTGGTGACATGAACCAGAAGGTAGACTACTTGAAATACCATATTATCATGGTGCAAACAAAGTTGATCTTTACCTTTCAAGCAGGTCTTTTTTGTTCCAAGATGACTGAAATTGTGAAAACACAAACATCAGCTACACAGAAATTCTTAATATTCTTATAGAACAGACCTCAGAGCATTATGCAGACTGGTTAATTCAATTCAATTCAATTCATTTTTATTTGTATAGTGCCAAGTCACAATACAATCATCTTAAGGCACTTTACAAAACACAAAAAAACAGTTTGTAGGGTTGTTTGTGTATATGTAACAACTGTACCAGCTGCCACTCATATATCAATGCTGCCTGCTTATTAGAGCCTATTAAAAATAAATGGACTAGTCTTACTTTCTCTGAAAACTGCAGGTGCTGCAAAAAGATCTTAATCGCACCAAAGAGGACCTTAAACTCCTGTGCTCTGGGAGAAGAAGTGTAGGAAAGAAACTCCCGAAACTTGAATTTTTGTTTCTTCTGAGGGAACTCATACCTTGTGTGTGTGATTGAAACCCACCTGGCTCCCCAGTAATTTGAACCCTTCCTCTTGCATACTATAACTGTATATGTTATAGAGAGGTTCTTATCCTTCTAATAAGATCCAGAAACGCCTGCTTCTAAGAGACAAGCTTTCTCCCAGTGCAGCCTTGGCAGCGTTGGAGAAAGGCTTGTGATGTGTGTCAGGTTTCTGACATGTTGCTTAGATACTGATAGACCCTCATGGGTGTCACTGGAGGACTCCTCCTACAGACTAGAACAAACAAACCGGCAAAAGCATCACAAATGTCAGAAGTGACATAATGAGGACGATGAGAGCACTTCTCTTAAACTGAACTACTGAATGCTGCATGCAGCCACGTGCTATAGTCGGAGTATACCAGTTTGACCTCTGCTAGTTTGTGGAAAATTAAATAAAACGAAGAATCTGTACCCTGTCTCAGCTGTTTATATAATATCAATTATTGGGGTTTAACTCTTTGACATGTCGCTTGGACCTGCTTCAGTACTAACTGAATGACCATTTGTGTGGATGATGTCCAGATTAAGGCATTAGATCAAAGCCCCTGTCTCATGTTGTGACACACGACTCATTTTGGTGTAAACGCTCAAAGCAAGTGTCATCTGCCTGTTTGATGCCCAGCACCTGAGAACTTATAACCCTCAGTACAGATGAACACTGAGTAGGGATCCGGTCATAACAGAACCACTTGTATCATCACGAATCACCCGACTCCCTGTGACTGACCTGATCAGATTAGATGGTGCAAAAGAGCAATGAAGGTCAACTTTTTTATTTTTTGCATTAAAAAAAAAGGGAACATATTTCTCTTAAAACATAATTATAATGTTTTATAATATTGTATATAATATATATTTAATAAGCGATCCACAATATAATATTGTTAAAGTTAAGTCAGGGAGTTTGGCAGAATTTTGAAACTACTTAATCTGGAAGTAAATTGAAACACACTCAAAATGTTGGTGACAATCACTAAATTGCTGAGCACAACTGTGTATCCCAATATGATCAAAGTTAAATGTCTGTGAACGGTGATGGATGTGTACAGCACACAGTTTGGGTAGTGCAGGCTTGCCTTACTTGTCTTTACTTCTTGCCATCTTTTCACATAAATAGGATTAGCTGAACTGGGCCTGTTTTAAAAATATGAAATATTTCACACTTCTTTATCTTGCCACATTTGGCTTTTTATCACTGCTGCTGCATTGTGATATCTCAGCAATTACCAGTGAACACAGTGCTAAAAGGAGAAACTAACTAAAAGTAAATGCAATATACCCTTTAAAAGGTAACTTAACACCAGAAAATATTGTTTTTGCTCACCTTCACTGTTTTACCTTCTCACCTTGCTGAAGTGTGTCCATGCAGTCTGATGTGAAAGCAATGCCTCACAACATAGAGAAAGAAAAAACCCAGCACATTAAGTGATTTACAGTTGTTAAAATAGTTAAAATATTTTTCTTCAATTATGCAAAACACTTCAAACTTCTCTCATCTTCCCATTGTTAGTGGAACAACAGATTGCATTTTATAGGAGTTTCATCTTTTATCTCATTAGTTCAATTCAAAGTAATTATGCATAAAATCATCACACGTTTTAATGATTTTTTAGTACTTGTATTTCACTTTTTTTAGAATTAAACCAAACATTTATTCCTGTGTCATCATATTAAAAAAGTTTCATGGAACTTTTAAAATCTTGGTTGCAGGGAGCCAACAAATAGTGATATTCTGAAATAAGTCTTCACATTGTGAAAAATATTGATATGGCAGTGGTATGCATAGATGTAAACAGAAAATAAAACACTCATTTAGCCACGACTACTTCATGACCTTGCTCTCAGCATTGAATATTCATGAGCCTGGAAAGATGGAATTGTGTTTTGGGTTAAGGCAGCATTTCATGGCAGGGTTACAGGAGGTGGGGGAGCAGGAGGGTGAAAGTCATGTTGTCAGGGAGAAGAACAATTGGAAAGGACAGTGGAGGCGCAGAAGATAAAAAAGCCAAAAAAGCATCATCTGTTCGTCAGGATGACACTCCACTATAATGTGTCGGTTTTTCTCATGTCTCATTTCTCTGAGCAGAGGCAAAGCAGGTGAGAGTGAGGTCACAACAGAGCAAGTGACTCTATGACATCAGTGTTTTTCTAATCATCAAACAACCAAAGGATTGCAAAAATTTAAACAAATAACCCAAAATCACATAAATGTGCCTCCATGTGTGCATATTTCTGATTTAGTACCTAACTCAAACCAATCTTTGTCCACGACTACTATCATTAAAGCCTCCAACCAAACCCACATGAGACCACTTGATAGGACTGAAGCAGTGATGTCAGTTTTGGCTTCAAGGGAGGATGGCTTGACTTTGTGTAGGGCAAACTGAAGTCAGGGAGGATGGAAGGGGAGTGGGGGCAGTGGGATCTTCTGATGCATGCTAAAGTGCCAGTGAGTGGACTGGCATCTATTATTTATCTCCCCTACCCACCATTAAGCCTGTAATGAGCTGGTTTAATTCACTGGGCAAACAGGCTTACAGCAGTCATGTATCAATAAATGTTAATTATCCTGGCTCCTGGTCGCGTCTCAAAGTGCCCCAACGCTGCAGTCCTGGCCTGATTGCTCCAGCATGGAATCCAATATGTTAGATGTCAATACCGCATCAAATGAGGAATGTGGTGAGTGTTGTTTAGACAATTAGGGCTGCCTTCTCTAGTCAACCCTCTATAGGTAGCGTAACACTGGCTCATCTGAATTCTCTTTCAACTAGGCTATTGATCTGGCAATAGATCAGTGTCAAATCATTGTCTCACAGCACTGAATTATGGATCAGACATTTTGATCCCATACTATTTGTACACTGATCAAATATAAGTTGGATGTGAGTTTCCCAAATTGACTGAATTTGTAGCTTTTAGCAGTGATGCCATCGGCCATCTCAGCCTTGACTCACAGTGTGTTACTTCTTCTTAAAGGTGCAATGTGTAATGTTTATACCAACCTATTAGCAAATATATTATTCATAAGTATGTTGTCTTTAGTGTGCAATGACTGGAAAATGCCAACTGTTGCATTTTCTTAATCTTACAATGAGCCTTTTAAATCCACATAGGAAGCGGGTCTCCTTACATGGAGTTGGCCATGTTGTGAGGCCATGTTTCTAAAGTAGCCTGGGATGGACAAATCAAACTCTGGCTCTTGATCAAGAATTGCATTTTGTTTTAAATATGAGAACCACCATACCCTGCCTTATGTCTGGAAACAGGAGGATGGGGTATGAACAGGTGGTCAGAAGATTGCATTCTGCAATCTCACCACCAAATGTGGCTAAATCAGTCACATTTTACACACTGCACCTTTAAAAGCTGATTAAAAGACTACAAAAGCATAGAAACAACCCTGGTGTGATCGCTAAGCTACTGAACATAACATCTTGAACCAGAAACAGAAACAGACTGAATATATTACTAAATTAAAATGGTCAGAATCAATGAATCAGTTCACTTAATTTACGTATATGGAAGCTCATCTGAATGGCAATGCACTTAAAAACTACTTTGTCAGTAACTACGAATCTTTAAACTGAGCTGAACAATTTGAACCAGCAGAGTGAATCATAATTTTCCCTTCTGTTTCTTACTGGGAGATTCTCACAGATTGATAAAAATTCTTGCCATAAGCTCATTAGCTTAGCTTAGCTTAGCATCAATAGTGAGAAAGCTTCTGCAGCTTGGTTCTCTCCATAAAACAGCAGCACAGAGAGACAAAACAATAACCTTGTGTGGAAACAAATATACTCACCTCAGCAGTCCAGTGAGACGAGATTTACAGCTTAGGTACCTACAGATCACATCCCTCTAATTCAGTCATGGCCTAATAGATAGAGAGTCGGACTTGTCACACAGAAGTTCAAGTCTCAAGACCAGCAGGAATTGGTGGTGGGGGAGTGAATAGCCAACAGTACAATAATACACAAGCCAATAATACACAATAGTGTGTGTGTGTGTGTGTGTGTGTGTGTGTGTGTGTGTGTGTGTGTGTGTGTGTGTGCGCACCTTGGATGGGTTAAATGCAGAGCACAAATTCTGAGTATGGGTCACCATACTTGGCTACAAGTCACTTTACACACATTCATTCAGCAGCATGTATTTCATTTTAGAAAAGAATGTCTTCTGCTATTATTCTCACTTTTGGGGAGAAGGCCAGCAAACCATCACTTCTGAAACAGAACTATATATATATATGTATATATATGTGTACTCACCTTGTCTTTGTCAAGTTGAATCAGCGAGTGTGGCTGTGAAGAACGAAAAAAGAAAATGTTTGGGATTATGAATGCACCTTGGAAAGAACAACATTACTAAAAGGCAAGCATATCCTTTTGGACAGTATTTCAAGTGAGCACAACACAGAGCAGCACTTCATTCTAATTTCATTCTGTCACACACACACACACACACACACGTATGCATGTGATTTTCTTAAGACATGATTTGGTTCAGCTGCTCTGCTCTGGTGCATTTTTTCCAGTTCAAGTGCAGTTCAGTCCTTTGATCCCCTCAGCACTCCCCGGGGTACACCCAGTGAAAGATGCATGACGTGATTAATGGACAACAGAGATGGCTAATGGCAGAAAAAGAGGGGGGGAAGCCACTAATGTCGCATTAGGAGAAATTATAAATTAAGTTCTGAAGTACATTAACAGGTACAGTAGAAAGTCAGCAGATTTGGCATCATTACGTTTAGGATATATATGTAATTACAGCTGTTTTAAAACGTATTTAATTTTGTTGCACCCTTGTGTCAAATCATTTATTCACTTTTTATTATTCACATTTTACTTCGTCTGATGCTTCATGGACGTTGGTATTTGCAGCTAAACCTCCTTAAATACTGTTTGTGTACTGTGCATGGCAACAACAGTATGTTAAGGTTGTGGTTGTAACAAAAACGCAATATTCCTTGATGCAGGTTTGACCAGCAAACACCTACAATGTAAAGAAAATCCATTTGTCAGTATCTCTAGTACAGATATATGTGGTTTAACTGGAGTAGATTTCCTCTGAAAGCTCATGAAATCACATATTTTATCTGTGTCTCATGAAAACAAGCCAACACACAAAAACAAGCAGGTATAATGGCGGAACAAGAGTTCCAGGTAATTTCAGTACGTACCTGTGGATGCTGCCCACCATTCACACTGACTTGTCATTGTTGTTGAATATGTCTGTGTTGTTTGTGTGTGCATGTTATATGAGTGAGAGAAAGAGGCAGGGGAGATAAAACGCACCCCTCTAGCCTTTGTAATTATCTGCCAATTTTCCCTCTGTCAGTTGCCTTTATCATCCCTTTCCGATCTCACCTAGGGGTCGGAGACTGTCACTCTGTGGCACCTCCATCTCTCATTGTGCGCTGGATGAAATGTAGAAGTCCTCACATTGACCTCTGCCTGCCACCTCCTGCTTCTGTCTCCCCTTATTTGTTTCCTCGTAACAGGAGACATTTGGAGATAAGGATAATTATCAATCAGGGATCTCAGTGGCTATTTATGAAGCCACTGAAGAGGAGGCGGTGGATGTCACTTCTGACACCAACCTAAGATGGCGTGACAGATTGTCTCTTTGTTTCTACAGTACAACTCTCCTTCACAATGAATATTATTTTCTGACATTGGGAATATGCAGAACAATAAGTTTATATATATATATATATATATATATATGAGTTTTATTTTTCACAGTAAAAAAGCAGGCAATGGCATATAATGGCAATTTTGGAGGGAAAATTGAACCACTAACGTCATTTTATCACGATTTTCTAGGGTTATGCTTCAATTTGCCAAGAAAACTTGACATTTTGCTGACATACCCTTGGGTTAAACTGATGTCACTGGCCTTACACTCATGTGAGATGCCACTTTCACCGCAGCACTTCCTGACAAAAAAACAATCCCCCATCTGATGTGACATTTGGAAAAGAAAAAAAGAGAAAGAGAAAAAGCGCATGAGGCCAGAATTAAGAGCATTATTCCTGGGTTGAGCACAGCTTTCCATCCCATCATGCAAGTTAGGGTCATACATGAGGAGGTAATCCCACTGTAAGCCATAATTATCTGCCATTCCTCATTTTAAAATGTCACAACTTTATTTCTCACAAACATTTCTGTCAGCTGAAGGGGACAGGGCATAATTAGAAAATATGTTCAAGCTCAGCTCAGCATGATTGAGCTAAGATGCCTCTCAAGACTTTCAGCATCACTTGTTTTCCAAGACAAGGAACTTTTTAAGCGCAAAAATAAAAATGTTTTATATCTTTGAGCATTTGTTTGAGAAGTTAGACAAATGGTGGGTTTCTCTGTAACTGACAGTGGCATGATAATTAGGTCAGCCTTGCTCCAACAAAATAGACCCAACTGCCCCCATTAAAACAGATTGATTCCTATTTTAGTAGAATGATAAAAATGAGTTTAACAGTCTTGTTGTTGTTGTTAGACTCTAAAGGCAGCGATCCATATCAGATATTCACCACCAGCCTCATTTCTATTTTATTCTATACGCAGTAAATGGGAAAATACTTTCAGTACCTAATGTAGATATCAAGTATTACTAATATGTGTGTGGCATTTTGACATTAAAATGAAAAATAATTTGTAGATATTCATCCTGATCAATTATGTAGCAAAATAGTGATGTCTCTAAGGTTTATGCAGTATTTCAGTATTAACACTGAAAATTAGTGTCACAATTTTGACACTTTAGTTTTGTCATTGTCCAGCTTGGTGGATCTCCTCAGTCTTTAACTTTCTCCTGTAAGATTTGAATAGCAAGGTTTCACTGGAAGGGATTATTAAAAAGCTCTCTTCTTTTAGAGAAGAAATGCCTGCCTTAACATTGAGACAAGCTAGCAGGATTTTGACAGTTTGGATTACAACAGGTAGGTATAGTCATTGCAGACAGGTCTTATTACACCCAAAGTTAGAGCCATATCCACCTGCTGCATGTCAAGTCAGGGTGATGCACTGCAGATATCATACTAATATTTGTACAACTTTAAAGATATTTTTAATGTACAATCAGAGTCTTTAATTTTTGATTACTTAACAGGATCAATCTTCTTCCACAGAAGAGGCCACCACAACCATCTGCTGTGGTGAATCAAATATGAGGCTATTTGAAAACACAATAAAACATTAATATGAGCCTGAAAATTGTGGGTCTGTTCTACCATTGGACTGTAACCTGTTGCACAGGTACAGTGTGAAGAGCTCTGTTGTCTCTACACTGTGTCAACACCATCTGTTTTTACATCTGGAACTCTAGTTCCCCACAGAAAAGCTGTCGAACATTATCTCATCTATATTTAGCAGGGCTAATATCAACTGGTGTTGACATTCCCTTCTCTCATTACACTGTTATCACAACCTTGCAACCTTTGAATTAATTAGTTGCTGCAAGTCAATTAGCCTCCTCAGAAAACACACCCTCCCTGTCAAAACAGCCTTCAATCCTCAAAGCTCCGAAGAGTTTAAAATAATTACTGCAGGATTGATCTTGAAAACCTAAATTTGTTTTGAGTTGTTAGTACTGTTCACTGTTTGTGATGCTCATAACAAATAAGGAGCATGAGCAAAAAATCAAATGCAGTTTAATGACTTTGAATAACATTTAAAAAAGGTTAGAAACCATTCTGCTCACAATCAATTTTGCAGGCTATCTTTCGGTGCACAAAGCCCCTAAAATCAGAATTCTTCACTCCCTGGTATGACAACGTACCAAACAGAGCATGAGAATGAACGCTTTATTACTCACAGTTGTGGTTTCGGTCTGCGTGCTGATGCTTATTTCATTTTGATATTCATACATGGTTTCAGAGTGAGCTCCTGCTGTGAACAGCATCTTATCATGCAGCTTTTCCTGCAGTTACAGTTCACCCAGGGGGCTCCATCCAAGCTGTCCAGCTGTCTCCTTAGGCACTAATATTAAAGACATTGTACAGCAATTACCCAGTTTCTCTGCTGCTAATAAACGTCCTTTATTGGAGATCTTTTTACATTTTTTTCTATACAGTGACTTCAAAAACACTCTTTGACAAGGCTTCCAGTGCTGATTGTCATCATTTATAACTATGACTGTGTCAAGGACATGCTTCCTTTGTGGTTGACTATTGTATTAGCACTTTTTTCCCTTCCCTATATGAATGTGCTTACACTCAAGCACTCAGAATCATGAGGTAACAGTTCCACAGTTACACCAATTGGACTTTGAGGACATGCATGTGACTAGTGATCAGTTAATGTCTCTGAAGTTTAAAACCACAAACAGCTGGCAAGCTTAAAAAAAGGCAGAAATAGAGGCAGAAAAGCGAATAAAGTTGCTCTCAGATCTTTTAAGGCCACTGAATGGCTGTTTTGGGTTTCAGGTCATGCTTGCAATGGATTTTTCTGGCTGTTACACTCACTGACAACATGCCTCAACTGCCAAGAGGTGGGTGAGAAATGGAGCCGTTAGACCTACAACAGCATAAAACAACTATTCATATCACCACTGGTTTCATGGCTGGATTTATGAATCTTTTAACCCGTGTCTGAAAAACAGGGCTATCTGGACATCGTAAAACCACATTATACTCAGTAGGATTTTTTGTAATCAGGGGTGGACACGATAAAAAAAATATCTACACAGCAACAGTCCTGCCACAGACCTGCTGTGAATTGGTGAATAATTTATTGACTGTGTAACTTGAATGTGTTCATTATCAGTTTCTATTCTTAAAAAATACGCTGTTCCTCTATTTCCTCAGGTACATGACTACATTAAAACACTCACAAATAGAACCTCTAATGCTTTGTCACAAAAACTGAGTTTAAATACAAATTTCCACTGCTTGTCTTGAGTACTTTCGGTTTGTGAGACAGACTATAGAGTAACTCTGCAGTATATACAAAACAACATATTCTCAAATGTTAGGATTTGTTGTTTTTTTCTTATTAATATTTATTTTTAATAAATATTTTTTGTTCACAAGCAATCAGAGCTGTCACTTTGTGTTACAGCAATAGTGTTAGCATGTCTCACTGTTTTCTAAAATTGTACTTTTAACTAATAAAGTTAAAAAAAAATTATTGGCAGATTCATTGAAAATAATAGTAGAAGCCTTATTTGAAAAAATAATACATGTGTAAGTAACAGTCAGTGGTATTCTACATTTTCTATATGTACTGATTTTAGTTACTTAATATTTAGGTGAAATTTTCAATGCATGATGTCAGTTTTTAATTAAGTATTTTTACTTTCCCCAAAGGAGCTTAATGATATAATAAAAATGATTTAAGACTTATATATTTATCAGATGTTTTATTATTATATTTCCCGTGCTACAATGCCTCCAATTAATTCAATTCTGCACAGCCTGGTTGATTTTTTACTTTTGTGCCCAGTTGAATTTATTTATTTGTTTTTAAATCCCCTTTTTCTCCATCTTCTGCTTCAGCTCATTATTTCTGGCTCCATGCAAATAAACGTGCCTCGCCACACAGGTTATCAGGTGAGGAAAAATAAAGTCTGGAAAATAGTCATTGAAGTCAGTAAGTGGTATCGATACACCGCAGAGGGAATAAATATTGACTTGGTTTCTACATGTCAAAACAGCACTGCTTCTCTTTCTAGTGACGTGCTTTTGTTGAGAATCACAGCTATGAAGATGTGAAATTCAATTTCGACAAAACTATAGGCTTTTGTTTGAGTTAATTCAGTGTTTGTGTGGTGTTGGGCGTAGGGGTTGCCTGCAGTCAGCCACCCAACTAGAGTAGACTTGCCTCTGTGCATATGTAGGTGCATGTTTTGTTCACAACCATTTTTCAATCTCACACCTCATGCTGCTTTTAATCGAATACATTGTCATATAAGATTCATATCCATTGCCTTCCCACACTACTGGGTACAATCTAAATAGCTCCTTTATATAAACAGCAAACCTTTATCCTACAATATAGATCAAAATCAGGAAAATGCAAAATCACGCTGATGAAAAAATGGTGCGAGAAAAGAGATGGATTTTGTCATGAATTTGAATAAGTGTGGAGGGAAATGACACAGGTTAATAATGGGGATAAATCATATCTTTCTCACAGCTTGAGGCTGCGGCTTGTCGATCCTTCTGTGTCATTAGTCATCCACTCTCAAAGACCTGACAAAAATACAAATGCATAAATAGAGGAGACAGAAATCTCTGGCAGCAATTCTGACCTTGCTTCTCAGAAAATCAAATGAACAAAGTGACTCAGATTCAAAGGCAGACAGAGCGAAGACGCTTTGCTCATATCTTCATACTAGGTTTGTCTGTTTTCAGAACTCAAGAACACTTTTGTTTAGTTATTTGAAAACTACAGAGCAAAATGGAGTACTGGTAATGAATATGTTGCACTGTGTTCAAGTTTTTGTCGATTTCATGAGAGAATGCTATTTTTGTAAGTGAAAAACTACAAAGAAACAGTTTCAGAACATTGAAAATGACACTGCCATTAAAAATGTGCAAAGACAATTAATCACACTTATATAAAAACATTGATACATACTGTTCCAAAGTCAGATCTTACCTAGGTCAACACTCAACCCCCCTATTAATTTTTCATGTCTAAGGATTCACAGGTAGCAAATTTCACAGCTCATCATTGCAAATATTGTGTTTCAAGCAGGAGTTAGCTGGAAACACAATAGCGCTGAGGATACGTGATCTCCTCTGGGGTAAACCGAGGTTAATAACGATAATATTCAGTGGCTTTCTTGGGTGTTGGGGTCAGACATTGTGTTCTCACACTGGTAAAAACCCAATTCATATCTCAGATTAAAAATTGAATGATTTATTTGGGCACAGTTGTCACTGAGACGGTATGTGCAGCAGGCACCATGGTAAGACTAAAGCCAGGGAACTTAAGGTCACCCAGCTTCTTATGAAGATGAGGGGCCATGGACACAAATTTGAGGAGTGGCGACACATATGTGTATGATTTATAGTTAGTCTACATAACTCTCCAGTATACAGCAGAAATATGCTTTGTAATGTAGGCATTTAGCAGCAGCTGTCAGTTCAACAGTTTAATACTGTAACAGCACCAGGTATTGTCTGACATCTGAGGTATAAAGCAACAGAATGATTTGTACTACAGTACAACATTTATTAGTATTTATAAATACAGGCAAAAATGCCCAATAATACAATAAATGAAGAAAGTGAGAAACATATGTGACTATTTTCAGATGGTTTTCCTAGATATTTTGTTTTTGTTTTGTGTTTTTACAATACAGGGCTCAGCTTGAATCATATAATGCTATATATATATATATATATATATGAAAGAAATGAAATATTGAAGCATGCATATATTAGCCAAGCTTTAATTTCTGTAGTTAATTTTTTTCTTTTTACACATGGAGTTTACAGTAGTAACACGTTTTCCTCCTGTAAGTGTTCCAAATGTTGTTAGCTAACAGCCATTGCAAACCTAAAATTAGTGCATGCATCTTTGGAATTATGAATAAAGGCATAGCTGGTGTAATTTTTGCACCAAAGCAAGTGTGGTCCCACAATTTTTGTAACAAATATTAAGATTTTGTAAAAAAAAAAAAAAAAAAAAAAAAAAAGATGAAATGAAATTTGATTAAAAAATTTAGTGAGCCACAGATGAATTAGCCCACTTTTCCTACTGAGGATCGTGGAGGGACTGGAACCAATCCCAGCCAACGTGGTAAAGGCAGCTGGGAGACAATCTGGACAGATCTGGCACAAAGTTATGATCTCTAAAATGTAGACCACGCATTGCATAAATAAATTGCATAAAATACACAGTCTACCTCACGAGATGTCCCTTCTGAGAAGTTATTCATTTGTTCGCACAACACAAATATAATATGTTGTGTAAAAAAGTCAACATCAGGATTTTACTCTGACTTGATGCTGTTTAAAAACCTCATAAATATTGACACTGCAATACATTTAAACAACTTTGA
This sequence comes from Mastacembelus armatus, assembly GCF_900324485.2. Taxonomy (NCBI): domain Eukaryota; kingdom Metazoa; phylum Chordata; class Actinopteri; order Synbranchiformes; family Mastacembelidae; genus Mastacembelus; species Mastacembelus armatus. Next base: position 26,590,472 of record NC_046639.1, read on the forward strand.
TTTGTTTTTTACATCATACGTCCCACTATTACTGATCATTTCTACTCACCACCAATTGGAGGTGTTCATTTGTGAGTTTAGAGGTTTTTTAGATGTGCTGGATTTGTAACCTTTGGAGAGACCGAAAACAAGAAGCACATTTCCAAAAAAATCAGCCAGACACAAAAGCAAAAACAGTTTGTTTCAGTTGATAGTCGTCATGTGGTTCTTATTTTAAAAAGCATATTGAAAAAGTCAGCAGGGGCTGCTTGAATTGTCCGTTGTGAACAAGTTCATATGCAGCAGGAATAAGGAGTGTGACAAAGTGAGATAAATTCTATGCAGTGATGTTTGATTAAACAAATGAAATGAATAAGTCTGCAAACACAGTGCCTGTTCTTTTGCAAGTTGCTATTTGACTTCATGAATGTCAATGAGGAGGTGGTAGGAGGTTATTTATAGTCAAGGATTGAATGCAGGGTCTATCCCTCTCCCTGTTAATGCCCCCTGTTTGTCTTCATGAGGGGATGGAGAGATATTTATGCTTACAGCTACAGAGCCCTAGCATCACACCCAACACCCTGGTACAGACAGAGGTGGAAACTATAAAGATGTAAAAAAAAAAAAAAAAATAGATGTGCAAAAATCCTTACCTACAATATGTAGGGAATGCCTGTAGCAAGGGTATATAGTCACTGACACGCAGATGCAGTCAACGCAGTGTGTGATCATGCAGCCACAGGGTGTGGGCCACAGTCTTCTTATGACGCCAGCTCAGTGGACACACAGCATGCGGGAGTCATCTCTGGCTGCGATGGATAATTACCATAATGAATGTAAAGGCATGGACACACAGGCACCTCTGCAAAAATAGCTCACAAGCATATATAGTACAAAGGATCAATACTAAGTGTTCTATTTTAGATATAAACAGACAAATCAGGTTTTGATTTGTGGTAGGACAGTGAGATCAATAATTATTATTGATATTTTGTTTATTATTCATGGTCAGCAGTTAAAATTAATGATGCTCAAATGCTGAGCTATATCCTTTGGGCTCTTTAGGACATGCTGGCAATTGCCCTGCCAATGGTTTTCAAAGTGTAAATAATCTTGAAGCTACACAGGTCTTACAGTGCTGTTGAATAATGCATGCTTGAAATTACAGTTGCTGTGATAGCTGCCCTGCTGTATCAAGGCATCCTCTCTCTCTCCTTGATTGATCACAGCCCATACCTCCATCAGTCTAAAAAGTGGAACATCACAGAGAAGACGGTGATAAGAGATTCTGCTTCGTCACGTTTTATCTGTGGTCGCACTGCAAACAGAAATTGTACACTCCGCCAATCCAAGAGTATGAGATTTAGAAATAATACCTCTGGAAAAGTCTGAATTAAGCACTCAGAATACAAACATGCATACTGATGCCGCAGGGTGTTTTCTCTCAATTTAACTAATCATACATGTATTGATCAATCATGAACTTTTCTCCAGGTAATTGGACATTTTCCTCTGAGTTGTAGAACTTAAACTGCTTTCTAAGCAGCCATGCTGAAAAAGTCCTCTTTGATTACAAAGATACAGGAAGAAAACATTTCTGTCAAGTTTTATTTCCAATACTGTTATTACTGTTATAATTTTAAAAAACAGGTTTATGTTTTTAGTAGGGTTGCGGTATTATATATTATATTATATGGCTTATTTACACAGGAAAAACATAAAGCATTATGTACTAATTTCTGCTTAAAATAGTTTTTGTTGGCAGGGTCTGCCATTCCTGCTATGGATTCAAAATGCCCAGATATGCACGCTAACAATGCATGCGTGATATTCATTTAATCTCAGTAATACTAGCCTGGCCATTCACTCCCTGACACTGTAATGGGGCTGTAGTTATATGAAGCAAGTTAATGATGCAAAATGAGCAATTCCAATTGCTGCCATTTTTATTGTGAAAGAGTCACACGGTGTGCAATTTGTCACGGAGGTTAGTGCTAAAAGAGATCAATCATCAAACACACATTTACAAAATAAGACAGGACGGTCATATTCAGCACATTTTTGACAGCAGATCAGTTTTAAATATTGCAGGGAGTGATGGAACAAGAGGGAGCAGCCACAGTGAGCTGTTAGATGAAAAGCTGCAGGCGATGGGCTGCACCCGTCCAACTCCTCAGTGAGGTAACCAATTCCACTCTGCCCTGATGCTGTGCAGAAAAAGAACTCAGTCCATGTGCCAATTATTGACTGACTTCCTAAGTAATACAAGATGAGTTTGCTAGATTCTGCTGTCAAGAGATACACCCGTTGCTTATCTACTGTGTGCCTGACAAATTAGCTGCTCAGGAAAATATTTGCTGCCTCCAGAATTCTGGGAACTGTGAATCCTCCACCAGAACCCAGTGGTGTCACCAAATCAAGCAGGAGTGAAATTTTAACATGAAAATGAAGTGAAAACCACAGAGTTTTCTTTCCTCTCAGATATGTTCTTCACTGCTGTTTGCTAATATAGTAACACCTCACCACCCTGCTTGTTATTAAGCATTTTAGATATTATAACCAAATACAACAGCAAAAGCCTTTGGCTTTGACTGAATTAGTGAGGAAGGTTTGTAACCGTGGAAAAGGCTCTGAAAGGTTTTCCCTGTAATCTGCAGAACAGAAGAGAACAGCAGAGTACAAACTCTGTTGTTTTCCAATTATACACCACGCAATGGCATGAGCACTTTCCAAAAATTGTATATACCACTGAGCTACCTACTGTCTAGGGAGAAAGAAACTCACAGTCCTTCAATAAAAGATAATAGAAATGACAGTAAGATTTACCATATTCATTCATCTTCTTCATTACCATCTTCAAGATACTGGTAATAAGCCAAACCACTATCCTCAATAGCCCACCAGGTGGAAAGCTGGTTATGTAAAGTAGCCAGTAATTCATTAAATTTAATAGGATGCTACACTGCACTTGTGTGCACTGCACTGAGCGCTACTACTTATCAGTCTACTAAAATCTACTCTGCAGCAAAACCTCTGAAGACCCCATCTGAACAAAAGGGTCTTCAATAACAAATATACCTGTTACAAGATAAATCCAACGTATTGCATACTTACACAATACAGCCAAAAGAGGCACTTCCAAATATTTGGCAAACTGAGCTTATTCTGTGTGTGGTGCTAGAGAGCAATGCCAGTAGCCAGTCTTCTTTCCCGCCACACTCACTAGACAGGAGAACCTGGCCTCTAAGAACAACAGCAGCATTAATGTACTATCACTGAAAAAAAAGGTGTCGAGTTCAGTGAAGTTACCTTTCAAAGAGATGACCCTGTTGAGGTACTGATAGCAGCAGCCACATAAATGTCAAATGAGTGTCTTTGCCAAAGCTTTGATGATGTCTGAACATGGTCTCTCCTTCCAGAATAATCACAAATTGATGACTACAGCAGCTAGGTGAGCAGAGAGCTCTTTGCTGTATTAAAAAATACTCAGAGGGTGAGAAGTCACTGACACTTTATGTATGCCTCATGATCTTTCTGTCATTTTGTTGCTATGATGTCCTGGCAAGGTCTGTTGGCTCAGCATGGAGGCTTACATGTGTCGTAACCAACGCAGAACAATCAAAACATCATGTTCATTAAATGTTAAAGCACATTCGACTTCGGAGTGCCTTTTTGTATGACAATATACAGCAAGGGGAATAAAATGACTGATTGAAAATTGCTGTCTCAGGAGTGCTAGCATATCAACATCCACATGCAGCACATGACATACAGAGCATACCAAATTTCACACGCTGCCTTCTATAGAGCAGAATTCGGCTCCATCACATCTGAATAAGTATGATGGGAAAGGACAGTGAGGGGCTTTCTTGTAATTGCGCACATCAGGGGAGATTTCTCTCAGGCAGAAAATGTGAAGTTAAGAAGAAGGGTGAAGTGCAAATAAACGAGGTAGGCAGGACTTGATGGATTCCAGAGGAGGATGCCTGACCACTAATTGAGGAAGAGGTACCCCTGTTGTGTCTCACTGCATGTCGCTGAGACAATGGAAGGCAAATTAGGTTTGCTGAAGTCATACGGGAGATATAAGGTGTGATGGAGTATAATAGAGGCAAATGAAATGAGGTGATTTAGACTGAAAGATACAGAGGACACAGCTCCTTAGGGGACCTTACAACCACTGGAGTGTGAAAAGTTATAAGAACGTAGGTATTATGAGCCCAGACAAGTCATACTCTGTGTCCCTAACTTCTTATCATGGACAGTAGAGATGCCAGATCCAACATTACAGGTACAATTTGACGTGGAAGCCAGTTCAACCCAGTTCCCACAATAAGAACAATGAAGAGCCATGAAAATGTCATTGAATGTGTGTTTGTGTGGGTGGCCGTGTGTGTTTGTATGTGTGTGCAGTGCATATTAAAGTCAAGTCAAGTTTATTTCTATTGTAGAAAAATATCTGAGTGGGATTCAGAGAAAAAGTCCAGATAAACACAAAAAAAGGATTGTGATGGAAATCTATAGAATTAGTCCAGTGAGTTTAATATTAGCCATAAGAGAATGAAAGACAAAAGTCTCTGTCCACATTTAGTGCATTTTCAACCAAATTTCCAGCAAAAGAAAAAACAAATTAAAGCACAATCCCCTTGCATTGCTGTTATGCCACTATTAAGAGACTGGATAAACCATTAGTTGCCCTAATGCTCCAGTTGGGGGCCATTAAATCATTTCTGTGGAAAATGGCGAGATGACGTAATTAACCTCAAACAAGTTAAGCTGATGTGGAAAATATGGAAATATTTATTAAGGCCATATTATTTTTATTAAGTTTCATTCATATATAAAACTGAGGAACCACTTTACTCCACACAGGTGAGAAGTTTTTGTCTGCTGCATAAAAAAGGTGAAGGGAAATGCACTAATAGAGAGAAGAGCAGAGACAAGCATATAGTACCTGTGCTTCTCACACAGATTTACATATCAGTTTTGTGTTTTATATTGTCAGTCTCATATGCATTAAATATTAGGAGGGGTATTCAATCTGTAACATAACAGGAAGAGTTTTTGTTAACTGATTTTTCTAATGACAATCATGTTTCAATCCAACATCCTGATTCTTTAATATACAACTGTAACGTAACATTTTGGCACCTCTCTTGTATCTTCCATGTCCCAAAATGCTTTGCTGAACAGTAAATCCTCCCTGAATCATGGGAGACCTCAGATGGCATCTGTGTTGTAACTCCCAGTCAGCTATTGCAAGTTGTAGCCATTTAGTTTGTGAGTTTACACAGTTTACCCTCAAGTATTATTTGCAAGTAGCAGCAGTGGAGCAATTTACAGAAGAATCAACCAAAGAAACAAGTTAGTCTAAGAAATAACATCCATGCTGTTGCACCACAGTACAGCACCGTTTACTGCTGCCATTGTCGGTCTGAGCTTTTAACAGATACAACTATTCGCACTGTACCTTGAGGGGACATCACATGATTATAATAAAGACTGTAATAAAGAAAGACAGAGAGAGACACAAAACCCCATTAAACACATAAGACCCATCTGTGCCTGTTGCTCCAGTGTGCATGTGATTGTGCGGGTGTGTTTAAATGTTCAGCACTATTGGTGCACAGCATGCAGAAAGATCAAGTATTTTCACGGTGTATCGCAGGACAAAGCCATTACAGTAATCAGTCTGTGCTGAGTGGAACTGAGGCAACCAAATATGCAGACTTTCACGTTAGCGCTCCACCAGGATTTAAGAGTCAATTGTGTGATTATCTCTGACCAAATGACGCCTTATGTACAAGTTCTATTTGCCATTTTCATCCATTATGCGCTCTTGCCTTTTCACAACAAATTGAGATGTTAAAAGGACAACAAAGTTTAGGGGAAAAATCAAACCTCACATAAGCACATCAGGCGTTGTTGGTGAATTTAACATTTTAGTATTGCAAAAAGCCAAAGATGTTCAGCTTGTGGAGTAGTCATAATCATAAACAAGTGCAATTACTGGCAGCGGGTAAGAAACATGAGGATAAAGTTGCACAGCAGTAAAGTAACAGATGAAAGTAGCCCAAACCAGACTTTCTCATTGCAGTTCTCATGTTTGGGCCTAAACTAACTCCTCCACCTCTTAGGATAACTTGCCTACATATTAAAGGTGCAATGTGTAAAATGTGAAACACAGTGGCATCTAGTGGTGAGATTGCAGAATGCAACACTCTGAGCGCCCAGTTTCTAGTCACGAGGGAGGGTGTGGTGACCGGCCAGTGTTTGGTTTGTCCAATCTGGGTTACTGTAGAAACATGGTGGCTGCTTCCATGGAAGAAGACCCACTCTGTATTTAAAAGGCTCTTTCTAGGATTAAGACACCACAGCAGTTGGTATTTTCTGGCAATTACACACTAATGACAAGATATTAACGAATTATATATATCAAATTTCTGCTAATAGGTCGTTCTAAATATCACACATTCATAAATAAATATCACTTCATGTGTCAGTCCTGAATCTTGAGGAACCAGCTGTCGAGAGGTTCAGCACAAGGAGGTGTTGAAACGTTACTCAAAAACAAATGATTATTGTGTGTTTGAAAATAGCGTTGATTGTGGTAATGGGAGAATGTGAATCTGATATCAAATTTAATCAAATGTTAATTCATTAAATTATATTAACTCGCTACCATGAGGTTCATTTTTGGCTTCAGTATGAATTGTGGTAAGATTGGTGATTATTCAGCCTTGGGGAAGAAGCTTCATTTAGCACATATGCATGTGTAGATTGGATCAATTGGGTTGAAAATACTGCCTGCACACTGACTCCAAGCCACGTGTTTTACTTTGAGCAGCATTTAGACCTGAAGAAGATGCTGACGAAGACACTTGTCTTTCTGAGTCCTTTTTGTGGCTTGGAGTCAGTGTGCGTCAGATCTGAGTGTTGGGCTGAGCGTTAAGGCACACATACGGTGCCATCAGGCCTGAACATTTTCCTTTTGCAGGGATTTTTTCTTTCATCTTATGGATTCTGTTCATTACTCTGTTTTGAATAGAGTACCCTGATGTTTCAAAACCTGCACAGGACAGACATGACTCTGCCTCAGGTCTGACAAATTAACATATTGTTAAATTCTTTTCCATTGTGACGAATGTGGCAAACTGCCTTTGATTTCTACCCCTTGTATGTATGTGTGTGTGTGGCAGGTGGCAACTGAATTTACATCTGATGTTTCTCCATCTGGACCTTCCAATATTAATGACGTTTGCTTTAATTGTTAATTCGTTTTTTGATACACCTGTCTTTCCACTGTATTTTTTTTCATTCAGCCTGTGTTTAAGCTCTAAATACATCTAGAAAACCACATTTGACAAACAACTGTCATCACCTCAATCAAAATGATTCTAATAATAAATCACATTGCTGTAGCTTCTCCAGAGAAGCCCTTATGTTCTCCACAAACACAGCTCTTTCATCATTTTTATTTACTCATTAAAGGGGTCCACTCTGACTCATCTCTGTATGATAATTTTTCATTTCAAACTTTAAACTGAGTAAGATGCATCATCACTAATTTAGAGACATTTAAAGCTGTCCATGTTGCGGGGACTTTTTTGGTGGTCCAATTCAGAGTTAAATTATTTGACATGTACACCAGGATCAAAAGCCCTAATACATCTTAGCCAGTGGCTCCTGTGTGTTATGCAAATAGAGATGTTTTAATGAAGGCGTCATGAATAATTCAGGTGTAGTCCTCCGTGAGAAACGCACCACAGGAGCAAATTCATAGAACAAAAATTGCTTTGGAAAAATAGAAATTGACGTTGAAGTATCTTTCCGTTCTGTTTGATATCAAGAGCTGCTCATCACTTCCTTATTAACAAATGTCAGCAAACTGAAATAGCCCATTTAATTAGGTTGTAAAGCACAGGAGATGCACTCACTGTGTCCACTCAGCTTCTCTCTTGCAGCTGCCAGCCTTTTGTACTTTAATAAGACTAAAACCTAATATCAAGGTAAGGTTTCAAGCCCAATTTGTCTCTTTGGGGGCTGTTTGTACAATACTGGAGTGTGAGTAGTGCCCACAAAGAAAAAATTAAAAAGGATCACACACAGCTGCCGTTTGTGTTCTGACATATGTTGAAATAACCCAATTTAATCATTATTAACAAGCATTGTAATGCACTAAAAATACCATTGAAACATCACTGTAGGTGGGCAGTTGCAGTGTTCAAACACGGACAAATAAAGTTGCTTTGATTTAGCTTTGCAAGTTATTTCTTCACACGGCAAATACTTTGAGCATACTCAGTGTGTTGTGTATGGATTGTGGTTTGTGCCAGTTGCTTTGACGCCCCAAGGCTAAGAAAGGAAAGTGAGAATTATTCACCACCCACGCAGCACTTACAAGTCTCTATCTGATCCTCCAGCAATAGTCTACATGAAATCCTTTGCTGACTCAAACTCAGGATCTGCTGGCTTAGAGTGATCTGTATCTGGATCTTTGATGACACCCATACCTGACTTATTTCAAACCATCATTCATCAAGCTCCATTATGTTGACGTATGCATTGTCATTATCTGAACGACAGCCAGTGGGAGCATCCTTTTCCCCATCTGCATTCAATCGCTCTCTTCTACAGTAATGAAATGCAGATGTGGTACAACTGAACATCCCAGCGTCCACTTCGACCTGTTTCTAGCACAGCAACCCCCTGTTCCCTGACACAGCCGGTCAGACGTTGTAATTATATTACGGATGCATGTCTCATTAGTCACTGCCATGGCTGAGTGTCCCTGCCTCCTCCTGATCTACTCATACAATTTCACACATGCACATGCGAACAAGTTTGTTTTCATTCCTTGTGGGAACTTTACGCTTACATTAATATCTGGAGACATCACGTTCACCACCAGTCAATGTTTGGACACACTTTCCCATTGAAATGAAAGAGAAAGTGTCTGAAAAGGTTTTGGTCCCCACAATGTGAGTAATACCAGACACATGGGCAAGCACACGCACGCACACGCACGCACGCACGCACACGTGCACGCACACACACACACACACACACACACACACACACACACAGTCATCCACTCAATTGCTGGCTGGCATTTTGAGAGTGTTTGGGCTTGCATCTAAAGCAGTTTACCAGGGAAATAATAGGCCTCTAAAAGGATTCTCTGTATGCAGAATCATCCCTTTTCATTTGCATTCTAGTGAAACAAATTAAATTTTAGCAGAAGGTGAGTATGGCACCATGTTGAGATGACAAAAGAATGAGCCCAAACAGGGGGGAGAGGATACCTGAGCGCTAAATTAGATGAGAGTTCTTCTGAGTGTTACGGTGACAACTTTTATTTGAGAAATTGCTGCATTTAGATTTATTTTGTTTTTTTCCAAAGAGAAATGACTCCAGGTTTTCTCATTTTTAAGGAGAAAAAGATCAAGTGCATTTTAAATTATTTCAATAGCAATTTCTTGAATGTCTAGACGTTAATGTCTCGGCAACTGTCTTTGTTTTGTTAGTCTGCTTTGGATTTCAGCAAAAAGGTAATAACTGTCGTTTATTACACATCTGCTAAAAAAATGTTGACAAAAATTGAAGGCCAGTGAAAGAATATGGAAAATGAAACACTCATTTTGTGTCAAAGCCATGCACCTTGTTTCTGACCTCCTTTTATTTTCATCTGCAATGTTACTAAAGCAGATTTCAATAAAGAGTATGCAGCCAAATAACCTTCAGTATTGTCCTTGAGATTAACTGTGAATGTTGCTGTCAATAGGCCTGTCTGGCCGTTTGGCCTTTTAAAAAAGTTGAAGGCGAGATGTTAGTTTAACCCTGCTACCAATGCTTCAGCAAATGCTTTTACTTGGATTAATTCAAAAGCCACCAAAGAGAAGAATCTCATTCAGAGCATTTTCAGAAACACTCGTCAATGTTCCTCTCTCAAGTAACCTGATGGTGTTCATTATTTATGACATCAGGCCACCTTCTCCTTTGCCTACTGGGTAGATGTTTAAACTAAGAAAACTACACCTCTTCCCTGTGTTTTTATAGCGTCCTGTCAGTGTCTTCGCTTGGTTAAAACACCGAGTGGTTACAGCCTGTGGTTACTTGGCTGAAGTCACAGCATGTGTGCGCATGCTATCGATTTCCTCCCACCAGGCAATTTCCAGGCCACTTAGTCTAAATATCAGCTCTGATCGAATCGACTAAATGAAGCGATCAGCTCTGAGCTGGAATCTACGAGTTTGTGTAAATGTCTGTTGTCCACCAGCAAAAACATCCGGCAGTGCTGCTTCATTTAATATGGATTCAGGTTATGTCAAGGTCCTAACCTGGGCTCGTTCTAAAAGAGGCCTATTATGAATTTTCAAAAGGGTCACCAGCACAATTTAGAGGAACAAAAAAGTTACTTGTGTGACACTCACTGACTGGAGTACTCTTTTGTTGTTGTTTAGAGGGTTTAACTTTTCACAGAGAAAGCAATTTGAAAACGGATGAGGGTGTAATCCCTGACAATACAGGGATTATCGCTTTAAATGACCTTTATCTGGCATAAGGCATGGAGTGCTTTTCAATTCAGCTATCCAAAGCCTGGTTTGAATATAGCTAAAATGCCTATTTATAATCACCAGAAAATAAACAGACTATACAGCTGCAAGGAGATTATGCATTCAAAAGGGAAGATAAGGGCCTCCAAGGTATTTTAGAGATATGCAAGTATTGCACATTTAAACATAGGAAGGCAGAATATTCTGTATTTATGGGGCAGACTATGTTTAGATATATCATAAATTTAAGTTAAAAAAATGTTAATTTTGCAATTTTAGTGCAACTACATGTAAGAAAACAATTCCTTGGATGGTTTTTGTTGGAAGGCTCAAAATAAGAAGGATAGTTTTAGAGGAATTTTCACATGACAGTCAATCATCTTTGTAGATGGGATTCATTGAAGGTGAATAAATTTAGGAGGAGACTAAGCACTGCTTTGATTCAGATAACTGGGGTCATGGAGTAAACTTTCTTTCTTCCAATCTGCTGACCACTGTTGTTCTAATTGGCTTGAAGTTTGAATACTCATTGATTTATCATCTTGCTTGCTTGTAGGTGAATTTTAGCTTTAATCTTGTCAAACACGTACAACATGCAGTTAAGACTAATGTTTCACTGGTTGGTAAAACATTTTTCCCCCATGAAATACAAAAACCAACTGGATCTCTATGGTTTTCAAACATCTTACTTTCTACTCTTCGTATCTTGAAAGAGCTCAGCCTTCATGAACATCTTAGCGACACATTTTGAAAGGATTGACGGTATCTGTTGCAGAGATCCCAGTAAAACAATTTATGGGATTTGCAACTTGTTTGACCTTTGAGAGTATTGAGCTTATTTCAGCCATGTTTGCAGCATCTTAGTATCACTTTGTGTTTAATTGGTGAACAAAAATTGCTTCATCATTTTAGAAACGGCTAAGCCAAAAACATTTTTTTGTATATATTGAAATTATATTCCATATTCAGTTGAGTACATACAGTACCAACATGAAATGGAGCGTACCAAAAGAGTGGGTGCTTTGTAAATTACATAAATGTATTTGATTACACTAATGCAATAGAGGAATACACTTTTAACCGATGTAATTCCTCCACTCATTTAAGGGTGATATTGTTAGAGAAATTAATTACAAGTGGTTCTTGAGTTTATGTTGTTTGACATCAAAAGTAATTAAAAATGTTCATTAAGACATTTTGATAACAAAAATACAGCTTTCACTCATTAATAAAACTAAAAATGTATACATAAAATGTTTATCAAATTTTTGATCATGCATGTGATTGTCTTCCCCCTAATCCTTCAGTAAGACGTCATCCTGCACTACGGTGATGAATGAATGTACATGTAGATAAATCCGCTTCATCCAAAAATGTGTGAAAAATACACATATGGTGTGAAAAATACACATATGGTGACAATGTTGGTATTTTTACTTCCACTGCTTTTTGTTACAGTAGAAAATAAGTGTACACCTCTGAACACTGGATGATAGGTAGAAAAAACTTTATTAATATTCAGAAATTAATGATACACTCAAATTATACAGTTCATTCAGTATGTACAAAGACTCAGATGGTTTTGATATCTGTGGTGGTTGTATTCTTTCCATTCTGCTCCCTAGACATATCTTCTGGCTTGCTGTAGAAACCTCTGCATATTTGAACCATTTGTATTCCCCCATATTTGGTTCTTAAAAGTCATATCTAATGCCAGGGAAGCTGAATATAAAAACTATCCTGAAACAATTCAACTGGAGCTGGCTTTATGCAGTGACTAGGCTAGGTCCACTGGGTCCACTAACAGAGGCTCGGTGCTTGCATCCCGAATATTCACCAATAAATGAACCGTCTTCATTGAATTCTCCTCCACCATCAGCATAGTCAACCAGGCTGTCTTGGCTAAGGCTGTCCCCAACCGTGTCATCTTCGTTCAGGGAACACAAGCTACTGCCCTTCAGCGGCTTCTCCTCGCTGTCACTACCATCAACAATAACAGAGAAGGATGATCAGGATCAGTGGTGCAGTGCGTATTGCAGCACATTGTACAGTACATCAGGCACACATGGTCCTAAAAGGCTATTGTTGACACACAGGCACTCATAGTTTCACATATATTCAAAAACTAAACACAAACACCAGGATATAGTGCATATAGACAATTAAGTGCATGGCTGCACTAACACACACACACACACACACACGCACACGCGCGCACACACGCGCGCACACACGCGCGCGCACACACGCGCACACACACGCGCACACACAATCACAAGTCAAGCTCTTATGGTTTCAATATCACTATTGTATAAAATCACTATGGATGGCAGGCAGGGGTGGACGAAGCAGCTGCACAGCAGGAATGGGAGCACAAGGGAGGCGGGGAGGGCCTGCTACAATCACTTCACTAATTGCTAATTGCCAGGGCTTCAGGACCAAAGGCAATTTCAAATCTCTTTAGAGCAATGGAAATTGCCGTAGTGCAGTAAAAAAAAGAAGATGGGTGGGAGGTGTGTGCCTGTAAGAGGATGGGGAGGAAGAGGGAGAAAGAGGTGGAGCATATGCAATGCCAGACAAACAGCCTGTCATTCCTGGTATTCCCAAAGGACCTACTGGCCGGCCGAGGAGATTAGACGCCAATTTAAGGCTGGGCAAGTGTCCAACTCACAGGTGTCACATGACAAGATGCGGGGTCACCTCAAAGCACTGAGGATATTTTTCCTTCCTGTCCTCTCTTCTAATTCCCTAAACCATCCATGTTTGGTAACACCTCACTCTCTCTCTATCCTCTGGTTTAGTATTCATAACACAGAGTGTCTGCGTTCAGAGACGATGCTCAGGTGGCTGCTCTATGATAGTGCCATTTGAGACGTACTGTAGTTGACACCTTAAGCGGCACTGAGCAGCATTTTAGCACAGAGACGAGGTTCAAGGTAAGATTTCTAATCGGGTCTTCTTCACGTGCATTTTTAATAACCAATCTTATCTTTCCTATTTCATGAGACCATTTACCATGCAAGTCACATAAGGTCCACATTTCAGCTCTTATCAAAACATTCTTTCTCTGACGACTCTAGAGCGCTGAAGATAAGTGGTTGTTATCTAAGAGCGGTGGAATGCCACAGCCGCCGCAGCCCGCCCACAGTGACTTTGAATACAGTGATAAAATGGGGCTGAATGCTTTTGAGCCCCAGCTCATTTGAGACCTTGGTCGTGATCCAGCTCAGTCTCAGCTGTTGGTGTAAAAGGCTTTCCTTCAAGCACACACAGGTGAGAGATGGAGGTACACCACCGGGCAGAAGGTAATTAAATTTGCCAACCTGCTATTACTAACTTAGTCCAGGGGCTGCACATGAACGTCAGGTGCAAAGTGGATTCTCCCTCCACCCCCACATGTACCTAAAGTTTTATTTATTGTAGTTTACAGATGTGCCTAGAGGAAAACATCCCCCCATCTGATGTCATCTTCTAAACTTCACACAAAAATATGAGAAAATGAGAGCAAAGATGAGAAAAAAGTAGAAAGGTATAAACCACAATAGATAGACTTTCTGTGGAAAGAAAATGCATCACACTGTTGGCTAGCAGCCTGCTCCAGCTTTGATACCTGCTGTTCTTGCAGTGGACAGAGGAGCAAGGCAGCAGAGGGCTGTCTCCAAAGAGAAATTGGCTGAAGCATAATTACCACTTGTCAGCTCTAGAGACACGTGGCACACCGGCGGGTGGTCTATTGCCTTCAGAGATTCAAAGGGCACAAGAGAGCCCTGAATCCAGCTCTAAAGCAGGAAAACAACATCATAGTAAAGCTGAGGGCACTCTGGGGGGACAGTAGTCAGAACAGCCTCATGAAACCAACTCATGAGAGGAATCCTAAAGAGAGCTGCAACTATCTACAACAACTCAAACTTATACCACCATGGCTTCTCCTGCCTGATGAGCTCTGAAGTAATCTTGGCATCAAGGTTTGAAACAGTATCACAATATTTGTTTACGTCATGAAAAACCACATAAAACTGTAACTGAGTCCCATGTATCACAACTCTTCACACATACAACCTCAGTAGGTATGTTAGTTTGTCATTAGAAACATAGCACAAAATAAAAATAATCATGTAATCATCATGATGTGAAGTCAAGTATGATAATATTCAATTACAACACAGCCCAGCCTCCAGTCTTCATCACAGAAAACAGATGTGGTTGAAAGCAACCTGCATCTGCACAACAATCATTACAATCACCAATATTGGTTGACAACAACAATCCACAAAAACAGTCATCTTGAGCAAGAGTAAAAATCTACTTATTACATTTTCCATCCATCCATCATCTGTACCCCCTTAGTCCTAACCAGGGTCCCATGGATCTGCTGGAGCCTATCCCAGCTCTCTTTGGGTGAAAGGCAGGGGTCCACCCTGGACAGGTCCCCAGTCCATCACAGGGCCACATAGAGACAAACAACCTCACTCACTCACACTCACTCCTATGGGCAATTTAGAGTCACCAATCAACCTGACATACATGTTTTTGGACTGTGGGAGGAAACCAGAGTACCTGGAGAAAACCCACACAAGCACAGGGAGAACATGCAGACTCCACACAGAAAGGCCCCTGATGGGTTTCAAACCAGGAACCTTCTTGCTGTGAGGCAACAGTGCTAACCACTAACCCACCATGCTGGCCACTTATTACATTTTAAACTATATAATCTATTAATGGGGTTGCAGACACTGGACAATGCATTTTCCTGTTTAACAGAATTATAGTCTTGGCAAGAATCACAGGAAAGCAATTGGCAGCAACCACACAGTTGTGAGTAATCATGTTCTGAATAATATGATGACGAGCAGAATCACAAAAGACAAAACAAGCTATTTTAGGTGATTTCTGTTGCTTGTGCAGAAACAAACAAGCCATGGTCACACGGTTGCTGTCAAGCAAAATGGGATTGAGTCTGTTTCCCTAAACTGTCACTGCAGCAGCTAAACAATGCAAACAAAGGAATTTCAACAGCTTTTATAAAGTACAACAGCTGTCTGCTTTGGGCATGAGGGCCCAGTTATGCCTGTTTCTGTGATTATAAAAAAAATCCTTCAGAAATTACTGTACATTCTACAATAACCTTTACATTTGTAGTGAAAGATTCAACTGTTGAAAATTACAGTGTGACATCTGCCAAGATATCCCACAGGACACATCCTGATTCATAATGTGAATCAGCGTTCAGTCAGTTCCCAGGTAAGCAGGGTCTCTACAGCAGCACTTAATGTTCCGATAATCTCCAGTCTACTTAAAGACACCTTTCTAAAGTGCTTAGAAACATGTCACCCAGTGCAGCACTGGTGTGCTCTTAATAGTTTTTGGACAACAATGGAGAGACACACGAATTAGCTAAGCCGGGGCCTTGATTGAGTATACTGAATTCATTGTTGGGTTTAGTCTGTGTGGGATCTGTGGAAAAAAAAAAAAATCAAAATCCTTTAGATAATCAATGACATAATTGCTGTTTAAGAAATATCTTGCTTGTGATATACAGTTATTAGAACCAGGCTTTTCCCTTTAAGTAACGATTTACTGGATTGTTGAATTCATTAATAAGATTCTTTGCATGGTTAGCCATTACCCTGTGTTGCACATTTGCTGTACTGACCTAAACATTACACAATCTGTTTAAGAAATAGGAGTTCTTTCACATTAGAGGATGAAATAATTGTCTATTCTAGACATGAGATGTTCAAAATCACATAGTGGGTTAGCTCAAAAGATTGCTTAAAAATGCTAAATGCCAGAGAAAATCATTCTGACTACTTTCAAGGAGAGTATGCGACTATGTGACTGAGACAAGCTACAAAAAGAAGCGTGGGCCTTTAAGAAATTGCTTCAATAGGGGTATTTTATGTTTCACTGTTATGTATATAAGTTATTGTATATTATAGCGACAGCAAGCACACACTGGTTTTTTGGCAGACTAAATTATGTACACAAAATATGTGTGCACACATTCTTATACGCAAA
The DNA here is from genome assembly GCF_900324485.2 of Mastacembelus armatus. Classification (NCBI taxonomy): domain Eukaryota; kingdom Metazoa; phylum Chordata; class Actinopteri; order Synbranchiformes; family Mastacembelidae; genus Mastacembelus; species Mastacembelus armatus. The sequence continues at coordinate 26,607,025 of NC_046639.1, forward strand.
ACGGCCTACTTATCCCTAGAGGAACAAGCACACTGTGAACACACACATGCACACAATCAGAATCTAAGAACAAAGTCAAGGCAGTAACAACTGACAAAGCTTAAGGTGAGTGCCACCCACTACGCATCACTACACCATGTGATTACCTAGCCTGTTAAATGACGAGAACATTGGCTTCTTGGCTGATCCTGGTAAAGCTCATGAATGCAAGGTTTGCTTTTGGGAGAGAAAAACATTGCTGTGACAAATGGCAAATGACTTCCTCAGCTAGAAAATATTTAATATTGTACAACAATGCATTTCAAAGAGATTAAACAACACAATTTTGCACTGCAGCATTCCTCTGCAGAAATGAGCAGCTCACCTGTATTCACAGAAGGTGTCATCATTCATTCCTTGAGACTCCACATCAGGGTGGAGATCCTCCTTCTCTTTCACTGCAGGAGGACAGGGCAGAAAATTTGGTGCCAAGAACAGTACTTTATAGATGTAATTACAAATAACATGTAATGTTGGGACACAAAATAATATGTAGTGCTTCACATTCAGATAACTATAAACACCTATGTTTGTAACAACTAGCATCTGCCTTCTTCAAAACCAAAACAAAAAGTTTGTGCTTAAAAGGTGTAAAACAAAAATGAACTATACATTGGTATCACCATACAAGTTGTATAACACCAAAATGTGTAACCTTTATATCACATCCATATGCTGAAAGCTTGTCTTTTGTGTGTCTGCACAAAGTGCTATACAACAGCTCTTTGTCTAAATATGCTTTAAAAATACCAGCTGCTTTTGATAAAAACAAGAGAGGGGTTTTGTGAAAAGAGCTAGATGAGCAAAGAGGAATCTAAAGGAGCTGATGAAATATTCAGTGCTTCATGTCAAAAGCTACTGCAGGCAAATATGTGGAGTTGAAGGGGGAAGAAGGGAAAGCAGGTTAAGAGGAAAGAAACAAAGTGAGGAGACACTTTGCAGGTAGGTACCACTGTAAGACGCCACAGAGGAAGAGCCAGGAGGGTCTGCACAGGTGAGGGGAGGGGAGAAGGGAACAAAGACGGCTGATTCTCACTAACGTTGCTTGACAAGGTATGTAATCAGAAGGACTAAGCAGAACTAACAGAACTACACAAATTCCTTCAGATGAGGGAAAACTACACTTGCTGCATGTATCTCATGGAGAATACATTTGGGGTTAGTGGTCTTTGTATTGGCAGGATTGGCATACAAGGGTGTCCATGCATGCAAAATGTATTTCAGGGTTGAGGGTCACAGTTTGAAGTCCATTGCAGATTTTTGTTCTTTCAGGATGTCTACCAAAATAAAAGTAAAAAGTAAAAAGAAGGCAGCATCCTGGAAAAAAAATGGTGTTATTTAAAATGTCAGCAAATATTACCAAATAGGACTAATACATTGTACATATACTGTACACTTCAAGAGATGAATTTTGGGTCATGCCCCAAAGCAAAATGACAAGGGGACCCGACTCTGGTCAAAGACTAACTGACCTTTTTCCATGGAGAACATGTCTTGTCGCTGGGGCGGCGGCGGCGGCGTACCTGCATACTTGCCACCTTTGTTTCTCTGCAGAAAGCAGGCCATGAGTGCGATAAGGGTGAGAAATGCCACAGCACACATGGTCCCAATGAACCATCCCTGGGTCGAAAAGTCACTGTGCTGACCTTCCACACCTGAGAACAGCAAAGAGACAGAGCTCAGCAATTGACCCAACACACAGATCTTTTTGCGTATGACGGTCCTCTCAAGCACTGCTCATACAACTTCATGTTTGACTCACAACAGAAAAACATGATGGGTTCAAGTTTGAATGAAAGTTCTCAACGTTTTGGACTCACATTCTCTTCAGCAATAACAGACTATCTCTTCAGAAAGAATACTACATAGGAAATAAAAACAAATACACAGAGTTTCAAGGAAAATAAGTAAACTCAGTCACCACAGTCGACATCAATTTGTCAACAATATGGGCGTATTGTTGGGGTGGGTTAGAACTCAATCACTAAACTAGATTGAGTGCAACACCTTTCTCTCTTCTCACCTTTGACTCGAGTTTGGATAACGTCCTCAAAAATGCTAGCGTTTTCAAGCAACCTCTTGGCCATGAGGCGTATGGTGTACACTGCTCCAGGTTTGAGCCCGTCAATTACATGGAAACTTTGAGATGTGTTTACAGCATTTGAAATCCACCAGTTACCATCACCTACACAGCCAAGCATAAGAAGTGCACAAGCAGCAGGTCGGTATAAGAATTCATGCTATTGACAGAAAATAGGGTGAGCTATTGCTATGTATATAAGTTATTAAATGCACCTGTTGAACTATATATAACTTTAAATACACCTTAATACATTTTGAGGCAATCATGGAAACAACGGAAGCAGCCATGCAGATGGTAAGCCTTAAATATAATTTTAGAGGTTTATATAAAAACTTCTCAGTTGCATCTAAACATGATACCACCTAAAATTCATATTAATGTTTAATAAGGTGGGGGCTGGAAAACTAGCTTACGGTTATTCATATAAGCCACATAAAGCTGCGAGTCCTCCTGCTCTTGTCTGGCAGTCCAGCTGATATTGGCATAGGTGTCACTCACATATGAGCTTATGTTCAACAGAGCTGGAACTGATAATGAGAGAAGAAAAAGAATGAAAGGAAAACACAGACAGGCATAGAGAAAAAGAGAAAGGAGATTAGCAGAGGCAAACAGGATGCCCCTACAGTGCAGTGTAAAAACAGTGCAGCTAGCAGAAACCCTTCACAGCAACAGTTCAAAAGGCAATGCTGGGCCCCAGACTTAATTGAGTAGAGTTGGATTTTTGCCTCATAAAGGGTAGATATAGAGATTGTGGGTGCAAGTGACATCTAGTCTTCACTCTCTCTAAAGCAAAGTGCATATTTCCGGCACCTCACCATGAGCGGATATCAGAATAGACTGAAATGACTCCACGTCTCGAAACCCACTGTTGGTTAAACCTTCAGCTACATCAAGATGAGATCACAGCAATTTCCTTGACAGTGCTTGTGTAAGTGTGAACTATATACCTAAAGGAAGATGAGTAGAATTGCCTGGAATAGAGCTGGGAAAGGAAAGAACGCAGTTGTGGCCTGAAATAAAAGAGAAGCCTCAGATGTTAGTTTCCTGCTACAATACTGTCTTGTCTAATACTAAGACAGGGTTGTTAAAGCAACCAGGACAAGTGGATTAATGGGCAAGTACAGAATGACTGATAGTAAACACATTATTGTAGCAAGGAAAATGATTTGTCAAACGCAAATGATTCATCTGTCCTGAATTGGCATTCAGGAATCAATCAAACTATATTTGTACACCTATAAAGCAGAAACTTGCTGCGGCTATTGCCTACTACTAGCTACATCAACACACCCACAACCTTGTCTATTGCTACCACTACTTCTATGTTAACAAGCTGCAGGGACTGCAGGCAGTGATACATACGGATCTGAACAGGGGCCACAGCTGGAGTCGGGGAAAAATCTTCAGAGGGATAGAAGAAAATGAAATACAGCAGAAGATTACAGATATATAGAAAGCTGGCTTTAAGACTGTTAAAGCAGGCACAGATACACACATTCACAATTCTGGATGGATGTGTAACTACACATGTAGAGTATATCCATGTACAAATATGTGGGCAGTGCATCCTCACAAAAATATACATATATACCCATGGATAGCACCAGAAACAATCTAATACTAAAATATCCGTTAGGAAAATGCCATTAAAGCGATGCATTGGATTTGGTGAATGACTGAGTACAGCACTACCAGCGGGTACTGCTCAACAAAATTATCGTACACTTCTTCCTCCCAATTACAATACATATTATTAATAATAATAATAATAATAAATTGAGTATTGGATGTAGGGCATTTAAAATGCAACTTCCAGGTTTTTGTTTTTATTTTTTTTAAATGTGTACCTAAAAATCTATGTCAAATTATGTCACAATAAAGTTGTCCCTTCATCGTCCATTGTACAGCCCACTTCTTTTCAACATGAAGCCAGCCCTCAACTAAACTTTTTCTAATGTTAAGTTCAAGCCATTAGCAAAATTGTTGGAGATAACGACTTGGATGTTCAAATGCTGCACCAGGGAGCAAATACTTTAATCTCTGGAGGAGCTGGTTATTTCTGTGTGAAAGAGGTATATGCTCCTCTTTACTTTTTGTATAGTAACCCACTTTATGGCTGCTGCTTCATTATCTCATGAGACCTAATGGAGAAAAACAGATATTGTTCTGTGTCTGCCACACGGTTCTCTTAAGGCTGTTAGCTGTTCTGTCTCTCCCTTTTCTTTTCTTTCTCAGATGTACCCGGTCCTTTTGTGTGTTTTTTCTCTTTCAGTCACTCTCTTGGCTTTACAAACCTTTCAAACAAGTTCCATGGATGCACATCTGCATATAATTCTGTGGCTGTTTTTTGTTCTGGGAGGTCAATCTGTAATTTTGAAGGCAAACAACTGTTTATCCAAACTAAATGGGAATAAGCATTAAAAGCTCAGTCACAAAGCTGAAATCTAAAAGGAACACTTCAGAGCCTGGGCTTACTGACATGCATTTATTTTTTTTTCCAGTGCCACTCCATCACTCCCCATTAATGTCTTTAATTCATGATGCCTCTGCTCCCTGCTGTTGGCATCCATAAATCTACTTCGCTGCACTGTGACTAACATGCCCTGAGGACAGCGCTCCAAAAACAACCATTTTATCTCCCTACCAAACCATATTTACAAACAATGCATCTAACTAATGGCTCTCATGCTGGACATCCACCTACAAGATGCAAAGCCTCTCAAAGGAAATATAAAAGGCAAAATGAAATGAATATCTTTTATTAAAACATTTAGCAACAGTGGAGACATATTCTAACTTCATTTTTTTGCCTGCCATGCAATGGAGGGAGCAAAGAATTTTCTTGAGCTGTCACAAAATTGTGGCACTCACTTTCATTGTTACTGGTGTCCAGAAATTAACACTTCCCAAATGCAGCTAAAGCAAAAATTATCAAAGTTAGCGTTGTTACATTAGTAACTACAGTGGATCAGTTAAACTCAATGGTTCAATTAAAACAGAAGTAAAATCTACATGCTTCACTTAAAACTATACCACTGGAATTACTAAACACATTGTTTAATATTAGCTTTAATCAATTGCTATAACTAAGAAGGATTTGCATCTTTTAACCATTCAATTAGAATTTAAAGGAAAAATGAAATCACTACTATTTTTCAAAACAAACGATCTGTACTGAGGTTGAACTAGCCACATTTTCCTGTTTCAAACACCTTATTTTGTTTATTTCCTTTCTGTTTATCAGTTCATTAATTCACTTAGTGAGACCAGCTCTCTGGCTGAAATGGATATCACCTTCAGGAACAACATGATGAACATTCAAGGTCATTAAAATGTTGTGTGACAGATCATCATCGTGACTTATTAACTCTATTTGAGGGAGAGTTCATGTACAGCCACTGAAAGGAAATGCAGAAAAGTTGGCCAACAAGCCACTTTCTCTTACACAATTTGAAAAACAGAGGATAGTCCAGGTTATTGCCCTCTGTGACTGAGCAGCTGCTAAAACTTGCTGCAACTGCTGATTTTCAACATCTAGCCTCAACAACAAAAAGGAGGGAAATGCACTTCAAAAACACAATATAGCTGGCATCAAGGTGGTAATGAAAGGTGCTCTATTCACACCTGCAAAAAGTCAGCAAGTACGACCATTTTTTGTTTATTTCTGCTTCCAATTAGACCAGTACTTGCTGGATGCGTCTTTACATGTGTGATATTTTTTGTGCTGTTGCAGGGCTGTCAATGATGACAATGACTATACCTTCAGACATGTATTTCTGAAAGTGTTTTAAATTTGTTCTGTACAGACATCACTGGGAGGAAATGTGACACCTTGACAGGACAAAAGTGTACAGGAAGTAGCACTTCCTGTACACTTTTGTTGTAGCACTGGCCATCTCATCACCTTCAGGAAATGTGAAATGATTAAGCATCTTGTCATTGTGATGCATGGAGAGTGTGTGATATCTAATTTCACAGGTATGCTGATGACACATAATTCTACATTTCTGTAGAGCCAAATTAAACTGTCTTGAGCTTATCCTGTCTATCAGAAAACAAAAACTCAATGAATAGTATCTTTCTAAACTCGGACCTGGTTTAGGTCAAATCCGAAGTGCCGCTGCACATCAGATGAGTGATCAAAATAGTGTTCTTTCATCTAATCAAGTTTAAGTGTAGACCAACATTCCTGAAAATGTGAGAGAGCAAGCAAGATGCTGCAAAACCAATTCATTCTAATTCCAATTCATCTCAAAGTTATTGTAACTTCCCACAAGGATTTTGAAAGGGCATTTAGAGGATAAAAAGCTATTCACAATTCTTCTGCTAGACTTCAAACTAAAAAGAGACACAATGCAGTTCAGGATGAGACACGCTAGCTCCCTGAAGCCTTTGGAAAAATCCTTTTACTTTTGTATAAAGCTCTAAATGGCTCAGGACCGCAGACCTCAGCTCTAAACTGCCGACTCCCTGTTGTTTTATGTGTCTTCAGGTTCACACTGCTCCTACACTGAAAGTCTGTTAGACATTCACAACCACTGTCATATGAAAACTGGAGATGCACCTTTTTATACTGCAAGTGGAAAATCATTTACAAAGGTTTTAAGGAGCAATTTAAAACAGCAGCTTGAAAGAGAATTTATCTGTCTCAGTTACTTTTGCTGTGCTTATTCCATTGTTACTTTACTGATGCTGTTTGTGCTTGTTTTTGCTCAGCTGTTTTCTTTTTTCTACTCTCAAGGTCTTTCCTAATTGTTTTAAGCTTTATTTGTGTGAAGGGCGTAGTGAAATGAAGCTTATTTTATTTCCAAGTTAATTTCAAAGGTGCAAACCCAGATTGGCAAAAATATATAAAAAAAAAAAAAAAAAAAAAAAGACTGATGATAAAATATCCTGACTTTTACTCGGTGTGCACCAAGCTTGGAAAACACTGGTTCCTTCAATTTCCTCAACTCAAAAAAAATAAATAAATAAAATAAAAATATAAATATGTATTTTTTCCATTTATGGTACAAGTTGAATTATAAAATAACTTTGTATGACTATAATATTACAACTAGCTGTATGTGGTATGCTATGAAACCTATGCAGATTTTAGAAGCCACACTACCACCACTGATTCTTCCATCTACTCACGGCCTGTAGTCATGGTGTTGCTCTCCTCAGCCAGTGGAGGTCCACAACCTGCTCGAGTGCAGGCACTAATGTGGAAGCGGTAGAGGCTGCCTTCCTCTAAGCCCTGCAGCTGCAACTGGGTGGTCTCTGCCCCAGTGATGTTCCTCTCCTGGGAATCCACCACTTCCAGTGTGGTCTCATTAACTGTAGATGAAGGAGAAAGATGTCAGATCAGTCTAAGTGGCATGAGTGAGCCTTCAACAGGTAGATGCTGAAAAAGTCATCACACTTGGCTTATATTGTATGTTAATGCAACACAACTATAATGAGGGTCAATGGTCTACGGAGGGGGAAGATGAATAGATGTCATGCTAGCTCATGCAGAAAGTGGAAATAGGAGATGCATGTCGTGACAGGTGAGGTGAGGAGGAATACATTAGGGAGAAAGGCGAGGGAAGATGAAAGGAGGCGAGAGAAAGCTCAAGGGGGCGGTGTAAATAAGTGGCAATGGATGAAAAGAAGAGGAGGAAAGGAGCAGGAAAGAGAAAAGCAAGAGGAGGAGGAAATGGAGGAGATGGATTAAAAAGGTTGAAAAACTATAAGAACAGGTGGGATGGAAAGAGAAGAATAAAAACAAAGATGCAAATCAGCAATCATAAGCAGTATAACATATTATATGTATTATAGATCAAGGTATGTGTGCAGACTCAACGAACTTCATTACTGTTAGAACTGCACAGAATATTGAATATTTCATGTGTTTATGAATACTGGCAGATTCTCACATACTAATTACAGTTCTATTACTCAACTGAATGCGCAGACTATATATTTTCTTCATAAAATTAACAGGAAACATAATATGTTTCAATTAAGTAGTGAATCGATTCACACACAAAAACACATTTTACACCCACAGACATATTGTGTGTGAATATCTGTATAAAGTCTGACATCTTCTAGTGGAAAAAGGCAGAAAGGAGAGGGGAGTATTGAAGAGCTGGCCAGCCTCCGTGGGCGCTGGTGGAGGCGGCACAGGGCTGTCTTTGCCTTCACATTTTACACAAAAGACTTCAGAAATGTCAACCAACGACAGTGTAGGCTTGGAAAACAGACAGAGTGTAATGAAAGCCCCTCACTTACTTGTTCACCCTAACTGTATAAAGGGTGTTTTTCCCCAAAAAGAAATGGTTCTGAGGGATAAATGCCAAAGAAATTTGAACAAGCGCACAGAATGCAAACAGCACAGACTTAAATTATTCTTTTGGAGGAGAACCTGCAGCCCATGAGGACACAATATAATAAATACTGACCAAACTGTCAAGCCTCAGTCTAAATTAACTGGCACAACTGCTGCTGCAAACCATTGCAGAGTATAAAACAGATTATTTAGTGTCACACAGTGCCACCTAGTGTTAACAGATCCAAGAATAGTAAAAAGAATAAAGGTGGATGCAGAGGATGCTACAATACTCAAGCAGAGACGCATATATAGGAATCAAAGCTGATATTTTCTTCCTCCACTGATGCTTCTCCTACACTCCTGATTACCCACAATGCCTCATACATCAAAGCACTGAGCTACAGTACAAATCTGTCCATGAAAACACTGCAATGTCAAAGGTCCATACTATGACTCAGTGAGTAATTACTCAAATAACACAGTGTGTACATACTGAGGTGGTACTGCAGGAGATAACCAGTGAGGATGCCATTTGCTTCCAGTGGTGGTCCCCATACCAGCAAAATTGAGTCTTTCTGGGCATTGGAAGCAGTCAGTACAGGCACTTGTTCAGGAACTATGAAGTTGACAAAGATGTTAATGCAATTACCATACATGTTTCTCCAGATGCATGTTATTTACTGGGAGATGGTTAAACATTACATCAGAGTGACAGTCTAAGTATTAAAATAGTTATAAAAATAGGTGATTTCTTCTTTTTCCAAAAGAAAAACTCTCTGATGTCTTAAGATCACCTCCAGACATGTTTTGAAACATAAAAATACTCCTCAACTTTGATTTATAATTTATGTCTGATACAGTCATTCTACAAATTACTACTACAATTTACATAGTAATCCAAATCCACTAATCCTCTACCACACACATATGTCAAGGTTATTCATATCTCAGGTTTAACTACTGGACATGCTGTCTCTTACGTAACTAAAAAGCCTTTTCTCAGTGTATTTGCACTGGAGACTTCAAGTTTCTACATCACATTTTTGTATATTGGATCAAATTTAGTTTACAATCTAGTTCCAATCAGAAAGTCATCGTGCATGTTCACATTTTGATCTGAGTTTTAAGTTGTGCAGAGAACCTCGCCCCTTTCGGCAGATGAATGCAAGAAAACCCTTTCGGTGTCAGAGTCTGTACATACATCATTAGGTACACGAATCATGTCCTTGTACTTTTTTCCTTGCACATACAGTTAGTGTGTGATGACCACACACGTGTGTCATTCCCAACAACTCACCTCCCTCTGGAGTATTAAAAGTGACAGGGTCACTGTTGGGCCCATTGCCTTTCTTGTTAAACACACTGACAGTGAGTCTGTAGTCTGAGAAAGGTTTGAGGCCTGGCACTACAGCATGACTCCTCTTCCCGGGGAATATCAGGAACTGGCGCTCATCTAAAATCTTGTTAGGATTTAGCAGATTCCGCTTTCTCAACCAGTGAATCTGTTAGAAGGAAGTAAAGAAAGATGGTGAGTCCGAACAGAATACAGATAGGAAGCAGAACAGAGGCTACAGATCAATGAAATAAAATATGTTGACAAGAAGTAATTAATGTTTCATCTGTAATTAGGCCAATAACTGAAATCAGGCATCAAATAGCAACTGTGAGACTGATTTGAAGCTTTTTACAAGTCACTTCAAGTGACGGGCTGCTACTTCATGCGATCACATCGTACCTCTGTACTGCCTACATAACTTTAATAGCAACACCTTTACAGGTGACAGAATTAAGTTAAGGGAGAATCTGCCAAACAGCATAATTTTACAGCTACTATATCATCACATTGATGATGTACTTTTTAATTAAGTTATACATCCATGAAATGAACAAAAACGAAAAATATAATTACACTACAACTTTCACAGCTTTCAAAACTGAGATGTCTGTGAGAGCACATGCATTCATCTTCCAAAGGCTGTGTCTTTGCTGACTTAGGACCAAAACATTCCAGCAGCACACACCTTTCAGAAAACAGACATTAGGGAGTTTAAAATACAGAAAATGAAAACAAATTGGGTTGAGATCCCTCCACAAAATCTTAAATTTATAATTTTAAGAAATAATCTTTCTCTTTGTGCTCGATACTACAATAAATGACCTCTCAAAATGTAACTGACATAACTCTCATTAAAAAACAGTGAGCTTTATGCTCTACATGCAAAGTTAATATGTCATTTGTAATGTCCTGTTCAGCTTACACAGGACATTTAATATTACATAGCCACACTTCTATGAAAGTTTTGCTTTATTTCAGAGATGAGTATTAGGTAACCAGCCTAATTAATTAATGAAGCTTACGGTTATTTTGATGCAGTGCTGAAAAAAATAATCAGATTCACTGTTGTAAAATTATACAATGAGCAGTTTTGTAATTTCTCTGTCCTTTGCTGAGACAGACTTTTTGCATAACATTATTGGCTGAAGAGGGGTCATGTTAAGGACAAAACAGTAAATATGATGGGTGTCTAATTCCTTATGAAGTGTCTTTGGTTACGATGCACTGAGGAGAAGGGAGTGAAAAGGGTTAAGACAAGAAACATTTAATATAATGAGATGTAAAAAATGTGCTCGAATAAAGATCTAATTGCACCAGTTAACACAGCTAAGAGATGTTGACCTTCCAAGTTAACCCACCAAATTAAAGCAAGCAGTAACTAAGTAACACAGTTCTCTTTAGCCTGCTGGCCTTGCAGGATTATGAAAACAATGAACATTACTTTTAAAATGACTATTTTAGTAATGGATTATTTCATAGGACTCTCCACAGTTAATTGCACTTTTAATGCAGTTGCATATGCTTTAAAAAGCTAAAGTTAAGTATTGTACTTTCTGCACATTAGTCTTTAACTAATCTGACCAGTCATTATAATACAGGCCTAATTTTCAAGTCAATGTATGGTAGTTACGGTACGTTGACACATTAGTTTAGCTTTTTAACTATACCTCTGTTACCTTGGTGTATCTTTGTCACGTAAACACGAAGTTACACCGGAACGGTAAAATACTGTTCAGTGCACTGAAAGTCCTCAGTTACACAACGTGTCATACTTGAAAACTACAAAAACCTACGTTGTAGCCGCCCAGATGACCTCTGACTGTGGCAGGTGGAACTGGGGTCCAGCTAACTCTCAGAACAGTGGTGTTTATCACCTCCACTGCTACGTCCTGTGGTGCTGTGGTAGGAACTGAAGAACACAAACAGGAAGGTCAGGGATACAAACAAAGTGCGAACAACAGGCCACCTTTGCAGAGGACTTATTAACACCACCACACGTACAAAAATAACTTAGACGAAAATGCTTGCAAATACACTAAGTAACACAATAAAATCACCCTGCTGGACAGAAAACAGCCTAATTAGGTGGTCTGAGGTGTTATTTTATGGTTGGAAGAGGTCTTACTTTTGCTTTAGGATGCTGATTAAGGTGGTAAATAACCACAGCTGGACACCAGATAAAACAGCTTAATTAATCAAAGCTGGAAGGAAAAAACAACACCATATGTCCTAAATATCTGCTCTACATGTAACTGCACTGGTAATGGGAAAGGATAGAAGCACAGCAGAAACTAGAGAGGGAAACAGCCACTGTGCCTCAGTAGACCTACAGCACAAAGTGTCGCGATCTGTCAAATCTCTCCCAGCTTCTGAGAAAGAAGTGGAAATTTGACATCCTCCTACAAAGGTTATTTGCCACCTGCTGGATTTAGAAAAGGGGGGTTTCTTTTTTCTTTTTCAGAGGGGAGTAAAAGTGACTATTGCACAGCTGCATGAAGGTTAAAATTATGGGGAAAAGTGGGAAAAAGGGAGAGAACTTAACCTGACACATTTTCTCGCAGACAATGCCAAAAGAAAACTGAAGACAGGGAGAGATAAAAAAAAAAAAAAAAAAAAAATCACAAAGTTCACAGTAAGTCAGCAACACAGCAGCAGCTACATATGCATATTTTCAGGATATGTTTAACTCAAACAGCAGAATCAATGTGAGTTTCATATCAACATATTACTGTATATACTGAAACTATGAATCACATATACAAATGACAGTAACATACACTAGAGGTTACATTAAGTCTGCAACTTACCATCCTCTCCAGAGTATCCTGTAACAACTTTAGGCTCTGGTGCCCAACCATAGCTGTTCCTACTCCGAATTCTGACCTCATATGGGACAAAGGTGGGCGTGTTTGTCACAACAATGGAGTGCCTTTGAACCAGGTGGTCATTCCAGGCTTCCTCTACACCCAGTTTTCGGTAGCTCACCTGGTACTCCAGACCTGGGCCATTTTGTTCGATGGGCAACAATGGCTGCAACAGGACAATGTGGTAATGACTTAATTAAAAATACTTTCATTTTATGAAGGTTTATGAAGCACAATCTTATAGATGGAGATACTTTATATAAATCCTTTCTCTTACCTCCCAGCTGATGTCCATTTGATGAGGAAGATGACCTTGAATTTTGATGTTCTCTGGGTTTCTATCAGGAGCTTTGAAGAATTTTTAAATTAAATTAATAGAAATAAAAATAATATGTTAATCCTCGTATTTCTTTCTTAGAGCAAAATCATGAGGTCCTCTAATGTCAAGTTGGTTTGAGAGAGGAGTTGGGATTGACCTCTGATTCAGAAAATATATATTTTTTTATATTCTGTATTATAGCTGTACAAATAAATAATGCAAGCAGCAGAGTAGAAGGGATGCTGTTTGTGTACAGTGAGTGTGAGGACCACAGCAGAGGATGACAACAATAAAATGTTTGAGAAAAGTCATTTGCAGCTTTATGGACTGCTGCTGTTAACATTTGAGCGATGCTAGTTCCGACATGTTATGTTTATAACTCTAATGACAATATTTTCTGTCCCCCTCTGCTTTCGTCCACAGCACGCAATTAAGGTGGATTTTGGTCTAACTGCACCATCAGTGTTATGTAGTCATTTCTTTAGGCTAGGTAACAATGAGAAAGGTAACAAGATCTCACGATGCACATATTCAAATAAAACCCGAGGTTAAACAACAACATGTGCAGATGCAAATACATTCAAAAATATCCACACCTCTTCCTGCAACCTGGGGCCAGATGCTGACCTTTCCAGACAGGACCTCTCTTCACATTTCAAAAGAAATGTTATAATTTGCATTTTTTCCCACAATGTGCAGATAACGGCAGCTGGAAATTTTAATTAAAGGGAGAGAGTTTTACCAGCAGGGGGTGTTTTGTATCTCTCACTGGGCTCACTAGGGGGTCCAGGCCCAATAGCATTAACAGCATACGCTCTGAACCGGTAGTCAAGATGTCCGTGTAGCATCAGCTCGGCCGTTGCCTGATTACCGGGCACTTTCTGTAGCTCTTTCCATCTGCCAGGATCCCAGTGACTCTCCTCATACTCCACTATAAACTCTGTTGACATGGACACACGACAGAAGACATATACAGCACATTAACTTCTTAACTAATCACACACACAAGCTTTGAACTACAGGTTAATTTTACCTTTTAGTGTATAACACCTAACTTCCAACTGCAGGGCATACAGCTACTATTTGGAACAAGTGTACACACTTTGTGGTACACTTAAAGAGCTGTGATAAAAACTGAAGAACTCCTTTTCCCAAAAAAGTAGTTATGCAACACTACACCTAAAGCATGTGGAAATTCATGATGATTCATAATGTAAGTGTCCAAATAACCAGTTAACTACTTGCCAAGAGTAGTTACTGGGGAATAAAAAATAATAATAATAATAATAATAAAAAAAATAAATTAAAAAAATTCAGTAAATGAAGGAGTGATAGAGGACCCATCGTGTTCAGCCATTTCAATGGCAAATTAATTACATGTAATGAATATGCTACAAATCCACCCAGTTCAGAGCCAAGATGTATGACCCACAGATATCACTGGAAAATATCTGTATAACAAATTGTCTTTCACTCCAAGACATTTATTTGAAGAAATAAAATACATATAGTCTCGCAAAAGATTCAGATATGTGTATTCTAATTTCTGATTACAGATGACACAAATCTAAGCTAATATACAGCACAAGTCTGCAAACATATCCTGAAGATGTGAATGTGTGGCTGTTGCTTTGCTTCTGAGGACATGTTGAACAGCTCATACAACATAATATCATCACTAAGTTCTACAAATAAAAGAGCTTGTTTTGAAGCATAAAAAGAAACCAGCCATTACTCATTGAAGGATTGTAGTTAGTGCTGAACAGTGATTATAGCAGCAGAAGAGACATGACAACATTAACAACCTACAACAGCTAAAACAGAACTTGCACCATGACTTTTGCTGTGAAAAGATATTTTATCCACATAATAAAAGCAATGCCAGGTTCCTGGGCAGTGTGTGTTTGTATGTACAGTATATAATTTGTTCTATGTACTATTATTTATATAACATTTTGTTATTAATGGTCTCCACAGTAAGTCTGAAAAAAACTGCCCACCTCCGGCTGCACAATAATGTTCTGTTTTATTATCTCACTAGGAGTGTGTCTTAAAGATGTTCACAAATCAAATAAACTCCTAAATTCAATATCTCATGAACAATTTCTCTGTTCTATTATTTTCTAATCTGGTAATTACACCATAATAACACAGTAATTACATAATCATTTAGGCTGTAAACTAAAGTGTAACAACAGAAATCACACATCAAAACACTACTGTTGGTAAGTTGTTTATCTGTTTCATTATTTAGTACCACTACACCTACCCCCTCAAACTCGCAGAAGAACTAAGATTTTCTATTTTTTCTACATTATCTACCTGTGACAGAGCTGTTGTGATCGCTCCCAGGTACCCAAGACAGCCTGACATTTCTCGGACTCTCGAGCTCCGATATCTCTAAATTCTTTGGAGCGTCAGGAACATCTGCAACACAAACATACACACACAAATAGAACATTAGATGTTCCTTAGCATCTGTCAATTACATTTCTGTGACACCTAGAGCATTTAAACACAAAGAATTTGCAAAAATGTGCAATCAAAATGTAGATTATTCACAAAATTATCTTACCCAGTACTGTGAGCAGTGCAGTGGCATTGTCCTCATCTAGACTGGTTCTAGCAATACATGTATACATCCCCTGATCACTCAGATTCACATTCATGATCTGCAGCATGCCATTGTCGACAAAGTATCTGAAATACAAATACTTTCATTAAGACAATGAAATGTTAACATATTACTGTAACCATGTATTAATAATGGATCAGTCAATTAGAAAGCATACAAAGATCATATACCTGCACCTTAACATTAGCATACAGGTAAAGACACTGAACAAAACTATTTTAAACACACCTAACACCTAAATACTAACAGAAAAAACTAGCAAACACCTCCCACTTACCTAGAATTTTTCTCAAGGGAAAATGGGATCTCCTTCCCATCCTTTGTCCACACCACCTTGAAGGTGCTCTGCAGGCTTTTATCATACTCTGTCTGGCACATCAACTGGGCTGTGGTCCCACTAATGATCTGCACATCTTGCGGTGGACCTACTATTTTCGTAGTGTCTGAAGATAAAACGACATTGAGGAGAAAAAAAAAAAAAAAAAAAAAAAAAAAAAAGCATAACAGTTAAGATGAGATTTTTTGTTGAGTGAATTGAGTAATCAAAATAGAAAAGGTAATTTGTGTTTATGAAATAAAAAAAGAAAAATACATTTTTAAAAATGCTCTATTAAAAAATATGACAGTACGCTGTAAAATATCACAAAATCTAAAGCGCAGATGTTAAGATGTATATTGGATTTTCAGCATAAATGTTTAAAAAATCCGAACAGAGAAATCACCAACTTGATGAATCCCAGAAGAGCATGTGGAAAAGAAATGAAAAGGCTTAGAACATCTGGCTGTAAAATTTGTGGGTTTTGTGTAAAAACCCATGACGTGGTTTTTTTTTTTTTTTTTTTTTTTTTTTTTTTTTTACAGTTTGTCATTTGGGTGGACTGGCCCTTTAATGAATAAGCATGTACAATGACTGGTAACACATCTGGTTAAATAAATAACGTCGCTGAAATACCTTTCACATCCAGCAAAGCGGTGACTTCTGTCTTGCCCAGTGAGTTAAAGGCAATGCACACATATTTCCCACTGTCATTTTTTTCTGCACTGATGATTTGCAACGATCCATTCTGGAGAGCAAAAAATCGTTCCTCGTCAATGGCTTTTGAAGACTTTTTCTTGACCCTAAGAGAAACAGGTTTTACACATTTTTTTTGGAGTGAGTGCACATAGACAGTATAAGAGAATATAGTTTGTCAATGAAGGTGCCTGTTTGTTACAGTTTCAGGTTAACCAAAGGTAAAACTTCTCAGAAAGGTTTGAGTTTAAATACAACCTAAATGGTTTATATACTGTAGTGCCTGCCACGTAATGACAAAGTGAAAACAGAACTTTAGAAATGTCTGTAAATTTAGTAATGTCTGCTTGTCCTTCTGGAACTTTCTCCCATCTCCAGACAGGAACTCTGGAGCTCAGTCAGAGTGACCGTCGGGTTCTTGATCACTCTTACTAAGACCCTTCTCCCCTAAGTTTGGCTGGATGACCAGAGTCCACCTAGAGTCCTGGTTGTGACTTCTTCTATTTGACAGTTATGGAGGTCACTGTGCTCCTGGGAACCTTCAGTGCAGCAGAAATTTTTTGCAGCCTTTTTTGCAGCCTGCCTGGCTCTGCAGGCAGTTCCTTTGACCTCATGGTTTGGTCTTTGCTCTGATAGGCATTGCCAACTGTGAGACCTTCTATAGAGAGGTGTGTGCCTTTCCAAATCATGTCCAATCAATTTAATTTACCACAGGTGGACTCCAGTCAAGGTAGATCCTCATCCTCTCAGCAAAGATCAAGAGAAATGGGAGACACCTGAGCTAAATTTTCACGTGTTGTTGCAAAAGGTCTGAATACTTATGTAAATGTGATATATTAGTTTTTCCTTTTCATAGTTTTCACTTTGTCACTATGTTGTATTGAGTATAGATTAATAAGAAAAAAAAAAATAAACAATTGTAATATCAGGCTGCAACATAACATTGAACAAAGTGAATACTTTGTGAATGCACTGTATTTCCTTTCTGTGGAACAGAGATGTCATAGTAGTTAAGAGGATTTAATTAGACCATTTCCAAGGAATATCTCATAAAACAGACATAAGACTGCAAACATGCAGACAAGTCCAGCAGTGAGAACTAACAGCATGACTCACTGTGGTGACGCTGCATGCTTTAGTTCATTCTTTAGCCCATACCAAACTGAGTCTTCTGTCTTAACACTATGTCCCGTATGTTCTGAGAAGGTTCAAAGTAAAAGGCGTCAACATGACTACATTTTTCTTTTCTTGGTAATCACCTACCAAGAGATAGCAGATGGTGGTGAGCTGAAAACACTGCAGTTCATGGTGATGTCACCTCCTAGTACTACAGCGTACTCTTGGTTGTCCCTCGTCAGTATCAGAGGAGCCATATCTAAAAGCAAAGGGAAAGAGGACACAACTGCTCAAAGTTATTGCCCACAAGAAATGGGCACAGAAGAAAATACAGATGTATATCAGGCACAAGCATCATAACCTCAACACTGCAAGAGCTATAAACTATCCAACTGTATGTAATCTGGTTCACTCCATAGTACACTGTATGCCTAAATAGGACTTATAATTTTATTAAAGTAATCCAGTTTCATTGTTTACTTAATATTAGTAGTGTTAGTAATATTAGTAGCAGACTAATATAGGTCAGTTGAGTTATGTTGAGTGGCCATGGTCAGGTCTAGCATGACAAGTTAATTTGTTAGTTAATAGAAAATTAATACCAACAATTGTTTGTTCCATTTTATAATTTATGAATAGCAGCTTGTTTTTTTTTGTCCTCTATGATAGGTAATATCCACCCATCAAACAAAACTAACCATTTAAATATGTCTGTTTTCTAAATCCAAATAATTTGTTATTTATTCAAGAATTTAATGTAAAAATATATGTTCACTATAAAGCTCTGGCATAGTTTTAAGGACATGAATGAATGGTGTTGATGTTACATTTAAAACTCTGTGTGTGTGTGTGTGTGTGTGTGTGTGTGTGTGTGTGTGTAAGCGCGTGCCTGAATATATATGTGTATGTGTGTATGTGTGAGTGTGTGTGAGTGTGTGTGCGCAGTCTGCACAGGCAAAACCCAAATCTTAAACTGAGCGACATTCAGCACCATTTATTGTTTGAATAGTCAATGTAATAGGACACACCTGTCAAGTCATATGTTCCAATACAGTTGCTCACATGAAAAATGGTTCACTTCAAACAAAAGGTGCAATCTTCTAAGCTGTGTATCAGATCCAGATGTAAATATATGTAAATAAAAGGTTGATCGCTTGTCTCATATTGATCTTTTGATGTGAAACCCAAATGTTTTAAATATATATATATATATATATATATATATATATATATATATATATTTATTTATATCTGTGTGTGTGTGTGTGTGTATATAAACTAGAGCAAATGTAGCTCAGGGTTGATTTCCTGCTTCTCCTCTCAAAGTGTCCTTGTACAAGACAGTGAACCCAAACCAAAATTACCTTCCATGATTGCACACCGCTATAAATTTGTGAAGGCAAACCAGTGAATGACAAGCAAATTATGAGGCACTTGAGATAAAGGCACTATATAAATGCTGCCATCCCCAGGAACATTACAATACATAAAAGATCCAGTCAAACATCTAACTTCCTAATTCACGCTGACAGGGAAAACATGCAGCTAAGAGGCATTTCAGGTTGTAAAACCTCAAGAAACAATTCAATATAGCAGCACAAGTTGCATAAAATCTTACAGCCATGCAGCTGTGGGAGTATAATGTCATTATTTCTATTTTCAGTGCCAGAAGACCAGCCTTATCTACTATCAGCCAATAAAGTGAAGTGGAGTAAACGTGAGCACAAAATTTACAGCAACCAGTATAAATCATGCAATTCATTACGTAAACACTCGAGCTACCTAGGTATTTTCTGTCAATGTTGTAGTCTAGCCTGGATCATAACAGGAACATTTGGCATCAGATGAAACTGTTTGAAGAAAGAATGAACCACCATTTTCCAGATGGTGCTCCCAGAAGTGTATCTGATAACACGGCCATTGTTTTATGTTGTAATAATTCTGTCTGCAGGGCTAATGTTTTGGCATAATACTCACTGATGACCATGATGTTAATGTTGGCCATAACGCTGCCATGTCTGTTGGAGGCTTCGCACTGGTAGACAGCAGTGTCCTCTGGTCTGGCGTTATGAAGCACTACGGTGTCGTCAAGCACTCGCCTGTTGTTCCCTGGGTCATCTGACAACAACACAGGGATAAAAACACAGAATACAAATTATTTCACATACAGTACATAAAGCACAATAAGCAAAGATTAATGTCAATATTTCAAAAATCTAATGAAAACTGGAGCTGAAATGGTTAGTCAATCCATCAATTGACAAAAAGTTAGAAATCAGTGTAAGAGATCATATAATTTTTCATTTCATTAATTTTTTCAATTTACTTTGGGAATAAGGAAATTACGATGGATTTTATATAAAAATATTAAAAATGTTCTGATATTTTCTGACATTCTCTGGACCAAGAGATTAAATAAGCAGAAATCATAATTGTCATAATAACTGTATAAAAGAATAACCATTAGTATAATCAGTAAATGAACAATTCCTTTAAATAGTAAGTGAATAAATTGTATTTTAAATTCTGAAATTATACATGTCATTAATTCGAACCTTGAAGAACACTTAATAGAACAGAGAACAACTGTCCTCCATGCCCAGTAGCAAAAGATGCATAAAACACAGCTAGGATGACCCCCACTCACCTCTGAGAAGTTCTCCATTCCTTCTCCATGTTATGTCTGGTGGTGGTTTTCCAGTGACCGAGCACTTGACGTGAACATCAGTACCAATCACAGTCAGCTGGCTCTGAGGAGGCCCCGTCAGCCACGTTGGCGGTTCTGGAAGACATTAAAGAGAGCTGTGTTGTTCTGAGGCAAAACTGCCATCCCTTTGTGAAGAGCTTCCTCACTGAAGCACAAACAAATGCACCCACAAATACATGGATAATTAGCTCATGATGTTGACCTACCTTCCACTATTACATCAAAGTAGTGTACAGCCTCTCCAACAGTGTTGTCGGCTGTACACATGTATTTGCCCTGATCCCTCTCTTCGACTGCAGGGATGATCAACAGCTTCTTAAATTTGTTATATTTTGTCCGTGGAGACAGCTTGTCTCCCAGTTTCATCCATTTTATCGTCGGGGTTGGACTACAACATGACAATGACATCGTGAGCCACAATGGATAAAGATGGTAATGGATTATTACACAGTGACAGTGTTCTTGCAGTAGAAAAGGTAGAATATACATACAATCCCTCTGGTATACACTCAAGCTGCAAATCCTCTCCCTTCAAGAGCACCTTCTCTGTCTGAACACCAGGGGGCAGCAGCAGGCCAGGTTTTCTCTCTGCGGGGGTTTCAGCTGCATTGCAAATAGAGAGCAATGCATTTGTCTAATTTTAATAAATGGTCATAAGACAAATGCTTCTACTCAATCTCTTTTCTGGAGCGTTTGGCCAAGCAGCTGTGTTGCCTCTTCACATAATATGCAACACTTGTCAATGTATAGGCTTTGATCATGGAATATCACTCCCTGGCATTACGGTTGTTAGTAGGCTGATTGTCAGCTTTCACTGGAATAAAACCAAAATACTATGAGAATAATACTCATAGTGCCAATGGTGTTTTGTCTTCACCGACATGTATTGCTCAACCTGGCATCATAACAGAGTTTCCTAGAACATGAACATGACAAGGCAAGCCCCACTTTTTGGTATGTGGAAGAGGATTATCTTATCTAAAAATAAAAATGACATGCAAATGTCTTCTTTTTCACATTTGTGAAAAAGCAATGACTTCTGAATTATGTCATGGGCTTGGATTTTAATATATACATTACATTAGCTTCTCAGGCATCTCTTATTGACGTTATGCAATGCCATGTGTCACGTTGTAGAGCTGCCAAGTTGCACGGTTTTGCTTGAAGCTGTGCAGAGTATTTTGCAAACTTACAGCTATTGACCACGACAGCCATGGCAGTTTTCTGGACAATGGTACGGATTTTGGAGAAGGCAGCATAACAACAGTAATCCTGACGACTGTCTTTCTGTAAGGCATTAGAGAAGTACAGGTTGCCATCAATGCCCATGGTGACCCTCTCATTCTGCTCAATGTGCTGGAGACCTGAAAAAAAGAACGTATTTTTATCAATAACATGTTCTGGTGTCGTCAATGTCTAATGTCAACCCATGTTATTAACTGAGGATATTAAGAAGACAAAATTGGACTGTCACATTTATTTACAAATATTTTCATTGGGTGCTCCAGAAGCACTAAAGGCAAAAGTACAAATTACTTTAACAGTAATTTTTACTCAAATACAACAGAGAAATCCCCTGAATAATTTCCTCGTATTGGGTGAATCTGTAAGTGGAGTAACAGCAAATTTGATTTAAATACTAACTCACCAGTTTTGTTTGTACTTATCCAAAGCTACTGTACATTGTTTAGGTAACTTTCATGATGTTCAAAGTATCAATTATTGTGACAATCCCTTGAAATATAAATGCATGAAACTGAGGATAAGAAACCAAGATTTTAAACTAAATCTAAATCATAGAGTGGTGCATGCCTGTGGGCCCATCTGAGTACTAAAAAACCCTCTTCCGTTGGCAGTTGAGAACCTCTCAAGAAGTAGGACAGAAAACTAAACACCTATTGACAAAGCACTTCAGACAGGCCTTAGGTGACCCTTTATGGAGCAAATCACTTCCTTTGGCAGTGGTGGGAAAAGGGCTGTACATTTCCTTCACTGTCCTTACTGTCACCGCTCGCTTCGCTGGGGAGGACAGTCAAAGCACATGGTGTTGCCATAAACTTCTTTTCATTGCTAAGGAGCGACACAGACAGGCCTTCACATTATCTACACTTTCCCACCCTAGAACATAATGTGCATGTCATTTTCTGAAACAGGCAACCACACCCACCTTGTGCTCCCACTGCTGCTACCAGCCAGGACAAGTGAAAAAAGCCAGGATGTAATTTTTTAATCTCAGCTCTCAGTATATTTGAGTCAATCACAATGAATGTCTTTGAAGAGAGTTCAAAAGTGTGTGTTGTTATGCCAATTAGTGTGATTCACGTGTCCAACCCCTCTCTACAACAGGCAAAGCATACAGCAGCCTCAGTACTGTTCACTGGAACACATGATCAAGTCAGATAGAGAACAAACCAGGGAATGAACTGGGAAGCCTGAAGTGGCGATTTGGACTTTCAGTCATGCAGAATCAACATCACAAAAGTGAAACACAAAGAAAAGGGAAGTGAGAGCTTCAACAGTTTTCATAGTGGCAATCAAAATCAACATTCATTTGCAATTAGCTGTTTTTCCCCCAACCAACAGACAGGCATATTCAACATGTAAATTAAAAGCACTGTTTCTTGGCTTACTAATGGACATCCAGTAGATCTGGCGAGGGGCTACACCCTGTGGAGGGTTACACTTTAGGATCACTGGCCCTCCCTCCTTAACAACAATGGGGTCAAGTACTTCCTTAGGAAACTTGGGGATACCTAAAAAAAAAAAAAAACAAACAAAAAAAACAGACAAACAAAATCAAAATCCTATCAAGCTTGGAAGCTTAAAAACCACAGCTGTATGACAACTATGACAAGTATTAGGAAGTAAACTTCACATCTCAGATAAGCTTGTTGGCTACTTACCTGGAACTATCAGTTCAATCTCCTCCGTCATGGCAGTTCCCAGCTTGTTAGATGCATAACATCTGTATTTACCCTGGAACTGCATGAGGTGTTTGTTGGGAAGCACAAAAGTGCCATGTGTGGGGTCTGTACTGTTTGATGTGATGTGGGGAGGGATAAAGTCTTTGCCATCTTTTGTCCATCTGTATCTGTTGCAGAAAAACATATAATAGCTTATCTTCTGTGATCAGTGATCAATGATTTGTTTGAGCACTGATGGTGTTTTTTCTTTTTTCTTTAAATTATGACAGATCACTTTGATGTCACTTACTCTGGAGGTGGGTTCCCTCTTGCCACACACCTCACAGTGACAGTGTTGTCAAAAGGAAGGGCAATAATGGGACCTGATGTGTGAGTTATTATGGTTGGAAGTTGTTCCACTATAATACAGAGAAACATAAAAACAATCACAAAAATATTACATTTCAACATGATAGATAGTTGTTAGATCATCTTGTTCTTTCCTACTGCCCTGTATGAAGCTGAGAAGTCAGTCACTTGGCAAAGTTTGTGCAAACAACGCTGCATAAACTAAATAAATAAGGTGCCTTAGATAGACAGTGAACTAAAATAGCACACCAGGACTTGATTGCTATCATTCTTAGCCATAAACAAAGAAACCTCTGGTGTAACTGTTAAACAATTTATTTTAAGATGTCATTTGTTAGTTGGCATTTTAAAAGCTGTTACCATTTACACTCAAGGATGCAACAAATCAGAGTACACCCTGTAGTCTATGTAACCTATTTCCACTTGTACACAAGAGTAAATACGCTACACTTACACTTCAAAATAATAGAATAGATTATACATGCTACATTCAATAATATTGCACCATGTACATATTATATACTGTATGACAGTGTGACTAGCCTACTGTTAAGTCTTGGTATTTATTCCAGATTAAGCACTGATGAGGAAAATGTGAACTTAACCATGCCTACCTTCCAAAGGGATACTGAGACCTGTGGCCCTGGAGGTCAAGGCCAAAAGTACAACAAGCTGCAGGTTCCCCACAGACCACATCACCCACCACTGGTTAATGGAGACAGTAGATCAGGAGAATTAGTTGATGTAGATCACCTGGCAGAATATGTAATGCACAGAGGACCTGGTAGAGAAGGAGTAAGAAAGTCATAAGTTCAATTATTTAACCATTGGCTGTTTAATTTCTAAAAGTGGTAGCATAAGGGCCTTATTGATAGAGATGTAGCACTGAACGCACATCACACAGGGGTAGCAATGTTGAAAGCAGGTACTTTATATAACAGGGTCGACTGCCAAGTGAAACTGACAAAAACGAAAAGCAAAATATATAAATAAGATCAGACGATGTAAAAACTCATACAATTTGCAGTGTTTTTCTCTATGCATGATTAAAGCACATTAAATACCCCATCTGTTCTGTTTTGATCATTTCATCTCACCTCAGGGTGAGACTGATGTTCTTCATTATGTTTTACAAGAATATGTAGATTACCTAAAGGGAATTTTAATGAACTAGAAGCATTTGCAGTCAAAGACAGAACAATCACAAAGTGGTATTAGAGAGAATTAACAAAAAGCTCAATTTCAAATCAAACATTTAAAATCCTTAATTTTTACTTTAATTAAATTTCAGACATTTGTACATATGTCTTAAATGTTTTAAGTATAAAAAGGAAGAAAAAAGTTTTTTAATAAGCCTCACTTAAAGAATCAGTGCTTAATTGATACTGTGGTTCCCAATGAAAGACAACAACAGCCATCTAGCATCTGTTGTCCCTCATTGTTGTGATGTCGTAGTTCAAAACAGTAGAGCGCTTGTCGGGATATTACCCTTCAAACTGCAAATCCTGGCTGGTGGCATCGCATGGTATGATTACAGTAAACCTAGCTGGCACAAATATGTTGTTTGATAGATCTAAGATGGCAGACTATAAATTGGTCTAAGCTCATCAGTATTTCGCAGCTTAGTTCAGACCGTGGCAGCAATGCTGGCGATGCCAAATGGACTCACCCCTCAAACTAATCCTGCTATCAGGAGAATGAAGGCAGGGAGCTCCAGCAGTCATACAGTACACCGATTAACAATGATTGAGTGCTCCTCAGGGTTCTTCCTGGGACGCAGGGCTGCATGTGTTCTCCTTCCTTAGTGAGAAAGACTAATGTGGTAATTGTAGCAGACTGGATTTAGGATTAAGCTGCTTGAATTTAGAATCAATTAAACAAATTGAGAGATTGTGGCAACGTATTATTTGCAGTAGGGGCTTTCTGTGATTATCTCCTACCGGACTGAATGGTAAACAAAGCTGGTCAGGTGTAAACATACAATTTCATGTTGTAATAAACTTATACGCCTCTCTTACTCTTAGTGTGGTACTACTGTATACTGTGATTCACACACCACTCGAATGCATGACTGCACACAGATACAGTTTTGCATTTGCATTTTGCAGACCACAAGCAAAACTTCAGAGACAGTGTTGTGATTTAAATCACAGACAGAAAATACAAATCAGCAAAGTTGCTGGTTGAGAGGCCCACGGTCCTCCGGTGAACAGTGGGACCTATTATCTAGATTCATGTTGATTCTGGCAATACAACACCTTTCATTCATGCATGCAATTCCAATGCCTGATGCACACCCAAATAACCTTGCAGATTAGGCAAATTATTATGCATTATATGCACGTGGAGATCTATAAACCTGTTACTTTAAGGAGAACTCAAACAACAATGACAGTCTGCTTAAAAGGCAAAATTCTTAGAGCGTAAAATGAGGTGGCCTCCCTAAGTAAACAGACAACAAAGCATCTGTTTTGTGAGCCAAGCGATCTATTACCTGAACACATGGCAGATCATAGCCACAAATCCACAGGGATTGTGTTTCCTAAGCCAATAGTTGGTCAGGCCATGAAGAGTGTGACTACTACACAACTAATCCTTGCCACCACACACTGTATACAATGACCCCCCCCCCTCCGTTTCTGTAAGCTAAAACTTACAACCTCCCTCAAAGAAACCCATACCTCTATTCAAATGAACACACAAGAAGTACTGGAAAAAACCCATTTCCCAAGGATAAAGTACCAATACTTACTGTTTTTTGAGTCATTCTACATCTTAAGTACACCTCTAGCAGAGGCCCAAAGCAGCAGCACTATAAGTCCATACAAAAAGTGCAGGACAGGACCATCAAGAGATCATTCCAGCAACTCTCTGAGCCAACAACTCTGACATGTCCTCCTTCCGCCAACTCACGTTGCTTCTCTCCTGGTGCACAGACACACCTCCCTGCCCGCCCCTCCACTAAAGGAGGGACAGGAGAAGCTGAAGTGACATATGTCTCCAAAGCCTCTCACTTGGCAAAGAGGCTCTCTAAGCCTGTGACAATGACTGGGACAAAGCTTGCACTGCAGGATGGGCAGAGAGGAAGTATGGGCATGTTTATCCCTCTCTCTCACTCACTCACTCCTTTTTTCTTGATCGCTCCATCCTGTCTTCCACAAACTATGCACGCCCATTTACACCCGACTGTGTCTGGTGTTAATGTAGTGTGTCTTAGCTCCAGTGAAAAGGGAGGGAAATCATCTTCTCCCAGAGGAACATTGATTTTGTGGAGATGTAGCTTCATTTTCACGCAGTCCTCTAGGCCATTGGTAGATGCAGGCTTAGGAAAACATATAAATAAACATGATGTTGACAAAACACTTCTAAGAGCTTTAGCACAATCATCATCTTTAACATCATTTGGCCTTCTTTTTTTTATTTTTTACTACTACTATCAAGCAAGAGTCTCGTGGGGATATGTAAAATAATGATTCAATCTGTATCTCTACTGACATTATTCAAACAGCTTAAATATCCCTTTTATTAGAGATCTCTAGTGTAATCCTTAAACTGAGATGAGCCTTTCTTGAAGAACAAAGGGCACATTTTAGAGAAAGCGTTTAACTTACTTTGCCTAAGCTAAGGAAATTAGAAGTGTCTTACAACATGATATCTTGCTTCTGCGTACATTTGCTCGGAAAATGGCATTTATTAGGATGTTATACGTTTTTCTACTGCCCTACTCTAACTTTTAACTCTGTGACTAATTCTGACTTTGCTGCAAATTCATCCTTCCAGGTCACTGTGAGTGCTGGACATAATTACACAGTCCATTTAAGATTGCTGCCATCACTTCAACTAGACCTTTTCCCATGTTTAAGACAGCATGGTGTTTCTAAACACACAGAAAAAGGTCTTAGAGGTAAAGTCTATCATACTTGCCTATTCATCCAAAGCTTCATACGCTACGCAGACATGAGAAAATCCATCCATCCATCATCTACACCTCCTTAGACCTAACCAGGGTCCCAGGGATCTGCTGGAGCCTATCCCAGCTCTCTTTGGGTGAAAGGCAGGGGTCCACCCTGGACAGGTCCCCAGTCCATCACAGGGCCACATAGAGTCAAACAACCTCACACACTCACACTCACTCCTATGGGCAATTTAGAGTCACCAATCAACCTGACATACATGTTTTTGGACTGTGGGAGGAAACCAGAGTACCTGGAGAAAACCCACACAAGCACAGGGAGAACATGCAGACTCCACACAGAAAGGCCCCTGATGGGTTTCAAACCAGGAACCTTCTTGCTGTGAGGCAACAGTGCTAACCACTAATGCACCATGCTGCCGACATGAGAAAATGTTTGTTAAATAATTAATATACTTTAAAGACAGTATTAGCAAAGTATATCCAAAGATGCACTGTCTGGTGTCAGGAAAACATTCAGTCACCTGAGTATAAGTTATTGAAACAAAACCAGGAGAAGTTAGAGCCTAAATGAAAGGAGCCTGAAAATACAACATAACACATAGATGCTAAAAATAATCCAAACTCTTGACTGTGTATTTATATTAAATTAACTTCACTCTCACATTTCCCATATATCATATCGGTGTGTATATGTGAAATTAGACAACACAGTTTTGAATTCTGGATGCTTTTGTCTTTGATATGTTTTAGGCTATGGACAGTTGTTCATATTTGTCACAGAAACTGATTCTTGTATTAACACAGGACAAATCTTAAACTTGAAAGACACAGATTGCTGTACAATATTTGCTGTTTAAATGTGCTAAATGATAAAACATACATTAAAACAGATGTAAAATCAGTATATAAACATATTTTTAGCTTCGAAGTATCAACACACCTAGATTATCTCACTATGAAATAAATTAATGAAAAAAAACTCCAAAGAAAATGCACAATATTTTGAAGTGTGTTCAAGGCCTCTGCTCATGATCTGTTTTACTGTTGCTGCTAAAACAAACAGGAGACATTGTCATTTGTAAATTCTGACATCTCAATGTCCTTTGAAAAGCCTGACAGGCCCTGTGGTTTTGTCACGATGCACATTCTCCCCCACAGTCATTACCTTTGGTACTTTGAGATAATGACAATTATTTTGCTTCTATCTTTATGCAAACTTACACACGGTAATCACAAAATACGTTCCAAACAATAATTTTAACAGCTTGATATATTGCAACATCAGATGAGTATACGTGCGTGTAAGTAATAAGCATCATCAAAGAGAGGACATAAGGCCACCAGGACACACCTAAGCATGCAATGTAACTATTCCCAAACATGTCAGGTTGTGACTCATTCTTGGTTATAATACATCTTCAAACATTGTTTTAAATGACAATAAAGAAGAATTCAATGACTTGACACAACATAGTATAGTTGGCTTGACTCAAGCATGCAACATGCCACTGCCCACTCACACGCACACAAAAAAAAAAAAAAAAACATGACAAGCTTAGCTTGTCAACAATAACTGCAATGATGGATGAGGTTTCAGAGAGGAAGCCACCTATCAAAGAAACCCTATTCATGAACAAATACCAGCTTTGCAAACAAAAACTTTGCCGTATGCTTTCTTTTAGCAAAATACACAAACCTCCGGGCTACTTAGGCCTCATTCTTAAAATTCAGGAAGCTAAACATAAAAGTCACATAAGGAATGTGTAATTAAGCAAATTTTCAGGCTCCTCTAGAAAATCTCTCATGCAAGTGTTTATGCTGCTGATTATGCAGTGAAGAATATTACAGCTGGCTCCTAATTGCTTTTAGTTTGATCTGCAGAGCAAAACGTGCAGAGCAAAAAATGGTGGCTTTGAGGAATGTGTTTCTGAATGTATGCCATAAAACTAGTTTGTACAATAATATGTTGGCATATGATTGACACAAATCATTAGAGCCCTATAAATGTTGACTGATTACTTTTTGTGGGGAAAATACCCTGTCTTCATCTACACTAAGTTTCTTTATCAATACCCTGGTTACCCTGCATATTAGTAGAGGAAAGATGTTTGCACACAGATTAAAACAGATGAGGTAAACTCATAACATTGTAGTCTTATCTGAACAAAGGTATCAAATAAAATAAGCATCAGAAACAGCAACCAGTCAGGACAGCACTCGGCATCAAGATTTTTAGTTAGGTCTATGAATATTCAGTTGCCAAGGGATTTGTTGGGGGTTTTTTGTTTTTTTGTAAAGTGCCTTGAGGTGATTGTATTGTGATTTGGCGCTATACAAATAAAGTTGAATTGAACGACTCATCTTCTAGATTTAGGCTAGTTAAGGTCATAAAAGAACTCCACTTACCTAACCTAGGTCAATACATCTTTTTTTCCATTACTTGTCTTGTAATAACGTGTTCCTTGTCTCTCTTTTACTCCCCCAACTACTCAACCCAGTAATCATGCAAGCATGGAATTCACACAAACAGCTCTCTGACACACATCAGACACATTCACATCAAACCTGTGCTTCCAGTATTATGTAAAGAGGCCGGATCTCTACACAGTATTCCAACGTCTACAAGCATAACAGGTTTAAAATATAACATGTTTCTTCATGGTTCCTTCGTCACATTTTTAAAGTCAATACTTTCCTGAGCACATGTGCTGTGTGGTTGTTTGTCGAGGTGTGTTGTTCATTAAAGTGTTACCAGGCTCAGTTGCGGTTTAAGTGGTTGCTATATGGAATGACATGTGAAGTGTTGCCTGGAAGTAGCCTGGCACGCTATTACAACCTTAAAATTACTGATGACTAAAAACAAACCATAAGGTCGAGTATTTCCTCAAAGAAACATAATAATAATAATAATAATTCCAATCCTCCACCTCTCCTATGGCTTTTTGGAAATATTTCCAGCATAACATGAAATAGTTATGTTAATAAATTATCCCTAATTGAACAATGTGTTCAAGTTCAAGTCACTCCTCCTCCTCATCAAAAGAAGCTAGATGAGGCTGTTGGGCATCTGTTCAGGATGCCTACTGGCTGCCTGCTATTGGAAGTTTCCCAGACCAGGACACCAAGAACAGGCCAAAAAGCATACATGGCTCATCTGGCCTGGGAACACTCCAGGATCACTGGAAAGCTAGAAAGACACAAAGCATAGCCTGCTGCATTTGTGACCAGAAATCATATAAGCACTAGGAAATGAATAGATGGATGCATAATAAATTATTACAAACTCTTAATTTCCACAAAAAAAAAAAAAAAAATCAAAGCCCACTGAGTGACACAGGCCAGAAAAAATGAACTCCTATAGAAACATGACCCCTGCAGAAGTTAAAAGTGACAAAGAGGCATTCAGGAGCTTAATCAGTTTGTCACAGCTTGCAGCACAGAGGACAGACAGTGTGGAGACAAGCAGTCACACTCAACTTCCTCCCTTCAAACCCAGAGGCCATGAGAAGACCTCTTAACACCTTTTTCCACCTACCACATTGTTCATCACTGTTGCATAGAGGTAGATAAGGGAGCAATGCTGGGCTCATCTGAGCTGAGGTAGTAAAAGTTTACGAGATAATCTTGTTTAAGAAGTCTATCAAAGTCTGAATTAGTACAGTCTGAGTGTCTGTCTTAAGGCATAAACACAAAAGAATTATGAATATAAATAAATGAATAAACATATTTATATATAGTTTACATATTTATGATATTAATGAAAGCTCTAAAAAAATAACAACATAAAACATTTCCATTTTCATTGTAAGTGCATGCATTAAATTTGTTCAGCTACCAATTTTAGAGGTCATAGTGGGTGCAGCTCCTGTTTTTATTACTGTTTATATCCCCATAACAGACTATGTCTGTATTTTAAAACAATCATTTCTGTTGGTTTAGTTTCTCAGGGCAGAGGAACTATAAATATACTGCTGGCACTGTGTGTGTGTGTCCATTTATGTGCAGGATTAGCTATGGAGGCATGAGATACTAGATGTGTGAATTCAGTTTAACACTCCAATCAAGCATCCCCATCATGATGGCATGAAAGTGCCATTAGACATTATTAGCCAAGTAAACTGTTAGCTATTGCTTTAGCTGATAACAATGTATGAAAAACTAATTAACAAACCTTGACTAATTACTACAGCAATATCCATGTGCTAGTTGTGACAAATTCAGTGTTATGATCTTTAGAAACAATGGGTGTTTGATCCTTCAGATTAACGTTCATCTCCAAAAACCTCAAAAATACTGAAATTTTACTTTACGGCAAGACCTGCTTAATCTTGCAGCATGTAGCCCACGCAACCACTGTCCCACCCTGTGTTTTAAACAATAAGCATAGTTTGCTGATATAATCCCTAAATCTTTCATTAGACTAAAAGAAAAGGAAGCCAAAAAGGAAAACAGCAATTTTGCTGTCATGCTAAAATAACACATCTTGCTCTTTCTTTAAATGGCTTCCTCCTACAGTCTAGTTTCTTATCAAACAAGAGAGAAAAGGACAAAGCATAAGCTTTCCGCCTCAGCGTTTGCTTGCATGATTGAAAACAATCTGAGCCAGGACTAAAAGCCCATGAATAACTAAGAGACATCATGCAGAATCTGTAAATAAGATATACAGCAATAATTATAAATGGTCAAATTAACCTCCTGCTTTCATGGAGAAAAAAAGTCAGCAAAGGCAGTTTATCTTGCATCCATTGCATTTACAAAATAATCACGCTTGTGAGAAACTCACCAAAAAACAAATTACTTACCTGCCTACTCACGATGAGCTGGAACTGAGTTTTGAAGGATTTGTTGTAACATGTCAAGAGAATAAGGCCCATGAGTCAACTCAAAATCAGCCCTAAAGCTATTCGCTAAACATCATTACTTTGGCAGCACGCTCCATCAAAGGCTCACAACACATGATACACCAGGTACAACCTTTTTCACTTTTTTGAAAAACTAAATTGAACAAAACACTGCCCTTTAAAAAATGTATAATGAACAAAAGAGACCACTCTCAGTTATTCTGCAAGTCATATTATCTTAATCAATCGGAAAAGACAACTTATCAGGTAGTTCATAATAACAGTGACTAACGGTGGATAAAATGTCCTACTCTGATATCACTAAAAGCAGCTGAGGCATTTCATGGGCTGTTTCTGCTTTACCCAGTTTGCCCTTGGTCTGGTACTTCAGTGCTGTGGCTCAGGGCCAATATCACTTGATGAGACTCATCAGCTTTGTGGATCTAAATTACTCTTAGGACAGCTACCATAGTCGCTGTACCTTGGATCCCCCTGTGTGAGTGATAGCCTCACTGCTGTCTGACACTGGCCCAAGACAGGGGTACCCCTGTGAAAGTGTCAGGGCCTTGATTCATTATCATTTTTGGAACACCATGAATGAAAGTGTTTGTCCTGGACTGTGCTCTCAATTGAAAGGGTCCATTAAAGGGTGTTTTAGGGGTTCCACTGTGTTTGGTCGGAAGTTTGGGAGCTGGTGTATCGAGGAAAGTGCCAGTCAAAATAAAAAAAAAATGTTTTGAAGGACATGGTGGCCTGGCCAATCTGTATGCAGATGATACACTGCTTCTTTCGGCATGTGAACAGGTGGGCCACATAACAAGTGACAACATCAATCAGACACACAGACACTGAACATGTTTGGCAGGCTGTGATTAAACTCAGGGTTGCTGGTCTCACGTTCAGAGCCAAGTATCAACCAAAGCCTGTTTACTGCAAGTCAGAGATTGCAAAACCCCCCGGCAACTTTGCTGACTAACAATTATCAAATACCTCAATTTCTCACACATACAAAGGTAGCCTACTGCTAGGAAAAAGGAGGTCACCTGATTAACACTGAATGCACAAATTAAACCAAAAAAAAAAAAAAATCTATGTCCACTGAGCTAAAATTATCCTCCAATCATATTGCACTATGTCCATTATTAGTAGCATAGTGAAAGGTGGTATGATATATTATACTGATGGGTGTTTCTAAGTTTTTTCATCCTCTTTGCCCCAAATATTAGAAACCCTGAAATATAATGCAGGCAAGAATAACACCACCACTAACTATGACCTCAGTGTTAAAGCATAACTCCTCTATGAGATGAAAAATGAACATTATAAATATCATTATAAAAGGGTAGAAATGGTATTCTGCATTATATTTGATTGTACAGCCGTACCTAATAAAGTGATGTAAAGTGGATTGAAAGTAGACTATAAAACAAGAAGGTTTAACCATTTACCAGAATTGCACTAAACAGTCATGCCAATAATTTCTGTGGCCAGGGTATAATTATCCTGTAATTATACATTTGATATCCTGATCTTGATAAGAAGTATTTCAGACAAGCAGGCAGATGCGTGCAGATTTGCCCTTGCATGGCCCGATGCATATCAACACCTGCATGCTACCAAATAAAGGGTTTTGTTTTACGATTACTGAGAGGAAAGATGTCACCCTTGCTGGAAATGATGAAAGTTAGGGAACAGTAGAGAGACAAAAACAGACATAAAGCAAAAGAGGGCAGGCAGAGTTTTGGGGGTGATATCTACAGCAAAAGAGAGAAATCCGTGGGAATTTGGCTCATTTGCATATGAATCAAATTCCAGCAGCAGGAAAAGACACACATTCAGTTCAGAGCTCGTTGTTAGAAATACCACCAGTAGATGAGCAAAATCATTGCGTTGAGTGCAAGTGTCAGAGTTAATCCTCCCATGGTGTGCTACAAAAGTACAGCTAAGGATTTCAGAGGTCTGAGGAAAATCTGAAAGTCATCTGAGAAAATTAATCAGCACTTTTTTTTTGACATGACAATAAGCAAATTTTTTTTTGTGTGTGTGATCACTGTTGCAAAACAAGACATTTAAAGATGTTCTTATAACAGGCATTTTCACAAATTAATTATATTATATAAACAAATAAAACAAAAAACTAATCAGCAGACTGATCAAATATTAAAATAATTAACTGCAGCCCTAAATTCAACACCAATCAATCCAGATTCAGATTCTAACAATGAAACACACGTTTTGAGCCTGCTGTTAGTCTCTCATCCATAGTAGGTACCTTCTCTAAGGTCAGATTTATTGCCGATGGTGTGACATGCCCTAAATTTGAACAATCTTATAATGTAATTCTCTTTACAGGTGAGGACCAAAACAAAAGAGAGCTCACAATGATCTATTGGCAAATCCACAGGAGGTGACCACACGTGGAGAGGATGTTTACTTCACAGTCTGGCAACTGGGACATGGTGTCACTGGTAACAAGGCGATGCACTCACTGCTTATTTCTGTATTTCTGTCTCAGAGTCAGTGTTTGTCCCATAAGAGGGGTCTTAACAGTGAGAGCACTGTTCAAAAGCATAAGTCCAGATGAATGCTGTGAAGAGCATTTCAAGTGCCAGCAGAACATGTTCTTCACTTGCTAGGAGGAATGTGGCCTATTGTCAATTGAACGCTTGTGAAGGCTCCTGAAAATGCAGCACAGGGGGTGGAGGGAGGCTGAGGACAGCATATGTTACCAGCATCAAAGCCCAATCACCCTGCTCCTCTTGTGCTTGCTGAAGAAACTTCAGTTGCTCTAATTCAGACAGGGTGCAAAGTTATTTGTGCCCCCTGTGTGAGGTGTTGATTTCACCAAACAGTTGTTGGCTGGAGAGGCCATGACCTTTGCTCTTGGCTGTTAGGAACCGCCAGAGCTCAGAGGTGGAAAGCCAGACACCATGGTAACAGACCACAGACATCTACAAACTCTTACTGAGAATTTTAAAGAAAATTCAAAAAGTTATAAGCGTAATGCCTTCACGAATGAAAGCCTGATGCTAACAAAATGGTCAACAAATGTTTAAAAAGGCAGGAAGGATAGACAGGCTGAAGACACAACCAGTTTCTGACTGCAGCTCCTCTATTTTAAACTACAGTGCTGATGGGGGTCAGTTCTTGTGTCAGTGCATCTTGTAAATATTTCACAAGCATTCCAAATGTGGACTATCTGTCCTCAGAAGAGAGCAATAAATTTACTCACATCAGTGCCCAGCCTGTTAAGTTTCTCTTCCGGAGTCACCGTCTGATCAAATCCAACCAAGTTTCATTAAATTATTGAGCTACAAGTGAGGAAGGGATTCCTGACTGTCCTTTTATGGCACAGAAGCAGGAAGTTACTACACAAATTAATACTCACAGCAGGAAGCAGAGCCAAGCCACCTGACATCCTTTATCAAATGTAAAAAATCTTGATTCTTTGTATTCATTAGTTATTTTCATAGTAGTAGATCGTGCTCTGGTACTAAAGAATGGCTGTAATACACAAACATGCAGTTAGACAACACTGAGTCTCTAACACTATATGTTATGACCAGATTCAGAAGCAGACAGACTGCGTAATTTATTCATGTATGGACAATATTTTCAGATTATCTCTTTCAACAATACTTAAACACTTAATTGACATAATCAGACTATTGATGTGTAAAATATGTGACTGTCTAGCTTTTCTCAAATGAAATTTAGGTTATTTAAATTTTTTCTACAGGAGTGAGAGACACTTTCTAGTCTTAGTGATTCACTTGAAAAATTCTTGCATGTTTTCTACATGTATTTGAAATGTATTTAGTAAGGCATGTCAACAATGTTCCAACACAGACATAAGTTCCTGTTAAAAACAACAAATGCACACATTTAACCATTTGAAATCCTCCTGAAAGTGTCAAAGGAGCACAGGTATTTGCAAAAGGACAGTTTGCTGTATCACTAAATCAGGTTACATGATATTATATTCCCCCATGCAGCCACTGCACACTGATAGCATAAAGTTGTTGACTCATGTGACAAGGCTGGCGTTTTACTCCTCCCAGGGCAGCACTTATTGAGTGGCTGAGGAACTCACCTCTTGCCTGTTAAGGCCCTTACAATGCAGTAGCTGTTCCTGATGGATGACAATGAACTGCTCAGATGCTGACAGCAGCTAAATATGTTCTGTTGCAAATGTTAGGCATCATTTCAAACCTATCCAATACTTTAACAATAACTGACCATTGCACGAATATGCTCCCTTAATATTATATCATGCCAAATCACAGTATAACATTTGTTCTGCAAAATTTTAAGTTTGCGGTATCTCTGTCAGTTCACCACCTATGTAAAATAACATTTCGACACGCAGTATGAAGTGAATATTGTAAAATTCCTCAGAGAGGGTCCAATTATACAAATACAGAAGTTGATGAAAGGCAGTTATCTCCTCTTTTTGTCCAGAGGCAGATTAAACAGGTGGAAACATGCCTAGCATGTGGCAATATATGCTAAAGATACCTGCCTCAGGGTGACAGTGTGTACAACCTCTAAAAAGAAGTATGAAGTGTTTTACTGAGTTACTTTTACATTTATGTTCTGTCATTGTTACCACTGGGGAGCTATTTGCCTTAGAAAGTTTTGATTTTCATTTCACGGTGTCAAAGCATTGAAGCATTTCCAGTATCGGTTTGTATTCAAGCACTAGCTTCATAGGAAGTGTACTCAGACAAGCCAATTTCCATGTGACATTTAAAAATGATACTTTCTCTGCCACTAATAAACTAGAAAATACCACATGGAAGGTTCAGTGCATTCTTGTGCAGAATTCTTAAATCACAACAGCAGAATGTTTTTTTTCTGAGACAAAAATTTACATCTTACACTGAGTTAGTTCAAAATTTCTGTGTGTTTCAGTGGACTCTTGGATCCAAAATGATCAATTTAGTGAGTAATGAACAATTTTCAGGAACAATAATTCTTTGGTCGATTAAATTTCTTAAAATAGTGAAAAATATCTAGAGTTTGGCAGAGTGAAGGTGATGTCTTAAAACCACACATGGTTTAAAACTACATAACAGAGAGAGAACATCATGCCTGAATGAACACGAATACAGTGGATATTTTTCAGCCTTAAATTAAAATCTGACCCATTTCTCATGTCACAAATTGCTGTACTGTAAATGAATTTATTGGAAAGTTGGCCCATGAGCACCACATCACCACAGGGAGTGAAACTCACAAGATTCCCTAATTACCACATTTCAGTCTAGTTAGGTCACACAAAGAGAGACTACCCGTTTTGTTACAACAGAGCTGATTGAATAGGCCTCACAGGGCTGAGTATGGCCCTTCTACCTCAGGGCAGCTCACCCACCACCACTTATCTTCACTGTCTGAGCAACAGAGCAACCAGGCACCATGAACAATCTGCACAATTTGCACTTGTGAGGAATTCTGACTTCTGACTAAAAGAGACTTAGAGCAAGTGACTTTAAGTTGACAGGAGCAAAATCACCTGATTACAATACAATTGAGAACATGAGGGTTTCACCAGATGTATATGCGGCCAACCCATCCATACACACCCAGTAAATTTCAACATAACTCTCATTATATCGCCACTGTAATATCCCTGGTGTTGAACAACAATTAACCAGGGTCGAAAGTTCTGATTATGTTAGAACCAATGATTCCGGACAGAAGAGAATCAGAAACGCATTATATTTCATACAATATTCGAGCATATGCAAGTATCCTGTAAAAAATCTGTTCAGAAAATACCTTTTCCGACCATGATGAAATCTGCTCAGGCTTCTAATCTCATTCACTGTTATCTTTCACATCGGCTACAAGGAAATGTGTGAGTAAAGTTTTATTTTTGATTTATTTTGGCTCTGAGCTCCATAGATAAACAAACTGCCCCTAATTTCATCTGATAAGACGCGCACTTTGCTGCGTCACGCATGAGCGGGTTGATAAGTGACTTTTCAGTCTCCCTATGTCAAAGCTGAAAGCCATTTTCATCCACAGAGGAGGAACAAAACAACAAAACATGTTTACATTGAATACAACTTACCCATAAGACGAGAACTCCTGTATTGAGGGTTCGTCTTCATTTGTCTGAAGATGAGCTCATTGTGTCCAGAATTTAAAAGCGCTGTTTGTTCATTGATTGCCGAGACAGCACAGAAACATTTAGCGACAAGTGCGTAGCTTCTGTTTAAGCTCAGCTGGCCAACGCGTAAAACTCTGACTGACGGTCAAAACTGCGCTCTCGACATCTGCGACTATGACTGAAGCCTCCTCAAGGTCGTTTCTCTATTTTAAAAGACAGAGGTCAAAGGACACGGGGTGTGTGTGAACTGGTCGCTGTTATACGCTATAACCAGCGTGCACCCATGGGCTTGTAGGAAAACATGTGAGAAAGGTGGGGAAATACTTTCCGCAAGCCCAGGTGCGCGCGTGGTGACTGTCAATCATATGGCAAGCCGAAAACGCCAAAAAGCACCAGCTTATAAGAACTTAGGTAGAGTACCTGCACACGGTTGAGAGCTGCAAAACACAGTCAAGCCTCCTTGTACCTCAGTTACATTTGTTGTTGCTCATTTCAAAGGACAATCTCTGTTCATTCATGCACATAATTGTCCTTTTCGAATATCTAGAGGACGAATGGCTGCGGGCTTTTCTTCAGTCACCTGCTGTTAGCCCCCTCAGATTTCAAGGTGATGCCTTTAAATTTCAGGTCTACTGTACAATATGATCCCTCTCATGTAGTGCTCACATTTAATAGTTTAAAAAACGCTGTTTGCACAGTCCACAGTCGATTTCATTTAACATTCCAGCTGCAGCAGACTGATCAAACACAATTAGCATTTACAAGCATGAAAAATGTGCTGTGGATTTTTTTGCCCCCAAAGCTGAGGCATCTTGTCACCTAAAGCGCTTTTTCAGGTGTGGTTCAGGAATGTGACGTGTAGGTATGTGGTGACAGCATTGTTGGACATAAACACATATAATAAGCAACATGTAATGCTGTGCTTAGATTTTCTCAGCACCCAAGCACATTTTTGTGTCTCGTAGGGACAATAACGTTCCCATTGACTTTTTTGAAGGTGCATCAGAGGGTTAATTATATAAATCCAGAGCATTTGAAGACACTATCCGCTTTAATTAGCCTATCTGTAAACTAAACTAAGACCCTTCCCCAGATGATGTATAAGGACTTTAAAGCTAGAGTAAAGCTGAGAGAGTTCATTGTGATAATAAATGAATCATTTAAGCCAATTTAGATAAAGATGTTAAACAAATCACTGGCTCCAGCTTCTCAAACATTCTGTGAATTTCTTCAACCGTGCACTGAGGTTCCCAGGACTATCTGGCATTTTATTGCTAAAAGTATAGAAGGCACTAAAAATAAGAATTATTAAAACATCATATGTATATTTACATTTACTCATCTAATACATCTGGTGTATGCAAATTTTGGACTCTCCTAGGAAAATTCAATATTGTGTTTTTTTGACGTGAAACCCGTGCAGCAAACAGAAAAATGAGCCTTTCTTCAAATGTTAATATACAAAACAGTTTCCTTATGAAAGGTTTCCTTATGATCACTCTTCCATTTAGACCCTGTTTGTGCATTAGCACTGCACTGTGAAAGGTGCATGGCTACTCCTATGTCAGCTAAACCTTTCTGTAGCTCCTATGCAGTCACATAATGGATTATATCTGCCTTTCTGCCCCGCAGACATGCAGGTTTTTCTGAACTTTTCGTTGGTCTTCCTCATCTTGTTTTGACTTCCACAGTTTCCTTAACAGGCATTTAAGGTAACTGGCAACTGTGGAAATTTCACGCTCAAAGCACTTTGATATAGTTATATAATATACACCATATTTTTAATATAATATATCCAATATTTGTAGGCATCAGTTAGCTTTATTTTTAGATCCTCAGCCAGTTGCTTGGAGGTGCCCATGGCTGTTGAGTGTTACCACAGGGTTTGGATAGTCTGAGAATTCATCGGTTCTTGTGGAGCTGCAATACACAAATGCAACACAACAGGTATATGCACTCCTGAAAGAAGAATGTCTCAGATACAAGCGTGTAGTGAACCAAGAGAAGTTAATGTATCTTAACCATTAGATTTCCAATCTATTTACAATATTTCATATTCAAATCTAATAATGAGTGCATGTTTTTTTAATAGAGTGAAACCTATAAAAGAACATTTATTGGGCATCTTGTTTTTTGTACATATTGTAAAAATAACAAATACAATACAACTCTTCACTGCCAAGTCGTCCATGCCACGATCCATTCACACAAGGTTCAGACTTAATTGTAAGGTTATAGAGAAAAAGCTTACATCCCAATTACCACTCTAACCAGCAATGAACACTGTGCCCTAAACCCTGACCTTTCCCTCCATAGAGAGAGACACCAGAGCACTGCCTGGACTTCACACATTCTTACCCATTATAAGGCCATTGTGCTGCACTGACCTGAAATCTTGACCTTGAGTTTTATTTCTCTCTGGCTAGTAGCACTTCTTAAAACACTTTGGGAAACAGATGTGTAGATTCCTCACCATGTCTGAGTCTCAGTATGTAGTAAGAGAAGTAATTCTATAGCAGAGGGAAAAAAGGGTTCACCTAAATTGGAAACTCTTTATTCCAACAATGACTCTCACACCCCTGACAGCAGTTTATTTTTTAAGTACGTGCAGTTCCAACGGTAGCTCACAAAAGACGTGAAAAGTTATTTCACAGAGGAAGAAGCATATGAAATCTAGTTGCCATGGTCATATGTATATTTTATTGATGGCAGGTCTTTCCTTCTGTGGTCTAACAATGCCCCCTAGTGACATCGGAAATGGTCCTACACAACAGGGAATCAACAGCACAGTCTAGTGTAGTGCACAGTCTTTGTATCACAGTCTCATGCAGTTGATGCTCAGCATCAAATATAATTTAAATCAACCAAAGACAGATGGCACCATAAATGCTTCTGTTTTGTCCTTGGCTGAATATGGAAGAGCTGTGTCAATGTTTAAGAAATTTAAAACATATTCATCTGTTGCTCCAGCTGCTGAATCTTTTGTGGATATATTTTATTTATTGGAGTTAAACACTAGAGGGAGTATGTGAGCATATTTCTCTTTGGTTTCCATATTTTTGTCTATTATTTTAGCTATTTGAAATATAATACAAATATCACATCACCAAATCTGACCTAAGGAAATGGTTCATAGTTCATCCAACTAAGTATTCACAATGGCCTTGCAAGTTGTAACTGAGCGTCAAATATCTTAAAGTTCTTGGGATCCCTGGTAGCTTATAGTGCTCAAAGACACTGCCTGCAGTATGCCCTGTTTTATCAAACATAACTTTAGTGGCCTTTAATTAATCTTTTTTTCTGTTATGTTTCAGACTGCCACAGAAAATATCCTGGTATTTATTTTGAAATAAATAGGGATAAATAGGTGGCTGGCAAAGCCAGTCTTTTCTAAATTGTGCTAGCCTGCATTTTAATTTTACATTGACCTTAAGATAATTGTTAGTGAAGCTGAATGCAAGGAAAAAAATGAAGAATGAACAAAACCCAAGAAAAGCCTTTTTTTTTAAGTTCAATTTTAAAAATAGGGGAACAAAATGCTTTATAGAACATTTTATATGGTTTTGAAAATTACATTGACATTGACTTACCTATTTATCAGAATCCGTCACCAAATATATTATATCAATATTGGTACAGTACAAATTTAATCAAATTGACTGTAAGATTTGAGTGATGTGTGTTCCTTTAGGTGACATAAAAGTGACTGAAATGTAAGTGCACTTGGTATAATTTTTGTTAAAAATGAAATGTAAATTGCAGAACATGGGATTCTCATCTGTCAAAGTCTACACAGACAACTAACCAGAACTTTAGTGGGAGTCTGTGCTGCCATCTGCTTTTGACTGATAACCCTTTTACCACTGCAAGGCTCTCATTCAGACTGTGAATATTTGTGATGCTTTAAGGTTATCCATAGTACAACGCTGAACTACTGCTCACTGTATAAAATCATCGAATTATGAGTTTAATTGCACTGAGGCTCTGCATGTGACCACATTGACCTGAAGATATCAGGGGTCTTTCTCTGTATCCATTTCATTCATTACCATTTTCAAAATCAGACTGCCATGCAGAATTCAGGTGTTCTTTGCAAAGTCTAATTCAACCAACCTTAGCTTTCAAAGTCAGATTCATAAAAGAGTCCCAGAATAGAAATAATGAACAGAGCAATTCTCTTTCTTAGAAGACTTCAGAGAAGACATAACATGTAACTTGTTTTAGACTGATTCGACTGATCATTTTGCAATAATGGAATAAATGTTGATTTATAAGAGCAAGCAAAGCCAGCTGCCTTCACTTAATGACTCAAGATCGAAGACTGTTACTGTGTGTGAGACTGTGTATAATATCCAGATCTTACTTGGAAACAAGGATCTTAACCTCAATGGGATTTCACCTGGTTAAATAAATAAATTAAATATCAGTGTTGCAGTGGAATAAGAGACGTTACATCATCACCACTTAACAGTATTACAGGCAGCTCACTACACTATTTGTGCACAAGGGGAAAATGTAAATGAACTATTTAAGGACTTAATAAAATGTTATGTGACTAATGGCTGCATGTATGCATTGTTACGTTGTTCTGTGCTCTGTGTAGACAGATGACAAGAGCAAACCTGTGTTTATATATACACTAGCCTCACTTTATATAGTGTTTTTAAAACAAATCAATATATTTTCAACTGTGATGCAGATATGATGATGTAATATTTCAGGATTGTGTGTGTGACAGTGACCCTAAACTGTCTTAGGTTTTATTGGCCAAATTAGTATACTTAAGCTCTACAGGTGCATCTAACCAGTCATCATCTTCCATGAAAATGTACTCCTGCTCAGGGTCGGAGACTTTACTTTTTCACACATTTTCTGCATCATTTGTCACCAAAAAATTAACACTTGAGGACTGCAGAGTCATCACCCATTACCAGCTATTTGACACTGAATGTGTTTTTGCATTTTCTCAAGTGTGATTATATATTTATATTTTGCGAACAGTATGTTGTGTGTTGGTGCCGGAATGCTACCGAAGCACATCATTAAAAATCAACTGAGGTAAATTTGTTTCTATACAAAAGCTAATATGCTTGTAGCTTTTAAGTGAAAAGGGGGTCATGTCATTGACATGTAGAGAGTGAAAGCATTCATTAAGAAGAGACTATTGAAAATCCATACAGCAGTCTGCCATTTGGACCTTCAGGCTACATACTTGAGTCACCTAGAACAGATCTTTTCATTTAACACCTGAGAGCAATGCAAGAACAGAAATGCCAGTAGCCGGGCAAGAGCTGGACATCCTTGATATCAGTTCATGTGCAGGAGCGATGATAGAACCCACTTGGGTGGCGTCCCCATTGTTTGTTCCATTACACTGCAGGGTTCATTTATGTATAAGCCTGTAATGCTCTTGAAATGAAAGCAAACACAACTCCCAACAGCCTTGCCTTCTC
The DNA here is from genome assembly GCF_900324485.2 of Mastacembelus armatus. Classification (NCBI taxonomy): domain Eukaryota; kingdom Metazoa; phylum Chordata; class Actinopteri; order Synbranchiformes; family Mastacembelidae; genus Mastacembelus; species Mastacembelus armatus. The sequence goes on from NC_046639.1 coordinate 26,651,031, forward strand.
ATGAAGGAGACAAACATTTCATTTAAGGAAGCACACTTCATGGCCAGGCTACGCTTCTTGGGTCAAGCAAGCTAGGAGAAGCCGGAGAAGATTCCAAAGACCTTTTTCTGCTAACTGTAGATTTTGTTAACTTATGGATGGATTGTTATGATTGCTGGAGCCCCGTGTTTTATTTAAATAAGCACTGACCTTTGTCAAGCTATTCAAAAGAAATCTGCAGACACTCAAATAATATGCATATAAGCTGATATTAAAATAATAAATATTAATATGTTTGCTCAGTTCATTTCATTTTTCCAAATAAGTGAAATATGGAAATATTCACTTTCTCTGTTTCCTGTCCATATCAGGTCTCCAGATATATTAAAGAGAAGAAAATATGATCCTGCAGCCCACTCAAAGATTGTGTGTGATGGTGCAGTTTCTTATAAGAGAAAAACTGTCAATCTCATGTGAGGTTCAGAAGCTTTATTGATTGTAGATGTCAGACAATCTAATATTGAGAAGCAAAACTGAGCACTGAAAACATGTACTAGCATGTATGCACAGCACACACAGATGATCAATCAATGGAAACCAGTTGAAACAAAAGCTAAAATATTTATAGGTAATGAATATTCAGTTGAGAGTATTTTTGGATCATCCCCCACAACAGTTTTAGAATTTAAATCGTTAAAATGGAAGAATCACACGGACTATATTTTGGGGATGTCTTGGTCAGTATAAATACACACTACATGTGGCTTGTCGGTCTCTGTAAATATACAGAGATTCAGATGTTTAAGAAAATTATTTAAATCTTTATGTCTCCTTCATGCTGTCAAATAAAATATCCCTGAATATAAAAGCAGGACAGATGTCCTGTCAGAAAATTTGTTAACACATGGTAAGTTTGTCCATTTAAGTCTTCTCTTCCCACCCTTTAGCACACTTAACACCTCCGCTCTCCCTCTTCTGACTGAAACGAAAAGCATTAAAGCAATTTTTATTCGGTTATCACTTTATGTGTTGCCATTGGCATAATTTATAAGCAAATGAGCTGCTCTGAAAAAGTCTGTTCAGATTGGCATGAGAATGTGGGCAGTAATGTCTATCACCACCTGCTCCTTCCCCAGTGTTTTCTGCTCAGCAGTGCAAGGCTACAGGCAGTGAGTCTAATTCTGTCTGCACTGCGAGTTTAAGATTTAGGGACCTTTTACCAGGGTCGTAAAGGCACTGGAAGATGATGATGTCAGTGCAATCTAATCATGTCAAAATCAAGGTTGGCCTAGAGGTAGAGATGCTCAGTATTAACAAACTACTATAAGAAACTCTTCTCAGTTGATTCCTGGCACAGGGTGAGGCACGTGGGCCATTAAATGCGCACCCTATCAACTCCAAGGTGGCTGTTGGTGCAGGCCACAAACACTCGTAAAAAGCCCTTGAGTGAGATGTTATCCCCAAATTACTTTGAGGGTGATGTACTGGTGCCAAGTGTAAAAGACTTTCTGGTCTCCTTAAGTTGCCTTATGGTGACTTGAAAACTCATCATGCAAACTGTAATGTTATCTGGTACATATTGGTGGTTGGTATTCAGCTTAGAAATGATTTCTGTGAATCTGACCTTTTGTTATAACAGTTGTTGCTGAAATTTTTGGTGCATCAGTCATAAACTGTGAAACTACAGCAAAGGAAGATATTTCACACAGAAAAACCCCTTTAGTAAAGAGCACCACTGGTCACAAGTAGCCCTTTACTGACGCAGACTAAAAAACACTTAACAGGACATTTGCTTAATAACACTACAAACTACAGCGTCTGAATGACCATTGAGTTAAATCAGCACCTCTGACAGTCTGAAGAACAACTGACCATTATGAGCTTCATCAAATTAGTTTTTTCCCTTCTATTTTGCCTATTGCATGTAAATGGAATGGAAAATTGTATTTAGAGGTGCTACAGAATGTGTGGCGATTTAATGAACATGGTATTGTGTGGCATTTTTACTGTAGTCAATATTCATTGTTATTAAATCGAGTTACATTGATATAAGTAATGAAACTGTTTTTGAGATGACTAGTAATGGCCTCTGTTGTACAGCAGAGGTATTGTGGTGAATTGTGATCCATACTTTTTTTTCTTTTCCTATAAACTACTGTGCTTTGCTTCCTGCTGCAAAGGACGAGGCTCCTGTTCGCTCCTCAGGGCATCACTCTGACTGGGATTGTTGAATAGAACAAGGCAGATACAAGCAGATAATGGATAGGCTAATTTGGATGGATAGACTAGCTTAATTCTTTCACTCACATAATCATCTGTTGTTGCAAGAAAGCTTTAGTTCACTTTTTGCTGAATAAATACTGTGCTGTTCACCATTTGCACTGTTAAATAACCTCTTACACAGGTATAGGATAATGGAGAATTTGTCCATCACAGTGGCTCAAAATATATAACTTATAAAGACTCATTTAGAGGTGTTTAGTTTATCAGGAGTTGTTTTTGTTAGTATAATGTGTAATCAATATGTCATAATTTCATAATAATTAGGAGAGCAAAATTAAACATAGAATTTTATTATAGAAAGGCCACATTCATTTTATTTGTTGGCCATGCCCATTTACCAATGCTTACCAAAATTAATAAATGAGTACAAGTGATTGGGATAAGAAATTACAGCCTATAATGGATGCATTGCTGTCATCGTAGGCCATGGATTTTCACAGATGGACAGACAGTTCTCCCTGCTGAATTTAATGGACTCACCCCAGGTGAGTCAGGTGGGATTTTAATTGCAGGTCTCTTCTATAGCCAAGCAAATTTTTTGTTGACCTATACAGGAGGATTTATCTCAAAGTGTATCATTCCCTTCATTAGCCCCTAGTAAAGCAGTCCTATAGAAGAGAGTAAATTCTTGATCCTCTAAAGTAATGGACCTCCACAGCCATGGAACAGCAGTATGCAATAAAAGGCATGCTAGCTCATTAGTCTTCCATGCAAGCCTGTTGAAAACATTCTGGCCAATGAACGCTGAAACAGTGAAAAAAGAAAACAATAAGGGAAACTGACTAAATTAGTTTGAAAGAGAGAAGTGCGGAAGTGTAGAAAATCCCCTAATCATTTTAGATTGACAATTACATAGGTGAGAGATGTATTAATGCTCAGATATATTACAACAGGGCAAATGGTTTCGAAAAACAAAGATGATTTATGGTTTTGTGAAACATAATTATAACAAAAGTGAAAGTGGTATAGGTTTACATATCTACAACAACAGCTGTTAAATTTTAATGAAATAATAATGTAGGCTATACAGTCCCTCTAGTCTCACCAATCTGTCAAATTACTTTACTTCAAGAGTGACAAATTGCTTTCAATTTCTGTCTTTTTCATACAAGAGCCCTCATATTCCAGTGTTCAAATACATGCATTTTTCAGCCTGAAGAATTTCTCTCAGGTGTGCACTCACTATTTGATCAATGTTTTGTGATTAAGAAACATCATAATTAACATCTTAAATCCCATTTGAAGTGTATGCATTCAGATTTCTTTTGCCACTTTGTGTGAAACTGCAGTGTTTTTCTGTCTGTAAACTTACCTGCAGACAGGGCAAATTAAGCGGCAATGTTTTCCTCAGAAAAACTGGGTTAAACATGGGGGTTTCTGCATTGTGTGATAAGCACGGATCTTGCAACCATTTGCACTTTTCTTTGTACTTTCCCAAAATTTGACAAGAACACAATACAGGAGAACTTAAACGGTGGAGAAATAAGCACTATGTTCATTTCCATCAGTTACACACACATATCTCATGCGCAAACACATGCAGACTCACACAGTGTAGAAAGTAATACCTTCAGGGGCTTGCTATTAAGATGGTTAATCCTTGGGCCTTGAGAGGAGCAGGATAAACTATTCCTGAAGGAAGCTTTTCACAACAGGCTCCTAGGATCAAGTCCATGAATAAATTACAGGCATAATTAAAGGAAATGTCAAATGGCTGCTGCATGGAGCATTATTAACAATCTCCTGGCTATGTTAAAGGAACCTGGGCCTGAAATGAGGATGATCATTGTAGGTTTAATAGGGTTCCTTGTAGACTGTGGGACTATGGGACCTGTAATAATATAGTAAGGCTTCAATTAGGCCCAGCAGAGCTACTCGCCTGTGTATGTAGTTTTTGGGAGGGACAGGGGTGATGGCTGTGGTGGTAAAAAAGAGGAATTCATTGTTTGTGTCTACAAAAAGACAAAGAGTAATTAAGAGCAGTTGTTTATCTGAAAGAAAAATGTGAATAGAAACAGAGGAAGACAGTTGCAAGTGAGGACACTTTTTTCCAGTTTTGTCATGGGAAATATATCTTTTCACCGTAAACTGATGCAGATGCTTTTCAATAATCGCGAAACATCAGCCTACAGTATTGCAGCGCAGAACATCAACCAACCCAATTTCTTTCAAATGACAAATTCAGTTTTGAGTTATAGTCAAATGAGTCAATACTTCAACCTCTAGTCAAGTGAAGAACCCAAAAAACAGATTTTTTCTCAGGGGGCTTCACAGTCTGAACATACATTTAGGAAGAAAAGAATTTTTTAAGCTTTCTGAATTTCCCCCATGGGAGATGAATAAAGTATCTATCTATCTATCTATCTATCTATCTATCTATCTATCTATCTATCTATCTATCTATCTATCTATCTATCTATCTATCTATCTATCTGAGAAGAAAAAAGAAGAAATCTCAAGAATGTCTCTTTCAGGGTGGACAGACAGGTGATAAGTGGTTCACAGACAGAAGCAGGAGTTTTGGAATTGCAATAAGAAAATGGCAGGAAAAGGCCTAAATATGCTTATTGATGCTGTTGATGACATTATTTTTCTTAGTAGAAAAAGCATGGGTATTACCAATTACACTGAGCACGGCTCTGTTCTATAAAGTACTAAGCTCCGGACATTAAAGCAGCTACATTAACTTCAGCCATCATTAATATCATTACTTGCACATGTATTTTATCTACTGTGATATCTTATAATTTCAGTGAATAGGGCCAGAGAGAAAAGGAGAAATGTCACCAATCACAATCGCAACAGTAGCTCATTTGTATTTGCGTGTTTTGACTGCAGGTACCTGCTCCATTATGTTTCCATAGCAACCAGGTGTATTTTTTGTACAGTGTGTGAAACATTTATACCCACATCACTTTAGTCTGGTTTGAGTGATGTCACTCAGGCCTCATGCACAATGCACTTCCCCATAAAGAAAAAGCCACATGTTTTTAGTTATTTATTTATTTGAGTTATTTTAACAGCTCTATGTTTTCAGCTACTTGCAGCTCATTATATTGCTTTTCTGGTGCATGTATGCTTGAGTCCCAGAGGCTCTCACTGACCTCACATATTAGAACTGGCAGACACTCCTAGCTCATAAGCACACACAAGTTGATTTTATGCCACCTGACTATTGTGAAATGGAGGCTTGCTGAAATAAACAAATGCCTGGTGAGGTAAGTTAAACCAAAACTCTGTACTATTTTCATTTAGAGATTTTATGTCCCTAGTGGTTGGTAAACTCTTAATGCTGTTTTAAAACATAAGTAAAATTTAGTGCAAAACAGTAGTTAACATAAGAGCTAATGAAAGGAGGTATTATTAGGTGCTGTGGATTTGTTTGGTTGCAGAAAACAGTGCAGAACACTTAATTTACACTGTCTGAGTTACATTGTGTTTCAAGAAGTCTACATTTATATTAAATCAAATTACACTGATGGAACTAAGAACATTAACAATGGTTCTGTTCCATCCACCAGTTGTGATTCACATTAATTCGCACAAGAACGCAGTGAAAAAAACATGAAACATTGCAAATGTTATTTTTCTCTTGCTATAAAAAAATAAAAACAAAATGAGACTAAGTGTAATGGTAACAGACATAATAATGATGATATATGACTTCAACATACTGAAGAAAAATGTGAAGATTCAGGTGAAGTTATCTAGAGGTTGGGTCATGGTAACTGGACTTCTAGTTTTTAGGTCAAAATGTTTCATTACTCATCCAAATATCTTCATCAGTCTGAGAGAAAGCTGGACTGGAAACTCCAATTTATCTCCCACGTTAGTTTCACTCCACCCCTAGTCCCATAGGCTCATTAGGTGAGCTATGTAAATCAGGTGAGAGTTCTTAGACCCACACTCCTGAGTTGGTTTCACTTCACACCTGGTCTGAATAGTCTCGTTAGGTAACAAAAGGAGTGAGCTCAGGTGAGGGTTGTTAGGATCTAATGGTGGACTCATGTGACCCCTCTGATTCACCAAGAGTGTGTCCCCCCTGGAAGACATTTGATGTGTTCCTTAATTCCTGGAAACAGATGAAAGGGCAGCCTGGTAGATTGAAGACAGGTTATGTCTGAGCCCTCCACCCCTGTTGAGGGAGGGTTTTTCCAGCTTCCCTGACTCCTGTTTTTTTCTTTATTCCGATCTCCACAATGGTCATTAACATAGAAAACACAAGAATAACCTCCATAATTGCACCTTATGTCAGACTTGGATCTTAGAGATATTTTTTCTGTCACTTTGTACAAATAATTCTGAATACTATACGCATTGGCCTCAGCTACTGAAAAAGTAGCATCCAGTGAAAAACATGGCTGTTCAAACAATCAAGTATAATATTGTCTGCAAAGAAATTAAACAGGACCTGACATAATTCTATTTTGAACCTCTATTGTTGATTTTAGTTTGGAGAATGGCAGCCCTCAAGTGCTCAAATACCTCACATCAAGAAGGTTCCTGGTTTGAAACCCATCAGGGCCTTTCTGTGTGGAGTCTGCATGTTCTCCCTGTGCTTGTGTGGGTTTTCTCCAGGTACTCTGGTTTCCTCCCACAGTCCAAAAACATGTATGTCAGGTTGATTGGTGACTCTAAATTGCCCATAGGAGTGAGTGTGAGTGTGTGAGGTTGTTTGTCTCTATGTGGCCCTGTGATGGACTGGGGACCTGTCCAGGGTGGACCCCTGCTTTTCACCCAAAGAGAGCTGGATGAATGAATAATAATAATATTTTGTATGTTTTTGCTGACCAAAGCTTGGAAAAATGTCTTTAACGGAAAATATAACTCCCCCATATCGCCCTAATTGTACCGCGGTATTTCACGGTATTTGTTTGTTTGTTTGCTTTGTTTGATTTTTGTTTGTTTGGTTTGCTTTTTGCACAGCTGTGGTTTTAACGCAGGGGGGCGCAGTTCTCCTCCAGGTGCGTCTTCCCCCCTCCTGCACCTTCCCATCGCAGCGCTGCTGTTGTGGCTGCTCCGTACAGCCCACTTCTTCTTCTTCTTCTTCTTCTTCTTCTTCTTCTCCTTCTCCTTCTTCTTCTTCTTCTTCGCAGGGGATGCTGACTTGATGCGCATAATAAATAATCTGTGCAAGATTCCTTTCCAGACCCAATTCAGACCTGCATGCGTTGGATCCAAGAGCGCAAACACGGGCGAGAGCCGAACCTCTTAACTGGGGATGTTTCAAATGTGATTCGCACGGCAAACAACGTGGGTGTTGTGTGTGCTGGTGTGTGTGTGTGTGTGTTTTGGTGGGGAGTGGAGAAGAGGCAGAGCAGCGATATGAAACGCGTGTGTTTATGCGCCCTGCGATACCCGTTATCTCTGACTGACCACCGGCTCAACTACTTCACCTGTAAAAACGACCTTGCGATTTTGACCGAAATTTCCTAACAAGGTTTCCATGGCGGACCAATCTGTCGCTTTTCCCGTGATGGTTGGATTTAGTTCCTGCTGGTCTCAAGATATTTCAAGATAAGAGGTAAGACACATAATATATAGCCCATCAACGCGCTTTGCAATTGGGAACGTTCACAAATACAGAAAGCTGAATTATTTACACTGTGATATTTGTATGATAAAATATTTATTCACTCTTAACGGGCTCGCATCTCGGCCTGTCTTGCCACGCTATCTCGACATGGCCCATCTATCTTCCAGTGTCATTTATTTGATTAAAAAATGTTTATTTAAGGCTGGAGCAGCCTGACGTGCCCTGCAAGCTGCGGCCAATTCCTCCACAGCGTAGACTGGTTTTAGAGAAACAAGCACTTCTTGATGTATTTTTTAAAATAAAGAATTGCTCTGAGACCCTGTAATGCTCTTCTTAGTTAAACTGAATCAGAGATGTACTGACGTTTGTCACATGTGGTATTTTAGCTTCTAAATGTTCCTGTGGTTTCTGTCTGATGGTGCTACAGACATACACTTTACCTCTCTCAGAAATGTATAGTTATGTGGGCAACACGTTTTAGGGACAGGTTAGGGTGGACTTGCATACACGCTGTTTGTATGCACCTTCTGACCCAAAAGAAATCAATGACTTTCTTCCAAAGCCATGAAAAGGTGAAAATATACCCTTAGCAAACCTTCAGAAGTGTTCTGGTAACAACTGGTCTTATGCCTACTGAGATTTAGCAAGTGAAAAAGGTGCACAACACACTCACACACATTATTTATACCCTAATTACATGGTGTTATGGAATATCTGGGATGAATTCAGCCCAGGCTTTAAAAGTACACTCCCAGTCCTTTCAGCTGGGCTATTTGTTCAACCAGCATCTTACTTGGATGCAGGCAGAGTGTGATGGAGGCTGTGGCTGTCGTGATTATACTTTTTTTTTTTTTGTGGACTCTTTTTGATTGAGAGTGATTCACCGTCTCACCACCTTCTGTCACCGTCATAGCTTCGTTATAAGTGCTAGCTGAGATTGTGTGTGGTCTCTGTGTGTGCAGGTGTGAATGTGCAATTGTAAATAATTTATTAGCTCTGAAAAAAAGAAAGAAAGAAAGACATGGCGTCAGCTGTACATGGTGCCATTCCTGACAAACCCCCATTAAAACCAAGCCATAATATGCACTGTCAACAATAGTATAATACCCACGGACCTTCCACATACCAATCCTCAATTCTGAGGTGCCAGCCTATCTGTGAGGTATGGCATGCGGGACTCTTCTTGAGCGGAAGCGTACCAATCCAATTTTGCAGACTTTGAGGGTAGAAAAATGCCTGAGCAAACATGAAAGGTAGAGAAGAGAATCCTGGCTGAGACCCCATGTGTTTGATTTGACATCCAGGCAACTGACAAACAATTAGACCCTCCATAAGTAGTGCTCTGAACCAGTCTCGCCAGGGATTAGGCCACAAATGAGCCACACATCATGGCTTATGTCTTCTAAATGGAAAGTGAGTGAATGTGTGGAGGCAAGGTGCTATATGTGTTGTACACAGTGAGTCTGGTGTGTAGGTGTGTGTGGGTTGTGTGACATTTAGCAGATTGGTGTTATTATCTGTCTCTGCCCTTAATATATCTTGAACACCTCTTGAAGAAATGTCTTTGTGTGTGTGTTTCTGGGTGTGTAGATCCGCTTTTTTATGTGCATGTGTTCATGCAGGTGCACACTAATGTACACAGATCAGCATATATATATATATATATATGTATGTAATCTGCATGTGTAACTGCTGTGTTATTGCTGGTTTGCCATTTGTGGATGTTTGACATTTCATAATTGCATCATTACTCGCTCAGTCTCCTCCTGCAAGAAGCGGGTGCATCGCAATTTGTAACACATGCTTCGAGCAGACAGACACTTGCCCTTGATTATGGACCTGGGTGGAATGGCTTCCTCATCAGGCTGTCTTGATTCACCCCAGCATGTGGGGAGACACATGCTGCTGTGGGTGAATCTAATTGATTGGATGGCACCCAATTCCCAGGTCCAAGTTTCCTCAGGCAGCCAGAGAGTGAATCCATCCAAGTGAAGGATGAGCTTAGGCGTTGGTCGTTCCCCTAATAGATTGGCATGGGCTTCCTCCCATATGCCTCTGGTATCACCCTCCGACATCTCTGGTGCAAGTCGTTCACACCGCGTGGCACAAACTGAACCGTCTGGATTTTCATTGATCAGAAATGTGGGAATGGACACAAGAAACGACATCTTTTATCTAACGCCACATTTGTTTTTTTAACATAGTTATATGAATTGAATTGATAAATAATTATTATATGAATTTCCACTTGGGGATTAATAAAGTTTCTTATCTTGTTTTCTTGTTTCTTATCTTTCCACTACTAAAGTGTACACTTCCTCTGTATTCTGGTGGCAGGTGATGAAAAGGCATACCGGTAATAATAAGAGCGGAATAAATATGTTGTGGTTCACTGAGTTTGGTATTTTACAACAAAATTCTCGCTCCAACAGGTCAAGCTCCCCTCTCTCTCCTGTGCCATTTTAAAGCTTATTGGATGAAAGTCTCATTTGCCCTTGGCTGCCAAAGATGACGTTGCCATGGATACAGCTTCTACTGTTATCAGTCATCGACTGCCTGGCAGGTAAATCACCTTTTTATATGAGTAATGATTCTTTCAAGTTTGGACATTTACAGTTGCGAGATGATAGCTGAAGAGCTGAAAATCATGTCAGTGTCAGAAATGATAGGATGGCCAAGGTTTAAAGGAACACTGCTTAGTATTGACTTCCATTCACAACACAGACACAATACATTCAATCTTCTTCACCCCTCTCTGACTGTAACCTGATGGGGAGACATTTGCTTCTCTTTCATATTCCTTTCCCAAGCACTTAGAAAATGTAAGCCCAAATTTAGTTAATTCACAGCACATTCAAAATTACCTTTACTTAATATACTATGGTTTACCAGTGATAGATTTTTTTTTTTTTTTTTTTTTTTTTTTTTTAAAATCTAGGCTTTTTTATTCTATTTTATGAAAATATAATTATGGTGTCCTGGAACAGTGGTACATACTTAGGTGTTGTAATTTTTTTTAAGTTAACTAACTCAGAAAAGTCTCAAATTTATTTTACCTCGAGTGTTGAGTCGTGTACTGAACCGTTTCCCATGTTTAGTAATGTCAGACTTCCCGTTTTGAAAAGCCCGCACCTGTTAGACCCAAATATCCTTCTTCCTTTAGAAGAACCGGGAATTAAGCAGGCCTGGAAGTAATGACAGTAAAAATGGTAATTTTTTCTGCCTTTACACTCAGGCTGTTACTGTTTATCTATCAGATTGTCTGGACAGTGGATCATACCATGGTCCAAGATGGAGGATGGAGCCCAGTGACTTGTTCATTCCTGTTGACTCCATAGAAGAAGAAGCTACTCTGACCTGTGATGCTAAGGGAACGCCGCCTCCTCAGTACAGGCAAGACCTTAAGACCGTGTTCAAATGAACATATGTTTAAGCATGTAGATAACAATGTGGCTCATTATTTCAGGTTTTTGAAGAAAATGTATGCTTGATTATTTAAACAAGTTAATTTACAAATAACTGGTTTATAATTCAGTAACTACTCTGTAGTTTAGCAAGTTACCTTCACCAGATATGACTATATTCCTAATATTAGAATACTGTAAATCAGGATTTGTAAATTCGAGGAATAGGGAAATGTTTTCTCCCCTTGACACATGCACTGAAAAACACTGAAATGCATGCAGACACTCTAAGCAGTGGTATCATTATGGCTTTACTAATTTATATTGACTAACACTCTGCCAAGTTGCCTTTTGTCTCACCAGATAGTATCTTAGTGACAAACCTGTAGCATCTTAATGATCGCGTCCTCTTATAAAACGCCACGAGACCAGTACAGGTTGCTAGACACCAGTTGGCACTAACAGGCATTGATTACCAGTGTCTTTAGTGTTCAGCAGTGGAATTACTGCAGCACAAATGAGCCCAGCTAAGGTAGTGTGGAGTATGTACGCTCATTATTTCAGGCTTTTCACATTCCCCACATAAAACTAGGTATTTCCATGTAGTGATTAAAGGTGAGATGAACATGTTTAATGTGGTGTCTTGTCAAGTTGACTGTGCTAGGCTCTGCATGCCCTCAGCACCTCTCTGGCTCCTCTCTTGAAGTGTAAATGGGCTCACACTGATCCCTCCCCCTTCTTCTCTTTTCTCCCTTTTCCTTTCCTTTGCCTGTCCTGTCACTCATAAAGATAGTCTTTCATCGTATGCGAACGGTAGCAGCATAATAACTTATGAGAGAAAGCTGCCTCTTATAGAGAAAAGCATCTTCTTATAGCAGGTCATAGAAGTGATGCCACATGAGTTGTTTTTATCTAAACACAAGGTGACTTTTCTAACTGTTACTTGACCTGAGGTTTGAAGCCAGTGGCTCAGGACTTGCAGGATCATCCGGAATACTCAGGTTTCTTTGAACTCAGATGGTCAGATAATGTGTGCTCACAGAGTAATTTAGTTTAGGAATTGCTATCACCTGCCCAATGTTCAGGACACCGCTGAGCAGCAAGGACACTTCAGAATAGGGCGAAAAGAGGAGAAATGGTGATGCAGGGATAAAGAGCTAAATGCAAGCACTTAAACACACACAGACATGTATCACCAGCATCATACAGACAATCTGGCAAACTTAATATTCTTAAGAAGTAGCAGCATTAAGGGAAACACATACAGTGATACAGATTTATACGCTAAGTCTGAAGTGACAGGTTGAAAATATTCTCTAAGAAATTATTTTCAAGGATAGACTTGGAGATGTTTGGAAAGATGGCCTTCACATCCTAAACTGGTATTACTAGCTGGTATTTATTGCCATGTCACTGAAGTTGGTTTTCATCTAAGACAAACAAAAAACTATACAGAAAAAGTGACAAAGTGCCAAGTAGTCCAATACATACTGGTACCAGTTTTGGTGGCAGAGAAAGATTTTTTTTTTTCTCACTAATAACACCCTTGTGAGGCACTTGCCAAGTGCTAATGTTTTGTCCTAATGACAAGACAAAGGTGGAATAATATCACATTATGTAAAGATAATGTGACAGAGAAGAAGTGATTATGGTTAGACAAATGATAATATCTAGGTCGGCTTCTAAAACCTTTATCTTCTGCTTCACTTAAATAGCAGAGGACAGCTTTGTGTATGATACTCTCTCTAAGATTAAACTTTAATGATCCCTGTGGGCAAAAATAGGAGAGCTGCAGCATCAAATAGTGATATAGCAAAATAACGAAAACCTGAATAAAAACAAAAATACAATATATATATAATGCATTTTAAGGGTGATATAAAGTCTTCACCAATATCACTATCAGTTGTTAAACAACTAACTTATGGACATTGCCACCTTATGTATTACAACATTATTGGATTAGAGTGACACAATGCAACACATTTATCAGGGTACGTTACAAGATCTCTGTGTGAAACTCTCTGTAGCTTTGTTTGTTAGGAAAGATGAAGCATGGCAGAAAGGAATTAATGGCACAAATCATAACTGTAAAGTTCAAGCTGTTCAACACATCAACCTGCAGGCCTGTGAATTCCCCGACACAAGCACAAATAAAGAGTATATTATTCTAACTTCAACTGAGTCACCGCAGTGAGTTGTGTTCTTCACTCACCTCCTGTCAGACCACCTGGGTTGGTAGAAAGAAATGGACAGTGCGTTTTGCCAGGGACTGATGGTGTCTTTGCCCCCACAGATGGTCATTGAATGGGACTCTCATAAATCTGGGCCTGGATCGCCGGCGGCGTCTGTCTGGGGGCAACCTCATTATAAGCAATCTGGACCGCTACCAGGATGTAGGGATATACCAGTGTATGGCTTACAACACTGTAGGAGCTATTCTGAGCAGGAGAGCAAGTCTACAGTTTGCCTGTAAGTTACAGTTAGAGTTTCACTTTTTTCTATGAAATGGCCACATGCAGTATTTGTCCGAGTGCTGCACTGTTAGTGTAAAGCTGCATTAAATGTTAAAGTAACACAGGAGCAGTGTGAGTTTGGTGATTTTTCTTAATATTATAGTCTCACACTAGGAATGCTTGCTTCACTTTGTGTTACTTAGCTCAATCAAAATCATTGATATTTCATTGGATGCACTCTGGAATAAAGTAGTCAGCCAAAGTCAGCTTGAAGGGCTTGAAGAACTGAAGCCTAAATTGGATTTTTACTTTGATTGGAACATAATATGTTCAACATTGCTTCATATCTCATCTGCATGGGCACAAACAATAATAATAATGTCACATCACATATCTTCAGTAGTGAAACCAACAAACATGTCTCAAGAACTCAGTACTTAATATTTAGTTGTTACAGTATGTACTATGTTTATTGAAGGTTCTTTTCATGCAGATCACAATACATCTTTTCACGCCCACACTTTGTGATGGTATCTTACATAAGGATATTTTTTATTTTGTTTGTCATGCTTTTAAGATAGGCACTGCTGAGATTGGTGGTGCTCAACCATGTAATGATATTTTTAACAGCAGTGTGTCTTTGTACGAAAAATGTCTTGGCCACACTGGATAATCTACACACATTGATGTTTAAGAAAATATGCAATTTTTACCTTCAAAAGAACATGGTCCCCAATGAAAAATTGTGAATTATTCAGAGTAACCCAGAGACAGATGCATGTGGATTTTTTTGGACCCTATCACAAGTAACACACTGGAAGTCACATGTAATCATATGTAATACACTTATTTTTATCAGTATTTTTATGTAATATCATGAGATACCGTGGTGGTTTGCCTTATTTGATTTGAATGTGATGTAATTGTACAATAATGGGCAATGGTTATCTTTTTACTTGGTAATGCTCAGGTTTGGATTGCAGTTTTTGTCATAACTATGTGAGGTGTGGTGTAGGATCTTGGTTCCCCACACAGAACACTCAGGAACGAAGTCAGAGGTACAACAACAAAATAGTTTATTTATGTCCAAAAGTCAGTGGTGAAATAATCCAGCGGTTATGGCCGGCACGGGCGCTTAAAACGATGAATCCAGGAGATGGCGCTGTGGTCCTTCCTGGGACTAATGCTTGCAGCAATCACAGGCACGGACCTCTACCCCAGGTCTCCGAACCGTCCTCACCAATGCTTGGAGTCCGAAACAAACAAAGAAAGGAAAAGAAGTTGGTGAAAGGAGTTTAACGAGTAACGCACCTGTTCCTTCTAGTAGAGGGTCGGGTGCCGTTCTCGCCTTGGCTGGGTGTTCAACCGTCAGCGGTTTTCCCCAGGTCTCTCTTTCTCTATAGCGTGGGCCCACAGGAGATCCCGACCACCTTCCACTTGGCGTCAAGTCGCGTAAGTGTTAGCGCAGGGTCGAGAAACGAAACTCACAATGGGATGGCAGCAGACAACCTGGCAGCTCCCAGGTGAAATTCATTAACTAATGAGTCAGAGTGCTGCAGCTCTGGCATTGCAGAATCCTGTTGACCTTTCAGCATAAAACTCCCTCATCGGAAGTTTTAGCCCGGGACGTCACAGTACCCCCCCCTCAAAGGGTCGACTCCCGGCGACCCACCCGGTTGGTCCGGGTGAGTCCTGTGAAAATCACGAACCAAGTCTTTATCAAAGATGTCACGTCGAGCGACCCAAGACCGCTCCTCGGGCCCATATCCCTCCCAGTCAACCAGGTACTGAACACCCCTTCCCCTCTTACGAGACTTCAGCAGTTTCCGTATAGTAAAGACTCGCTCACCATCAAGCATACGGACTGGTGGGGGCCCAGCGGGCGGAGGGGACAATGGGCAGGAGTTCACTGGTTTCACGCGGGAGACGTGAAAGGTTGGGTGGATCCTCATGTGTGCAGGTAACTGGAGTCTTACCGCTGCAGGATTGATAATCCGAATGATGGGGAACGGACCAATAAAACGGGGTTTGAGCTTGGGCGAAGCGGACTTCAGTGGGATGTCCCGTGTAGACAGCCAGACCCGTTGTCCCACCCTGTATACCGGAGCCGGTCTCCGTCGTCTGTTTGCCTGTGCGGAATAGGAGGACACAGAATGTAGTAATTGCTGTCTCGCCTGCCGCCAAGCAAGATGACAGCGGCGCACCGCCGCAGCAGCGGATGGCACAGAGGTCTCCAGATCCTGGTTTTCAAAAACGGGTGGCTGAAAACCGGACACCACCTGGAACGGCGAGAGTCCCGTGGCCGCGGTAGGAAGGCCGTTGTGGGCATACTCAACCCAAGTCAAATTACTCACCCACGTCTCCGGGTGGTGAGCACACAGAATTCTGAGACCGTTCTCTAATTCCTGGTTCAACCTCTCCGTCTGGCCGTTCGACTGTGGATGAAAACCGGAGGAAAGGCTCACCGAGATGTTCAGCAGCTTGCAAAACTCCTTCCAGAATCTGGCGACAAACTGAGGACCCCTATCCGAGACAATGTCCTGGGGCAAGCCATGTAACCGGAACACGTGGTCCGCCAGAACTCGAGCCATCGCCGGTGCAGACGGAAGCTGGGGGAGAGGCACAAAATGGACCATCTTAGAGAAACGGTCGCAAACGGTCAGAATCGTGGTCATACCTTGTGACTTGGGAAGTCCCGTGACGAAATCCAGTGCTATGTGAGACCAAGGGCGCCGAGGAACTGGTAAGGGGTGAAACAGGCCGGCCGGGGCCTGGTGGGATGCCTTCGCTTGGGCACAAACGGAGCAGGCATGAACATACTCCGTGGCGTCCTTGCGCATCGTTGGCCACCAAAACCGCTGCTTTAAAACTGCCAGTGTTCGGGACACCCCCGGGTGGACGTGCAGATGTGAGTCGTGACATAATCCCAGGGCCCTTCTCCGAAGCTGGGTTGGGACAAAAAGGCGGCCAGCTGGGCAGGCGGCCGGACCGGCGGAACCCGTGGCCCGTATAACATCCTGCTCCAGAGCGATTCGCGCTGTCCCCAAGCGAGTCGCAGTCGGCAGGATGAATTTCGGACCTTCCTCCTCGTCCACCGATGCATACAGTCGAGACAGAGCGTCCGCCTTGCCGTTCTGGGTACCTGGACGAAAAGACAGTTTAAACTGGAATCTTTCAAAGAATATCGCCCAGCGAGCCTGGCGTGCATTCAACCTCTTAGCTGTCCTCAGGTACTCGAGGTTCTTGTGGTCAGTTAACACAGTGAATGGGTGCCGAGCTCCCTCCAACCAGTGGCGCCACTCCTCTAATGCCAGTTTCACCGCCAACAACTCCTTGTTCCCCACGTCGTAGTTCCGTTCAGAAGAACTTAACTTCCTCGAAAAAAAAGCGCAGGGATGAATCTGGGAATCCACAGGGTCCCTCTGTGAGATCACGGCTCCCACTCCCGCGTCTGACGCATCTACTTCAACTATGAACGGTAAGTCTATGTTAGGAAACTTTAGAATAGGAGCCGTAGTAAACAGGTCTTTGAGGAGTGCAAAGGTCCTTCGAGCCTCAGGCGACCAAACGAACCGCACCTTGGACGAGGTAAGGCGATGCAGGGGTGTAGCTATTCCACTGTAATCCTTAATGAAGCGTCTATAGAAATTAGCAAACCCCAAAAAACGTTGTAATTGCCTCCTAGAATTGGGAACAGGCCAGTCCCTGACTGCTCGCACCTTATCCGGGTCCATCGATATCTCACCCGGCTGGATCACGAACCCTAGGAAGGAGGTCAATTTGGTGTGGAACTCACATTTCTCCAATTTTACGTACAGGCGGTTCTGCAGCAACCGCTGTAGCACCACCCGTACGTGGTGGATGTGTTCGGTCTCAGAATTGGAGTACACAAGGATGTCGTCTAAATAAACAAAGACGAATCGGCCTAACATGTCTCCGAGTACATCATTGACCAAATTCTGGAAGACAGCCGGGGCGTTGGTGAGTCCAAACGGCATCACGAGATATTCGTAATGACCGGAAGGGGTGTTAAAGGCAGTCTTCCACTCATCCCCCTTCCTTATTCGCACCAGGTGGTAGGCATTCCGTAGATCTAACTTAGAGAAGATCTTGGCGTCCTGTAACAGCTCGAACGCGGAAGCCAATAAGGGAAGAGGATATCTATTCTTCACTGTAATCTCGTTTAGCCCTCGATAATCTATGCATGGCCGTAACCCTCCATCCTTTTTATCAACAAAAAAAAACCCCGCCCCCGCAGGGGACTTAGATGGTCTTATTATGCCAGAGTCAAGAGACTTTTGAATGTAATCCTGCATTACCTCCTTCTCCGGTTGGGACAGGGGGTACAATCGACCCCGAGGCGGAAAAGTTCCCGGGAGGAGGTCGATGGCGCAATCATAGGGTCTATGTGGTGGCAAGGAGGTGGCTTTGTCCTTGTTAAAAACCTCCTGTAGATCATGATACACTGCAGGAACCGCTGAGAGATCTGGTCGATAGTCCATCTGCGGAGGGGAGCAAACGGAAGTCACAGCATGCTGTAAACAGTTTACATGGCAAGACGGACCCCAGCCTGATATCTTCCCTGTTCCCCAATCAATAAGAGGGTTGTGTTGTTGAAGCCAGGTAATCCCTAGTACTAACGTTGGTGCAGGTGTGTTGATTACGTGGAAGGGTAATGTCTCTTGATGGTTATCTATGGCCATGAATACTGGTTTAGAAATGTCTCTGATGTAGTGCAAGGTAAGATTATTGAGAGACCTCACCTCCAAGGGACGAGGTAAGGGAATAGTCTCTACCCCCAATCGGTTGAGTAATGACCGGGAGATAAAATTAGTGTCAGCCCCAGAGTCAATGAGTGTCTCCCACCTTAGTTGTCGTGGAGGTGCTCCAATGGTGACAGTAGTGAGGTATCGGCGGCTCGGTTCTAGGTCCCGATTCAGATTCTGGCTCAGCGAGATTCCCTCATCTCCCGCTGAGCCTGCTCTTTTGCTGGGGCGGTCTCCAATGCTCCCTGATTGGACCCAACCTTTCGCAGAGGTCTCCCTCGTCGTCTGTGTGTAATTTCACTGACTCTTCCGCGGTCCCACTGCATAGGTTCCAGCTCATCTACCTCCTCATCCGCGTCACGCTTAGAGTCGGGCGACCTCCACCTGCCGAGCGGTCGTAGAGTCATCCGGTGCTCCGCTGACCTCTCCTGATGACGTTGGTCTAGCCGAGTAACAGTGTCCATTAAGGAGGTTAAGTCGGTTGGGCGTGGTTGATGAGCTAGGTCATCCTTTAAACGTTCACTCAGCCCAAGGTAAAAATGGTCATATAGTGCGGCCGAGCCCCATGGGCTCTCCTCTGCCAAAATCTGGAATTGAACGATATACTTCCTCAACGATCCATTACCCTGCTTCAGTCGTGCCAAACGAGTGGTAGCCTCGACCTCCGGTCGAACAGGGTCAAAAATCAGAGAAAGTTGCTTGCTAAACCTCTCAAAAGTCTCACAAAAGGTGGCTCTACGCCTCCATGCGGCCGTTCCCCATTTAGCGGCTTCACCGCCCAAAAATGATAGGACATAGGCCACTTTGGCATGTTCTGTAGGGAAGCTGGATGGTTGCATGGAAAAATTTAGTTCACATTGAGTCAAAAAAGTACGGCTTACCCCGACCTCGCCGTAATATCGTACTGGAGGTGCTAACTTCAGCTCCGCCTTCTCACCAGAGCGCATCGTAGGCGGCGAAACCGGAAGGGGAACCGCTGCGGGGTCCGGAGCGGGCAGGCGTTGCAGTAACCTGGACATCTGTTCCGTCATTAGATCCATCGACTGGGAGATCCTTAGCAGTTTATCCTCATGGGCCATTAAGGCGGACTCCACTCCAGATCTCCAGGGATTCTGAGTAGAGGACCCTTGATCCAAACTTTGGCCAGGTTGTTCTGTCATAACTATGTGAGGTGTGGTGTAGGATCTTGGTTCCCCACACAGAACACTCAGGAACGAAGTCAGAGGTACAACAACAAAATAGTTTATTTATGTCCAAAAGTCAGTGGTGAAATAATCCAGCGGTTATGGCCGGCACGGGCGCTTAAAACGATGAATCCAGGAGATGGCGCTGTGGTCCTTCCTGGGACTAATGCTTGCAGCAATCACAGGCACGGACCTCTACCCCAGGTCTCCGAACCGTCCTCACCAATGCTTGGAGTCCGAAACAAACAAAGAAAGGAAAAGAAGTTAGTGAAAGGAGTTTAACGAGTAACGCACCTGTTCCTTCTAGTAGAGGGTCGGGTGCCGTTCTCGCCTTGGCTGGGTGTTCAACCGTCAGCGGTTTTCCCCAGGTCTCTCTTTCTCTATAGCATGGGCCCACAGGAGGTCCCGACCACCTTCCACTTGGCGTCAAGTCGCGTAAGTGTTAGCGCAGGGTCGAGAAACGAAACTCACAATGGGATGGCAGCAGACAACCTGGCAGCTGGTTGCTGCCCGGGGTCTGCTATTTAAGCAGTGAAAAGACTCCCAGGTGAAATTCATTAACTAATGAGTCAGAGTGCTGCAGCTCTGGCATTGCAGAATCCTGTTGACCTTTCAGCATAAAACTCCCTCATCGGAAGTTTTAGCCCGGGACGTCACAGTTTTACCCATCACACCAGGTTTCTCAGTCTTCAGATGCGCATTAGAGGAGTCGTAACCTGTTCGTATCAACACAGACCACATGTCCTTAAATTTATATTTAATATCTCCATTAGGTCTAGGGTTACAGTTTCTTCACTATTTTGCAATATCCCTCAAAATAAGCTCTCTGCAGTCTCCTGCTTTCTCACTCTGTCTTTCTCCGAGGCATCGTCAAACTGCAATTCTCACAACAATTTCCTTATAGGCTTGTGTCAGTGTCTTGCTGAAAGCTTTTACTCAGCTCTGTTCTGCCGTGATGTGTGAGATCCTGCAGTAATCTCTCTTTTCATTTATTTTCCCTCAGACTTAGATCATTTCAAAGTCCACACCAGAAGTGCGGTGTCGGTCCGAGAGGGACAAGGAGTGGTTTTACTCTGTGGAACGCCCACTCACTCAGGAGGTAACCTCTGCATTTCAACCTCCAGCACTGAATCTATTTAAGGGTCTGTTGAGGTGTTTTGAAAATTTTAGGTTGATCAGCCTTTCTATAATGACATTTAATTTGCTCAGTAACATTTAATATTGAATCCATTATTGACTCATATATGTTCTTGTTTTTCCCCTAGACCTAACTTATGCATGGGTCTTTAATGAGTATCCATACTTTGTTCAGCAAGACAATCGGCGTTTCGTCTCCCAGCAAACAGGAAACCTTTACATTGCCAAGGTGGAGCCCTCTGATGTGGGTAACTACACGTGTGTCGTGATGAACAGCATCACAAAGGGCAAAGTTCACAGCTCACCTACGTCTCTGATCCTCAGGACAGATGGTAAGACACAACTCTTGTCCATGATTTGACAAGTTTGCCTCTCAGCCATGCATCAAGGACCTTTCGTTTTAAGGTAGCTTTAATGATCATACTAGCATGAGTGTTCTTTGTCCTGTCGAGCTGCACTACATTTGAATAACAGAGTGCTAATGCCTGTAAGTAAATAGTTGCTCCTCAATGTAGGCCAGCAAACAAAGCACTGAAATCTCTTCTTTGCTGACTTAGCTTCCTTATAATTTACATTGCATTTAAAAGCTTTCCTTGTGCTTTTATACAAATTCTCAGGCTGGTTCTCAGTGGTCTGTTGTTCTATTCTCTGTTATGGTTTCATAGAAAGAGTGCATAAAGATTGCTTTTGAAATGAATTAAACATAAGCCATATATCACTGGACCATTACATTGAGTGTTCTGCTGGCTTAACCAGTTAGTTTCCACTCAGAATACTGTACATGTAGATGCATATATTTACTCTATCATCTTCTTATCCTGTTCTTGACTGATTTCCCTGAACACTGATATGAACAATAAAACACCAGGGGTTGGGGAATGCCCACTCACGCTTTGAAATAATGGATAAATAGCCAAACTAGCTGAAGCAGAAGATTTTGCATATGCTCTGTCTATTCCACCAAGAAGAGATTTAAATAATTCCTTGCTGGTATTTGTACTGCACTCTGGTGGCTGCATACTTAAGTGATGTACTACTTTGAGTTTACCCATGAGAGAATGTTTGCTCATGTGTCTTTTATTTCTCCTCTG
Source organism: Mastacembelus armatus (assembly GCF_900324485.2). NCBI lineage: Eukaryota > Metazoa > Chordata > Actinopteri > Synbranchiformes > Mastacembelidae > Mastacembelus > Mastacembelus armatus. The sequence goes on from NC_046639.1 coordinate 26,672,867, forward strand.
TTAGTTTTTACAGTGCTGTTGTTTGGTCCATAATGCAAGCCATATTGCTTGTAAGTCATGAATAATGGAAAACTGAGCGAGTTCTTGTGCTTACACTTCATAGGAGTGATGGGTGAATACGAGCCGAAAATAGAAGTTAATTTCCCAGACAATGTACCCGCTGCAAAAGGATCAACAGTTACACTGGAGTGTTTCGCCCTTGGGAAGTAAGTCGAATTTCTTGAAGCATGTTTTCAATCTTCTGCTGTCTTTCATTCCAGATGAGGAACCTTCGGTTTTCTATATAGCTAAGTTACTGTGGTAATTATATTTCTAAGCATGTGGCATCACACCATGATTGGTTTAAAAGCCATGTGAGATGGCTCTTTTTGTTGTTGGATTGGGTTACCTCAAAGCCGTTCAGCTGCAAACAATACAGTAAATAGGTTTTGAGATCCATCACACACCTTATTGCCGGATTATTACAGACACTTGCAACCTGTGTAACAATCATAAAAGCTCAAAGGAACCTGAATAAAAATCTCGACTGAGGTTTACCTGCTCCGTCTTTTCCAGCCCTGTCCCAGAGATCACATGGAAGAGGGCTAACGGCGTTCCCTTCCCCAGCAAAGTCAAAATGAAGTACTCAAACGCCGTGCTGGAGATTCCCAGTTTCCAGCAGGACGACACAGGAGGATACGAATGTGTGGCTGAGAACAAGATGGGGAAGAACACAGCCACTGGTCGACTGGCCTTTTATGGTACTGAGGCTTTGTGTTTGGTTTGCTAAGACAGCACAAAACAGTCACTGTAAAATTAGCAAAGTGACATCCGCTTTCTTCTGCATTTAATACTACTGCTGTTAGTATTGTACAGGCAATTTGACATTTTTACCACAAATTAAGCAGGAAAAAGTCAATGATGCTTCCCATATAATAAGCTCTGGTGGTTTTAATTTTACTGCAGTTGGTACATTTTGGGTTTTTGGCTTGCTTCAGCTCCTGTGTTTTCCCATGAATTTGTAAGAAAGGGAAAATGACATTTGTGAAATTGGAATTGACAGAATGTACAGTGCCTGTGAAGTGAACTGTGCTTATTATATGCTGAACTCCTTACCCATGAAAATTCCTGAAAAGCTGGAAATATGTAAGGGGTAAGATGCAGAGAGATGTGTGCTGGATTGGACAGAGACACAGGTGATGCATATTATACACAGAATACAGGTGACAGGTTGAGGTGATGCAGAGTGCTCATCATCTGCTTCCTGCTTCGTGGTGCAGTGTTTTGTGCTAATCTTGAGTTGCCACAGGCAACTGACACATTTAAGTGATGAAACTGAGTGATACCCTACATTTACTCTTCCCTCCACCATCGTTTTTAAAGGCAAACCCATTCTCCAAACACTTAATGGTTTTCTCTGATGTATGTGAGCAATCAATCTACATGTTTTCCTTTTAACTGTTTTGGATGCAGTAGATTTAATAACAATATTCTGCCCCTCAGAATCTGGCATCCTGGCTCTTGTCTAATATTTCTCTGGGCGATATTTCTATGTCCTCAGCCAAGCCTCAGTGGATCCAGACCATGAAGGACACAGCCCTGGCTATAGAGGAGAGACTATACTGGGAGTGTCGGGCCAATGGCAAGCCCAAACCCTCCTACACGTGGCTGAAAAACGGCCAGCAGCTTCTCTCGGAGGTAAATTACTGCCTGTCTTCTGCCACCTACCAATGTTTCATTTTAAAGACTTAATCTTCAGCTTCAGCTCGTCCTTTCATTTAAGAGCGCCTGGCATCAAACACATTGCTGTTCCAAGTGCAATTTAGAGTGAGATGAGAGGAGAGTGTAAACATCTTGCTGAGGTGTGCCAGTGATGAGACATGGATGTAACTGTCTCTTACTTTGCCCTAGCTTGGCAGATTACACAGCCTTAGAGAATGGATCAGGGTAGTCCTCAGGAGATTGCTCCATTTCAGTGGTTGTTTTTCATTATTCGTGGTGCATGTTTAATCTCCTCCAGATTTAAGGACAATGGGCTTAATCTACTGTGAAATATACTGTATATAGCTGCACACCTTACTTCAGACCACAAGAGAAATGAATGTAGTCTTGTGTATTTTGAGATTCATAGCTTTAAACTTGGAAGACTTGAACTTTTTGCTGATCTTTATTCTCTTAGTATTTAATAATCCTCAGGGCAAGGCATATATCCTTTGCAAGAGAACCTGTTTTTTTTTGTTTTTTTTTAAATTAAAAATACATTATTAAATGTCATTTTTTGTTTTTAAGAATATTTTCACTATTGGTTTAGAATGTGTAGCAGTTTTACTATTAAGTATATATGTCTTATAATAAGAACACTCATGTGTAAATGTAATTTAACTACAATAATAACCGAGATTTGCAGAAAAAACAAATAATGGTTAAGGTTTATAGAGATGTTGATGGATTTGCCGAATCAAGCAAGGATTCTAATGCAAAAACCTGCAAAAATCTACTTATTCATGCAACATTTATCAGTGATGTTTGATAATACATGTATGTGGAAACAGGATTCAGACACAAGCCTTGTAAACACAGTTTTTACTACAGGATATTATTCTTGAAAACAGCTGGAAAAAGGCCCAACCAGCAAATTGTAAAGATTAGTTTACTTGAATGTGATAACAAGCACAGCCACATTTGAAAAGCAAAAATTAGTTTTGTGCTCTGACCAATTCGTTCTCAGAAGAATAATCCTGATTTGATCTATGCCTATTGACAATGGCTCCAACCAAATCAATTGCTTATTATGATATGCCAGAGCATGCTGAGTAAAAGCAAAAACTACCTTTAAGTCCAGAGCAATAATTGCTTCCTTTCATCCTTTTCTTCATAGGACAGAATACATGTGGAGGATGGAGTCCTGTCAGTGTCGGCGCTGACACTATCTGACGCTGGCATGTACCAGTGTGTGGCTGAGAATAAACACGGCGTCATATATTTTGCTGCTGAACTAATGGTTTTAGGTAGGATGGCATTTATCTCTCCCTTAAATCATCCAATCATTGTTGCCAAAGAATCTTAAAGGTCATCTTACAGTCATTCTTAAAGGTTGTCTGGATTAACAGGTAATGGGGTCAGTGAGGATGGTTTTGTGGGGTCAAACACATTGGAAAAATTGTTTTTCCCATTATGATCGCCTGATTTACTTTGATGTTGTAGTGAAGATGTGGTGATAGATAAAAAAATATTAGTTGAAGATGATCTTTTACAGTCAAACCTATTAAAAGCTATAATAAATTTTCCTTAGATGGTTTTCTTTGTAAATTGGTTTTATACATACAAAATGAAATGAAGCGCATCTGTAATGATTCAGTTTTTTTATGTATTTGATTCCCATTATAAATGCTTAAAATGCCAGTCTCCATTACTTTATGATTTGATAATTCTCATAGATCAGACTGAAGCATACCCTGTGGGATTCTCTTACTGAAGTGAGTTTACTGTTTCCCATCAGCCTCTCCTCCAGACTTCACAGGGAATGTCCTTAGAGCTTTGCTCAAAGCCAAGGCAGGAACTACAGTGACTTTGGAGTGTAAACCCCAGGCCTACCCTATTGCCAGCATTTTGTGGAAGAAAGGAAACCTGCCTATCCACACCAATGACAGGTGATGACTGAACTAAAAGTACAAGTACTTGCTACTTTATGATAGTATTGCAAAATCCTGTTGATAATATAAACATATAATCTATCTGTGATAGTATTGTTTCTTCTTAGGTGGTAGGTGTTACTGTGCTCTTTTTAAAGCTCATTGTTCATTTTTCACTGCACATACACAAATGTAACTACTCAGTGTCTATGATCATGTAGGACTGACATGTAGACAAATCCAGAATCAAAATTTATATATTATAATATTCCACCGTATCAATTATAAAATTACTCTTTGTTCTTGAAAGTTGGCTTGCAAACTGCTGCCTCTGTTTGTACGCTCCTATAGGATCACGCTTTCTCCAGATGGAACACTGAGGCTTGCCAACGTGAGCAAATCTGATGCAGGGAGCTATACATGCTTTGCTAGAAATAGATTTGGCATGTCGAGTACAACTGGAAGGCTCCTTGTCACCGGTAAGCGCTGCTGTTAAATATCTGAATGTTTGTGCACTCCTCTTAGTATGCAGAATTTATTGCTGAATATGGATTAACAGAGGAGAGAGCTACTGTACCACAAGGGCGTGAGTCAATAACTGGTGGGTAGGAAATATAAACAAACTTTTCCTCTGAGGTCTGTGTAAAGTTTGGCAAATATCCTTACTGGAGTCTTACTTCATAATTAAATAGCAGCCCTTAATATTTGTAGATATTTTTATATCATATATGCTTATTAATTTATTTGAAGATGTGTAAAAGCACAGTTGAAAACTTAAAAGAACTTCACTCTTTCAGTTTGATTTTATTGAGTTGTTTTGTCCGGCTGCATTTTGCAGCAGCTGCAATATTGCACTTGGAAAGTCTTTGAGAAATACTCAGAAATTGTGTACTTCAAAGCAGTTGAAACAAGCATTTTACTGCAATAAATGAAAGAGCCGTGAGTAAAAGCAATGAAAGCATTAGTGAGGAGGTGTTACACAGGCTGTCATTGTCAAGCGTGTTTTCAGTGGAGTGATAGTTAAGTGTTCTCCTGGATTCTTATTAGTTTTATTAATATGCTGAATGCTCTTGTCTGCTGCTGAAACCAGTCCCATTCTTTCTTTCTTTTTTTATTACTGTAGTATTTCTCAAGACCATAATGCAGTCAGTGACACAGAGCCATGACCCAAACATTGATTATTACCAGCTTAAAAAGTGAGGGGGCACATTTTACATGAAAATCTTTTTATTCCTTGACAGTCTAAATAAAGTAAAATGCGAGAGTATAAATCTTGTTCCTTTGTGTTGTGCCTTCTTTATTTGATTCCAGCTGATTCGTTATCTTGCATTTTGAAGCACAGGAGACTTTGTCAGATGATTACTATAGTAGACTCTGAAGCAGCCTCCTTCGTTTGTGTTCCTGATGCACAGAGCAGCCCCATTACACGAAGTTTTATCTGATCTACAGCGTATTGTAATTGCTCTAAGGATTTCAGAAGATTATTCTAGCTGTGTCAGCCCAGAGTATTTGGCCATTTTAGGGGTGGCAGGCTGCATTTTATCACATTATTCCACTAAGACTTTCATGACACCTTTTTTCATATAGATAACACCGCACTGCCTTTGACTTAGTGTAATAAAGAACATGTTCTTATGTTCCAACAAGTGTCGTGTCACTAGAATGAGCCTGTTGTAGAAGCTCAACAATGGACTGCTCAGTCAGCTTGCAATGAAATGATTCTTATTCAACAATGTCTTCCTCTCACAATTTGCTTTTAATGGGGTAGATCCAACAAGGATCATCCAGGGACCAGTGGACATGGAGATCATCGTGGGCGAAAGCATCGTGTTGCCCTGTCAGGTCGCCAGTGACCCTGTTCTTGATGTTTCTTTTTCCTGGGCCTTCAACGGACATCTCATCGCCAAGGGAGATGGTCACTTTGAGCTAGTGGGTGGGGTGAGTGACCCGTGGTCATACTTCTTCAGCATGTGTGAATGGGCGGTTGGCACCTCTTTCCATCTGGTCTCACTTCATCACTGCCATTAGTTAATAGGGACAGCTTGTGGTTTGACATCATGGTATTTCTTGGAAAGATTTGTTGTGGCTACTTTTGCTGAATTTGGTATGATACTGTTCTTTTTGCAATTCTAAAAGTCTCCCCTGAGGCATAATAATGTGGGAATCTTTAGAAGGAAGTGCTATGAGATCATTCTGTCCCGCTTAGCTTCCAGTTGTGCTTTTGTGAATGGAGCCATGGCCCTTGCCATGTCAAAGTACAAAAAAATCATGATGTAGGTAATGTGTTAGTTGCTCAGTCATTGTGACAGGTTGTCATCTTTTTGAGTACATTTCTCCTACTCGAGCTCAGCCATCTGAAGTAATCTGTTCTTTAATACTTTGGCTGCTCTTGAATTCTTTTCAAATCCTACTTTGACATAGCCTGCTGCACAGCTTCTCATAACAGAAAGGGGATACACATCATTAAAGGTGTCTTTTAAAGGAATGAAAGCATGGCAGAGTCCCAAATGACAAAACACTTTCACAACACCCCCACACCCTTCGAGATTAACCATTCTTCCTGTGTGTGTTTGACTGACAATGTTCTTATCTCAGCAGAGACTCCTTCCCCAGAAATGCTAGAATGTCCCCCAGTCCAAAGAGATTATCAACTTAACTTTGGTGCTTCAAGGAATTTAATTTCCATAATTAAACTACACTGGCTCTACTGCCACATTTCCCTGCCAATGCCAAGAGAACAATTTCACCACTAATTTACCATTTGCTGCTTACGGCTGTCCATTCAGATGAGAATCTAGAGGGCCTCTCTTTTCCACTCCAATCAAGCAAAAACTGCCTGTCGAAATCAGTAGTAATAGCTTATTTGTGTAGGTCCTTGTGACATATCTTGAAGGTCATGGTGATGACCTCTGCAAAATGAAAGTGAACTAATCAAATTGTTGTCCAACGTATAGGTTCTGTTCAGAATTGCATACAGTTTTTGTGACTTATATAGCCTTGATACCTTATATCTGACCTCTTCTTGAACAGCTGCATGTGACTGAAAGAGGTTCAAATGCATTCAGAATTTTTTCACTGTTTTCCGGTATGGTTTTGACTCCAAGAAGCAGCAAGAGATGTGCGTAAAATACCTGTGGTGTAAGGTGTAAAAACAGGCCTGATTTTTCCTCTGCAAGCCCTAGCTAAATAACTGCAGGATCTGGAAACGTTTTTTGGCACAGCTGTTTACTGCACCTTACATATGCTTCAGTACATTCTTTAATAAGCTGTCACAAGGTCTGTTATCTTTCATGCTACATAAACCTTTCTTTCTTTCCTTGTAGAGAACAGCAGGAGATCTGATGATCAGGAACATTCAGCTTTACCATGCCGGGAAATATATCTGTGTGGTGGACACGGACGTGGAGAGCCTGTCCGCCGTGGCTGTATTGATTGTGAAAGGTAAGAAAACCTCTTTTCTGCTCTGCAGTCACTAATTAAAACAGGGCTTATAATCAGGGTTGTTTTGAAGTACTGATCTTAGAAAAGGAGAAATTAAAAATCCTAACTTGTCAATTGAGTGATGGATGTTGTCACAAAACAAAGCACAGTGAAAAGGATGTCTCTAGTCTGTGAAGGTTACCAAACAATGCTGTTAAGGAGACGTTTTTGGAGACAGGCTTTATGGACAGGCTTTCCTGAAAATATACAGAATGCTGACTTTTGGGATATATAATATTCAGCCTTTTAAACTCAAATGAGTTGTGTTTCAGTTGGTGATTTCAGTGCGACCAAAATACCCATAACCTCATGAAAATCATTGCGGATAACATCAGAATCCACAATTTTTATGTCTTGGTTGTTCCTAGTAGTAGATGCTTGATTATATCCAATAGGGGAAGCTTGCTGTTTGTTTATATTGCATTGCAGGATTTTGGTGGGAAGACAAAACTAAATATCAGTTATGAATTTTTTAGAATGAGACTTTTTTTCCTCTCTTCTTAATGTTCAATTTTCATTTTTGTTGAAATGTTCTTGACAATGGAGTGTATAGATGTGTGTCTGTGATCACTCATGCAGTATATATAGCTCCAGAGAGAGTTGTTGAGAGCTACAACAGGCAAAACACAATGGAACAACTTTTGTTATGTTTCTGGGAGTGGCAGATTTGTATTACATGCACATTAAGAAGAGGACGGATGTTTCTGAATTTTGTCAATACACCAAATAGCCCTGCAAATTGACACTACACAAATATATTAAATGTCAGATGAGGTGAGGGATGATTGGTGTCAAGATTTGAAAAGGTTGGATCCATATCTTTATCTTGTGAGGAGACCCACAAGTGATTCAGTTTGACCTGTTGTTAATAAGCACTCCTTTCCAGATGGCTGAGGACTAAGTGGAAATAAGGCTGTTTTTTAAGTATAAGCAATATCAAGGCCATGGAAATGGATTGCCCTAGTATTGACTTGACTCATCTGTGACTCACATTGTGCATTATTTACACTTCCTACTCATGGCAGCTGTCATGGAGTGCCATTGCTTTGGTCAATTGGCTTCAAATGTTGAGAGGCAAAACAAGAAGCTGGTTGGAAAACCAGTCATAGAGGGCAAAGAATTGCCTTGCTTATGCAAATGCAGACCTCTCACCAACTGATTATAATTTTGCTTTCCAACCCAGCAACCCCTTAAGATATACTAAGCACATATCTCCAGTGGCATCTAACCATGTAAAGTTTTGGTTTTGTTTGCCCATGTTGTGTCCAGTAAGAAGTACTCATGTCCTGTGTTTAAGTTATAGGAGCAATGTAAAAATTATCTTCCTCTTCTTCTTCTCCTTTGGGCTGCTCCCTTCAGGGGTCACCACAGCCAATCATCTGCCTCCATTTAACCCTATCCTCTGTATCCTCCTCACCCACACCAACTATCCTCATGTCCTCCTTCACTACATCCAAGAACCTCCTCCAGCCTATAACATCCTACTAAAGTGAAAGAGGTTTCATCAGCAAAATGTACTTAAAGTCCTGACCCTCTGAATGTTACGTTATTATGGCATTAGTAGATTGTTAACAATGGTGCATTTTTCTCTTCTTGCTGGTTGATGTGTAGCTAGCTTTTTCACCGTAAATTGGGAACTTAGTTACTATCAATCACTGCCTGTAACACCATCTTTTCAGAAGAAGTCCCCTGTCACTATCTGTCTGACAGAGCATGTTGTTTTCACCAGACCCTCTAAAAGCAGTAGAGGCACTGACTCTTGAAAATATGTTGCTGTTGAATTTTTGTCATTTTTAAAAGCTATAGACAAAATTCTCAGACGCTCAAAACCTTAAACAAAAATGATCTGCATGGCTATGTACTGCAAGAGGAAGGTGATAATACAATTCAGAATCCAGCCTCACTTCAGTGCATGTGTGCTCAAAAGCAATTTTAATAGGAGGACAATGTGAATAATGCAGGACTCCTTTAACTGTGATGATGATTATGTTAGTGTGATTGTTTTTTTAGTTGGAGCAAGTGTGATCATACAGTATATTGTCTTTTATGATGATACTCACTGTAATAGGCACTATTGGTGTTATTGGCCATAGACACATTATTGCAATCATGTAATATTAGCCAGTGATAGCCGCTCAGTATTAGACAGGGTGCTATTTCCAATTCTGTTTCGTTGCACTGAAGGTCAATGATAATCACTCCTGACACAAAGACTCTTGAGTGATCATTTGAGTTCTTGTTTTTCTTTACAATGGCAGTGGAAAATGTTCTAGATGTCACTCTGTGATGTCTCACAAACACTTCACTGTGCGGTGGTGGTGATGGAGAAGGTCATGTTATGTGGATATCATCATAGTCATTAGCATTCAAACTACTTGGTGAACACTCATGCTTGTTTGACAGCTGCATTATCATCACCATCCTGGAAGACAGTACTAAAGGAATTACACCTCACGTCAGTCAGTACAGCACTGTACAACTATGAGTTTTATCATTATTACTTCATCATTTTTATAACATGCTATTATTAAGAATCACTTCTGGCATCTATAACAGCACAATTTTCAAATTGCATACAATATTTAATTCACAATCATATTACAGTACTCATAATTGCACCAGATATTAATTTGCCTGGTGCCAAGTTTACATTAAAAGCCCAGACAGTCTGTCCACATTAATAACAGATTATTTGAACACCCTGAAGCCCCTGACTGCACCCTCTTGCCTCAGCCAATGAAATATAATTAAGAGGTTAAGAAATTGATCCTTGATTGTGTGCTCCATTAATATGTATTAATGAGGCCGGTATATTAAAGTTTTTTTTATCAAGAGCTGCTAATGAGTTTTACAAAGATCAATATCTCTGAAGCCAGGGCTTTAAGCCAAAATGCATGTAAGGAGCAGGTTCAAAGCTTCTGGGAACAAAAAGAAAGCCGTAGTTCAGCAGTTAATTCAGCATGCATGTTGAAATATAGTCTACTACCTACGTGTACATACATGCATTTATACATGTAGCATGAACCATTGTAACAATTTCCTTGTTTATTAGAAAATCATTTAAAACATTAACAATCTGTATATTTTGCTTCAGGTTAGTAACCACTTTAGAGCTGATGAGCAGTGTGAGCAGGGGTGTTATTATTCTGTGGTTGGTGTCCCAGCTCTCTGGTGGTCTATTATTTCTGATGAGCCGACACATTTATTAGAACAGGAAACAGTAGATGAGGCTAAAGTAAAACATTAGATTGCATAGTCAGTGGAATATTAATATAATTTAAAAACATGATAAAATGCTGGTTGTTCTAGGCTTTGAGGCCGTTTTTCATGTTTTAAATTTTAATTTGATTTCCCTTTTTCCACTCTATGTCAACTGTTTCATTGATCAGTTATCAGGAGAAGAACGGAGTACAAATTGTTTTGCTAATGTTAATGGATTTCAACTAAGTAGATGTTTGATGTAGATGTTTTTTAAGACAGATATAGGTGCCATCCATGTTTTTTTTCCAGTATGTGCATACACTTACATCTGCACTTTGTAACCTATGTGTGTTCCTATGACTGAATCAGGCTCCCCCAGCCCACCAGACTCCGTGACAGTGGAGGAGGTGACGGACAGTACAGCCCAGCTGGCCTGGAGCCCCGGCAGAGGTAACGGCAGCCCCATCACCAATTACCTGATCCAGACCAGAACTCCCTTTACTGTAGGGTGGCAGAGGGTCAACACAGGTAAGTAGTGCTTGAAAATGAAATTTTATCTTATAGCACATGTGATGTTATTCATATAATTCATGGATACCCATTGTGAGATTCTCTGATTTCTCTTTCCACTTCAGCAAGGAGGTCAGTGTAGGGTCAGCTACAGAATGAAGGCTCTGGAGATGGGAGGGACACAGAGTCTTACTCAGGAGAACTAGAGGTCATTGATGCTGCTTTTCCATGGTCCCATTTAAACCACTTTAGTGATCTCTACATGCCATTCGGTCAAAACCAAAAGTTGTTTCAGCTGCTTCAGTCAAGTCTGTTTTTTTAGGAAGGCTTATAATGCACAAATTTTAGATTAATTTGATCTCTTGATAAAATGGTAAGACACACAAAATGCATACTGCAGTACTTATCTTTAAAGTAAATAATGCCTTAAACAATATAACGTATTTAACCACAATCCATATGGAACAAAAACAAGTAAAAAGTAAAATCAAAGCTGATGTATTTATATTAATAAATGTGCAAAAGAATAGTGGTTACTTCAACCTAAAGCTAATTATCACCAACTCTGTTTATTTATATACCGTTTTGTTTTTTTCTAGTTCCTGAAATAATTGATGGGAACACACTGACAGCCACAGTGGTGGATCTTAATGCCTGGGTAGAGTATGAGTTTCGTGTTTTGGCCAAAAACAGTGTTGGTGTTGGAGAACCCAGCCCTGTGTCCGTTAAGACCAGAACAGAGGACGCAGGTACGGAAAATGACACTCACTTTTTCTACTAAATCATTTAACCTGATCATATAGAGCAGGGGTCACCAATCCTGGTCCTCGAGGCCAGCTGTCCTACTTGTTTTCCAGATATCCCTGCCCTACATGCTGCTGATCACCTGAATCAGGTGTGTTCAGCCAATCAGAAACTGGAAGAGCAGGTAGTTGGAAAACCAGCAGGACAGTGGGCCTTGAGGACCAAGATTGGTGACCCCTGATATAGAGAATATATATCAAAAATTCGAACTATGATCATGCAAAAAGACAGAAGGGTTATGACTATACTACTGTTTCTTTGTGTACAATTTCATAAAGCCTGGGGTGTTCTTTATATGGAGGTGTGAACAAAGTCTTTGTTGTGTAGTTCCTGATGCAGCACCAGGTGATGTGGGTGGAGGAGGTGGAAGCAGATCTGAACTGGTCATCACATGGGAGGTAAGTCGTCAGTCTTATGTTCCCCTGCTATTCAAAGTCACTGTAATTAGTCTTTATTTATTCCTGAACGAGCTGCTTAATACTTCTGGCTAAAGCAAAGCTCTTGTTCTGTTTGGCTTGTGGGTGTCATAAATTTTGGGTCAATTGAAATCTGGTGCTTTAGTTGGTGTGATTTGAGTCTGTATAGCTGCAGCAATGTTTACACAAGCATAACACTGAATCTGACTGTTAATGTCATTTATGAGGCTTGGATCTGTTGTGAATTACTGTTGTTTGGACATATCTGCAATTCTTAGATCTAGCAGTCCAGCCTGTTGGGTAGCTGAAAAATGATGCAGATATTGAAGAGGTCATTAGGTGGCCAAAGCACTCTCATTATTTGAGTTTTCTCATTTCATTAAATACAGAAATAACTTTTCATTTTAGAAACTTCATGGATGTTCTGTAATGAGCTTAGATTTTTTTTAAATGACATTTTACTGCTCATTTCATTTCGTCAGGTGGGTCACAAAAGCAATTTGTGGGTCATGAACTTCTTTTGGCTCCACAAGAGTGGGCAGTGATTGTGTCAGCCCAGCAGCGGGGTGAACGTGAGTGGTTTGTATATGTTTTAATATCACTATAGTTTTGTGTTTCACTCTCAGCCTGTACCTGAAGAACTGCAGAATGGCGAAAGCTTTGGTTACATCATTGCTTTCCGTGCCTTTGGAGAAGTTAGCTGGACTCATGTGGCCACCTCTGCCCCCGGTGCGTCGCGTTATGTGTACCGCAACGACAGCATTGCACCCTTCTCTCCATTTCATGTCAAGGTTGGCACTTACAACAGCAAAGGACAGGGTCCCTTCAGCCCTGTGGTAACCATCTACTCCGCAGAGATAGGTAAGGAAATGAATCAGTGGGATTTTTGCAAAGCTACAAAGCTTTTTCTGTTTTGTAAAAGGACAAAGATCATGAAAGTGGTTTTACTGCATCTACTGGGCTGAAAGCACTCAATAAATAAAGATACATCCAGGAAAATACATCTGGAGAAATGATTTTACAGGTAAATATAAGAAAAAAGGAAACACATTTATGTAAGAATAGACAGATTACCTCTAAATATCACCACTCTTTTCATTGGCTATGCCAAAGTGAAAACTGGTTGGCATTTAGATCTGTGCTACCTCTCAGCATGCTGAGAGGGGGTCATTCTGTAGTGCAGTGTTGGTCTATTTACCAGCAGCACCCATGTGTGATGATTCATCCAAGTAGAGATCAACAAGAATCCTGCACAGTTATAAATGAAAAAATTCGAAGAGATTTGTTGTGCTTGTCTCTGTGCTGTTGGAAGAAGGCAGCAGTGCTCAGTCTCCTGTTGTCTGTTTTCAGAGCCAAGTGGGATGCCAGCGGGAGTTTGGGCCAGAAGTGTCTCAGCCTCTGAGATTGAGGTGAATTGGCAGGCTCTCTCCTTCACCCCTGAAAGGGTTCTGGGCTATGAGGTACATTTTACTCTTTTAAATGGAAATAGAAATCACACACACAACACAATTCAAATGCTTGTCATCACCCCTGTTGTACCTCAAAACCATCACTTCCAAAGTCCGCGTCACCATGGAAATAGCTGTCAGCTGGGAGGTTGTAATAGCCAAAATTATACTGTTTTTTGCACCAATGCTACAGAAAGCGTGTCAGAGAGTTTTCAAGAGAACAAAAGAAAATTGCTTGTCCACATGCCTTTTCATGGTACGGAGCTTCAATCTAGTGCTATACAAGACATGTCAGAGTAGCAAGAAGTGCCATTATACTACACCAAACACTGTGATAATACTAAAAACTGTTTGCCATTAACACAGCAGTAACATCGATCCTTTAGTCTCCTTGTTGCTCTCTAAATAAAATAAAATACTAAACTCTTACATTTTAAACCATTTAAAGCATTTTAAATGGTTGATTGCATTGTCTGTCACGTTCTAAAACTGGGACACACTGATTGCCTCATCTGGCTGAATAATCAGAGTGATCAAAGGGTTTTAATGTAAGACGCTATAACTCTTGCTCTGAAAATTGAAATGTGTCTCAATATTTTCATCTGGAAAGAAAGGTTTTGTGGCATTTCATATCTGAGCTGTCTCCTTCATGGCAGTATCCTCAAACACTGAATAATGATGACAGAAAGGGGCTCTTATTTTGGGATAATTTATTGTAATCATCATTTGTAATGATAACAGAATAGGGAACTTCAGTTGGATTTAATAACATTACTATTTAAATGCAGAGTTTAATTAGTCAGATTTTTATTAGAAGAAAAATAAATATTTCATGGTGTGTCATGCAACATTGATTGATGTGTTTGCAGTGCTGAACTATTTTACCATAGATCCTTTAGTCAAGAGATAAAAAAATCTTAATTGTTAAATTTTGACAATTGACAAATTGTTACAATATCAAACAAAACTCCAAAACTGTTCCCAGCTCCTCACATGTGAACCTTTGCTGTTGCATGTTACTCTAACATAAATACCCCCAGGTTTGGTTGAACAATTTGAAAGACATTACCTGTGACTATGGAAAATTATGATGGACATTATTGTCTTTTGGTCATCCAATTGATAATTGAATGATTATGAATAAATAACTAGATTGATCAAGAGGCAAAACTATTCTTATTTTCCACCATATTTCTTCCTAGTCTGCAAGTGGTAGGTGAAAAATAGTGAAAAATTTGTAAGAGCTGAAAGGTAAATCGACAAAGTCAGATTCAGATCAGTAACGTCAGATCAAATATCCTACTGGGGAGTTAAAACAAAAGTGTGATCTGTCCTCAGAGGATACACCTAGAGGCAAACATTTAGCAACACTACATTTCAAGACATAAAAAAAAAAAACATACCAATACTGTGTTGTGCTACGTATGATGCTTGCAACCAGTGTACACATTTTGCTCCAATCCAAAGCAGTCTATTACTGTTAAATCCCAGATGGCATGCTCTCTGTCTCAAGGTGGTTTACTGGGAAGATGACACTAAACCAGAGACCATGGGAAAGGTTAGGGTGCCTTGGAATCAAACTTCGGTCACAGTGAGTGGCTTGGCAGGAAATACACAATATTTCCTAACAGTCAGCGCCTTCAACACAGCAGGCACTGGCCCCTTCCTCCCCGCAATCAATGTCACCACAAAAAAACCACGTAAGTTGCAGAATTAAGACACTATGCTGCTAAGAGTTTTAATATTTATCTCCACACTGATGGTAATTCAGTGGTGGAAACTAACTGCTGCAACTAAGAGAAAGTAATGTGTTAAAAAATGTTTGCATCCTCATAAGTCAGATAGTAAAAACAATATCTACTTATAATCTCTCTTGGAAGTTGTGTTCTGTATCAGAAATATGGGAATTCTGGTATAATGATAGTGACAGTAATAGAAATTAATTATTTTTTATTACGCAGCACCAGCCCAACCTCCACTGAATGTTGAATGGACCCTAATTGGCTTTCAGCTGTCTCTTTACTGGGAACCTGTGTTGGCAATGGAATCAGAGTCCGAAGTTACAGGCTACCAAGTGAGTTTTACTTTCTCGAAGTGCTTCCTAGCAGCATGTTTATTCCAATTATGCATCAGACAGAGTGAAATGATTGGGAAGGGAACCTGTGGCTGTACACTGTCAGGCTGTAAGAGTATGTGTTTACTGTGCATCGCACACCTTGTTTCCCTCTCCCCTTTCCAGCTGTCATACAGGAGACTGAGACAGAAAGAAGTAAACACGCTCACAACCACCAATTCAACAGCAGAGCTGACCCTCCCCGGAGACGACGATGACTACATCATTCACATTCAGACACTTAGTGAAGGAGGGCTGGGCCCAGCCTCAGATCCCATACAAATCCACCAGCTAAGTAAGCTTGTTGTTCACTGGGTTGTAGTGATTGTATGGTTAAACAAAAAAAGTGTTCAACTATCTCTGTGAGACAAATTTTAACATACAGACTCAGCAGGACTTTGATCTCCCAGTTTTTTTTGGTTTTGTTTTTTTAAAAAAATATTTACCCACTCTTGTGTCACTTAACACATTTCAAGCCTGAAACGGAGAATTTGTCCTTTGTTGGCTTACCATGTCTCCCTCATGTCCCTTGCTCTTACAGACTTATATTTTGCTGCATATATATAGATATACATGCAATATATATGCAATCCATCTCTGTCGCAGCGGTTGACTTCCTCTTTACTAGATGCTGTCACTCTCCTGTGGGATCTTCTTCTGCTCTAAACTAATTTGCATCGTTGATATTTTGTGTTAAATCCCGGAAACAGCAGTTGAGAGAGATAAAATTCCATGCAGGCTTTTATGTTAAATTTCACTTAATGAATTGGCTATTTTTTATCCACAGATTCTTTCCAAAAGAAAATTGATGTGGGCAAAATACATTAGCAGGCAAAAGAAAGTGCTGTGTTAGTAATTAAACATCATCCATGTTTTTTGAGGTTTCTTTTGTGTCGGCAATATTATTTCCAGGAATAGTTTTTTATATGGATGTCATTATCAGGAGACTGTAATCTCTAAAGAGCCAATTGACTCACTTTAATCATAGATGATACACAGTGAACAAACTACTTCAGGTTTCTTTTACCTTCACACCCAGGCCCTCTGTTTTTACCACATATATTGTGTCCAGAAGGTTAATCATGTTTGTTTGTGTGTTCCAGGTATGAGTGCCCATGGCTCAAAAGCCTGGAGCATGGACATCTCCCCCCTCTCCTTGCTTCTCTCCATTGCATTATCAACATTCAGGTTGACATCGTGACACAATGACAGACTTTGCTCTGTTTTTCAACATTCAGTATTTTTTCTCTTTAATTTCCAAAAATTGCCAAGTTTCTATCTCTCTTTTTTGGAGGTGAGCCCAGACTATTTTGCAGTTTTAGTTTGCGGGTATGAGGCAGCACAAGAATTGAGTGCGCTGTCAGACACTTGATAAAACATAGATGCTAGAGCTTTTCTTTATATAGGTCTGTTTTGAAACTTTCACAGATTGAGAACAATGCTCCATTTCAACTCTTTTTTCAACTCTAGAATGATACAGATGCCTTACTTCCATTCATGTGCCAAAGTAGTTTAAGCATTTTTGTTGTTGCAAAGATAGCTACGTGCTTTCCTCAACATCTCATTCATCACAGTTTCTTAGGATTGAAAGTCTCAGTGTACCTTGCAAAAGGCCATGATGAGAATTTGTATTTTGTATCTTTGAATAGTTTCAGTTTTCCTCTCTACATCTAAATTGACAAGTGGAAACACCCGTTCATCCGTGCACGTGCCTTTGGATATACGGCATCACTTACGGACACTGTTCAGTGTCACCTAGTGTTTCAGAACATACTGCAGCCAATTTCATGTTTATGTGCTCTGTTAAAAGTTGGTTGTGTCCCAGGAGAAAATCACAAAACATCCCGTAGTGCCAATGTTAGCCATTTACCTTTTATCATTTGATTTTGGAGCGCTAAATGTACCATGAGCGTTCCTGAAGGTTTTAAAGCCTCAGGCCCCAGTTATTGTGATTGCTCACTGATTGATCGATCAGGCTGTACACTGCATTTAAAAAGATTACATTTTCCTGTATACAGCTGTAGTGGGAGAATTATGTATACAGTCAGTGCATTTCAAGACTAATGCTGAAACAATCAGTCAATCGACAAATAATCAAAAACATTCAAGTAATTTATCAAGAATAAAACTTGATAAATTACATTTACTGGTTCCAGCTTCTCAAAAACAAGCATTTACTGCATTTCTTTGTTTTAAGTGTAAGGTAAAGTACCCAACAAGATGAGTGCTCCATTACAATCCATTTTTCCTCTACAAAATCCAACTTGAAAGGACATCTCGCTCTATACCATGGCCACTTGCCAACAAACTACTATATGTCATCAAAATAGAAATACCAGTAACTTAACAACTGTAAAAGCTGAAATTTTTCCAAAGCTGAGCTAGTTACCATGAAAGTGATTAAGCATTTTTCCCAACATGAACTGTTCCTTTCTTTGCGGACTGAGATATGGTGGAAGGTTCAACTGAAGGCTGTGGCCTTTGAATTAAATTTTTTTCATTAAACCAGATACACTTAATTTATTGTAGTAAAGAATTACCTTTGTTAGAAATGTCTGGTTGTACTGTGTGTCTGTCCTACCAGATGTAAAAGATCACCTGTCAGCCAATCAGAATCCCGAATGTACAGCGGCCATGGTATTGAGCATTACAGCAAATTCTGTCTTTAGGTTTAGGACTGTGTTACTCACAACAAGCAAACTGAAAACATCACCTCGGGCTCGGGGAAATAGGGATCCACATTTTTTTCTAATTTTTAAATACTGAACAATTTAGGAAAATTCAACTGAGTGATTCATTAATAATGAAAATAATCATTTGTTGCAGCCATAGTCTGCATCCATGCGGTGAGTTCACAGCTATTGCCAGTCAGTGTGCATCATCAGCCATTGCAGTTTAGACAAGAGGTTTAAAGTGCTGCCAATTGTGCCAGTCTCATCATTGAAATCTAGCCACCAGCTTAGACATTTTTTGGAAAAATGTATGATCAGCTGTGTTTAATACTTTGTGATTCTGTTCTTTGTTGTCAGTTGTATTGGCTTTTTTATGTGGTATGTGTTGTCACTGTTTATTTAGGTATTTCTGCATAACCTCACCTCAGGTATTCAGACCTGCATCACCCTGTCTTTCAATCGCTCTAAACTGGCAGGAGCAAATAGATCAGAAATCTGTCAGCACACGACAAAAAGGTCTATTTAACAGTGTGACTTGACGAATGAAAAGCCGGATGTGTGCCATGATTTAGAAGATCTTGATAAATTAGAGCAGGCCTGAGGGGCTTCTATGGGAAAGGGCATGGTAGTAATGGTACTAATGACACTCACACAAGACTAATATATCAGGATTTAGAGGGAGCTAAATCAGGACAACCGCATCAAGATGACACCAGGAAGAAGTGTGTGTGTGTGTGTGTGTGTGTGTGTGTGTGCGTGTGTGCGTGTGTGAGGGTGTGTGTGTGTGTTACCTTACCCTGTGGTGTCACAGACAAATGTTTCCAAGTAGACCATTCTGCTACTTAAATAGTTAAAACTCATTTTTTGCCCTTAACTATGGTTTAGGGATTTTAGCAACTGAAGCTTTGGGGACATTCAGTATTCAATTTGGACAATAACAAGGTCAATATGGGATCTAGAAAAAATATATTTAACTCAGGAAGTAGCTGATATGTCTATTTTGCTATTCAATTACCATGGATTGCAGGTGCAAAGGAACGCATGAAATAAAGCTCGAGAAGCCAAGGCTGGATCAGGTGCACCTTGCAGGATAAAGTTTGTATCGAATATGACAACAAAAGCTTTCTTCCCTGAGTGTTAATAACTTGCTGAAAGCGGTCTTTCAATCCTGTTATGTTGTTTTTGTGGCTTTATGTGTAGTCGAACTGTAAACATTCTTTTGTCACAGAATGTCATTGTTAAGCTAAGAGATGTTTACACTGGAAATGCATCGTTCTGGCTCATTTACTAATTATATGAACTTTAAAAAAAAAACTGCATTATACAGTTTATGAACTTGTGTCTTGGGTACATAGAAGCATTGCCAAACTCTTTGTTTTGTAATGTATCAGTAATGTGAAGATCTTTTGATTTTGACTTTGATTTGCTCTGGTTCCTGATAATTTATATTGGTTAATTTTTCTTCCTAAATTTTGCATAAAGGTCAAGTGTTGCTTTAAATTAAGAAAATGTCTTGGCTAATTCAAAAGCCACTGTTATGAAATTTCGTCTTCATACGGTATACTGTACGTACTGTATGTGTTTTGTTGTGATTTGAAGCAACACCCCCCAACTGAGAAACCAAATTGTGCTATTCTACTTCCAATTGTAATTCTCAGTCAAACCCAGAATATGAAAAATACATGAGCTGAGTAACATTACCTAGCAGCTACTATCACCCAGCCTTTTGGTGCAGTGGCACAAACACTACCTGTTACAAGGTGCCAGTGGACAGTAGATAATACATGTAGTAACATCTACGAGTACTTTTTGTCTTTTTATATCAACGCAACTTTACAATTTTCTTGCTACTTTCAAGATCAGAAAAAACAGAATTGATCAGAAAATGAATAAAAATTAGTTACCCAAAGTTTGTAATTCCATGAAAATGGAAAAAAAGAAAAAAACAGAATTAGAGATTTGGGTGACAACGCTTGGCCTTTTTGCTGTGACTCCTCAGTATTTTGATGTCCAGTTGATCTCTGTGAGATCGTGTGGCAAAAAACATTTTCACATTGAAAAGTCATCAGCTGATCTTGATATGCTGAAGCGGTTGCATGTATGATATTGTTTGGTGCATTTGTGTTTTCTAAATGAGGGAGTTAATAAAACAATTCACTGAGTATTTTGGTTTGATATTTTTCTTTTTTAAAATTGTGTGTAGCGCGCTGTCATTTTCAGCATCAGCAGTTTTAGTGTCTTCTATTGCAGGAAGATATTTGAGTGGTGCCTTGAGGCACTATCAAAGCTATAAAATGCATAATATTATGAAAAAGCATGTAAATGAGAGTAAATGGCAGCAGAAATGTCATATTTAATAGATAAAGAACACATTCACAAAGGTTTTAGCTACATATACTAATTGTTTTATTATCCAATAAGAGTTATCACAGAGAAATTAATATTTTGAATAGTGATATCAAGTGCAGTAACTGAAATACATCATCTGAAACTAACATGTATCAAGTGGTTGGCTGTGTACTATAGTTTTTGCAAAGAACACAGGTTCATTAGAGCATGTATCTGTTGAACCTCAGACACTTTCCACTAAAACAATGGAATGACATGGAAAGCTGCTGTGAAATATTGATTGAGCCAGTGATGCAGAGATGCTTTTAAGATAATAGGAGAGAGAGAACCCTGTGAAAAGATCAATAGGAAGGGAAAGTGAAGAAAAGAGAGGTTTCTCCCTACACACCACAGATCATCCATAATGAGCTAGAGTGTCAATATTTTGGCTGTGGTTCTTCACACGCTATTGATCACTGAACCGCAACACTAGGCTCCTGTAACCACCAAAGGAAGGGCATTCATGTGTGCTTAATTTATGCACAGTATCACCTCTGCCACTGAAAATTGCAATGCTTTAGATTCAGGTAAGGTTTACATAGTTCTTGAGATATTGGTTAAGACAAAATTGGTGTACGTTATTTCTCCCCCTGGCCCCTCAACACAGTGCAGATGCTGTTGCTCTGTGGCTGCAAATTACAAATGTCAACACTGCCCCCACATGGCACCACTATCCTGGTGCAACACTTGTGGTTGGGTGGATGAGGCTATGTCTGCAGTGTCACTGCATTGCACGTGCACACCAGAGTCTTGTTGTGCCAGGAGTGAAAAAACAAGATTCTTGACCAATTTTAATTCAGATGTAAATATGGGTGGTAGTAATTAACACATCTGAACAACAAAACACAGTTTTAATAAATCATAACCCAAAACATTGAAGGTTTTCATAAAATAAAACTTACACATCCACCCATCCATTATCTCCATCCATCCATCATCTATACCCCCTTAGTCCTAACCAGGGTCCCAGGGATCAGCTGGAGCCTATCCCAGCTCTCTTTGGGTGAAAGGCAGGGGTCCACCCTGGACAGGTCACCAGTCCATCACAGGGCCACATAGAGACAAACAACCTCACACACTCACACTCACTCCTATGGGCAATTTAGAGTCACCAATCAACCTGACATACATGTTTTTGGACTGTGGGAGGAAACCAGAGTACCTGGAGAAAACCCACACAAGCACAGGGAGAACATGCAGACTCCACACAGAAAGGCCCCTGATGGGTTTCAAACCAGGAACCTTCCTGCTGTGAGGCAACAGTCCTAACCAGTCATCCACCGTGCTGAAAAGTTACACATTATAGGAACAAATTCAGATATAAACTTAAAACATTTTAAATATGGCCATGTTTTTTCAGTAGAAACAATAGCCCGTCCTCGTCCACTCCACGTCGTTAGGTGGCGCTGTGGCTCCGTCAGCGTCCGCTTCAACAGCTCAGAAGGAAACATCGGGGAAGCGGCTTCCTGTGGCTCACATGCACGCAGCACCACAGTAGTGCAAGATGGATTCTTCGAAAAGCAATGAATCCACAACAAGTGGCCTTCAGGACCGTAATTCGGCTGTGGACGACGAGGAACAACCCGAGCTGTGTCCCGGGTTTAAAGACGTGGACGTTTTCGTTAAAGTAAGAGAAGAAGCCGAGCAGTCTATGCTAGCAGCTCAGCAACGTGGATGAGCCTGTTGGCTACGACCTGTAGACACGTTATACTAAAGTTAGATGATGGTAGAAAACATGCATCTGATCTTGTGTTTATTCAAGTGAGTCGTAGAAGGTAAGGTAATGTTTTTTGGTATTATAGGGAATTAGCTGCGGGTCTCAAGGTAAATGTTTATCTCATGCAGCGCTGCGAATAAATCAGTATATTCAGGTAATCAATCGATTGTGTCCATCGAGAGAAGACAGCAGTTATTTGGTGTTTTTACATCATCAGTTACCTATGCAGGAATAACCGTGGTATTATGAAAACCCCAATTTGATGATGCTTTTTAGATCGTACTGCTTTTGATTATAACTGGAAACTATTTTCTGGAGTAACATCTCAGCCTGTGTGTCTTCTGTAGTATGGGCTGGGTGCTGTATTATCAGCTACCAAAGCATCTGCCGGATTGCCTCAAGCTGGAGATGAGTATGATTTCTATCGGAGCTTCCCGGGCTTCCAGGAGTTCTGTGAGAGTCAAGGAGATAAACTCCTGCACTGGTGAGTCTCAATCAGACTTCAGTCCGTCTGCAAACACTTGCTCCCCTCGGCAGTGATTCACCTGAAAGCTCATGTCAGAAGCTGTGCATCTTCTGTGTGTTTGCAGGTCAGGGTTCACCTTTACTGAAGTTAGACATCTGAATTTGCAGTTGTCAAGATGAACAGTGTTTTAATGTGTCACTGGGGAAAATCTTATTCTAGCAGTGTTGTATAACCCCGGTTTGTGCAGCACTACATGATCAGACCGCACACTCAGTCTATGATTGCTATGCTCGGTCTTTCCTGATTACACATAAACACATACTGTTTAGAT
This sequence comes from Mastacembelus armatus, assembly GCF_900324485.2. NCBI lineage: Eukaryota > Metazoa > Chordata > Actinopteri > Synbranchiformes > Mastacembelidae > Mastacembelus > Mastacembelus armatus. The sequence goes on from NC_046639.1 coordinate 26,696,024, forward strand.
GTGACGTGTGAGGCATTTTTGCTGCCTACAAAGCAATTCAGTCTGGCCCTTAGACATGCAAAAAAGACTATGTATGCTGAGCACCCTGTCATTTGCTGTTTCTAACTAAGAGAAATTCATTCTTTTCACTGTGTTAGCATGAGTCAGATAATGCAACACCATGGCTGCAGATCTCACATGAGAGACCGGAACAAGCTGACAGGGCTGGAGGAGCGTTTTGATTTGGTTGTTGACTCAAATGACGTCATCCTTGAAAGAGCGGTACGGTCTGTAAGGTTTGGTGTTTTACAAGTTCCTTTTTAGATAATCTTTGCAAACCAACCAAGCTCTTGTGTCTGATTTCTAGGGGATTCTTCTTGATGAAGCTGAGGGGGTGAACAGAAGCCAACAGCCTGTCATGCCTGCAGGGTTTCAACCTCCCAAGATTGTTGTTTCCAGCTGGAATCGCAAGGTTAGTTAATTAACCTCTCAGCTCTTACACTGCAGGTGCCATTCTCTGCCCTTGGACCACACTCATTATGTTCCAGACCTGGCACAGAAACTCTTAAAGCACTGCACGGTCTGTTTTTTGTTGTTTTTGGTATATGTAGTAATAGTCACAGTGGTGCTTCACACGTTTGTAAACAATGTTTATACTGATCAGGGTTCAGGGTCCGGGATTCGCTCTGAGATGTTCCGACTACTCCATGCCAAGAATGTTGCAAGGCCTCAGCTGAAATTCAAAGAAAAAGTTGACAATAGCAACACACCATTTGTTCCCAAGATCTTCATCAAGCCCAATGCAGTAAAGCCTCTCCCTACTTGTAAGTTGTAAGACAACCTCTCATGTTCTTCTCATGTGTAGTATAGCATTCATTTCATTTCTAAGCTTAAATATTATTTATATATATATAATTATTATTATTTATTTATTTATTTATTTTTTTGCGTAGATTTCACCAACAAAAAAATACGTAAAGAGAGACCTGAAGATCTCGATGTACCGGCTGCCCTGGCTGACTTCATTCACCAGCAGAGAACTCAGGAACATGTTGATGACATGTAAGCCGTAACTCTTATGTTAACATTTTGATTTTTATTATATCTTGTTGTCCATTTAAACTAAAGATTGTGATCCATCTAGGTTTGCACATCCATACCAATATGAACTGGATCATCTTACAATACCAGAAAGCCTCCTGTCTAAACCAGAGATACAGGCAAGCTGTAGCAATCTGATGCATGATCCTGTTGTTGGGTAGGCCTGTGTCCAATCTCTTGTCTCTGGGTTGTTTTTAGATGTACAAACCAATTGTTGAGATAAAGTGCTCCTTCGTTGATGCCCTTGAAGACCTGGTTGCTCTGAATGAGAAGCTGTGCAAATTGTCTGAATTTGCAGTGGACCTTGAGGTAGATTAATTAAATATATGATTACAGCTATGAAAACCAAACATCAGATAGCATCTTTTGTGAGGCTAAAATGTTGTCATTAATGTACTAAATCAGTACTTTGGTAACTTTGAGGATGTTGTTTTGGGCTGTTGTCAGCTTTTTCTGTATAAGCAGATGGAGAAGTTTCGCTAACATACTTTTCTCCCTTGCAGCACCATTCCTATAGGAGTTTCCTAGGTCTCACCTGTCTGATGCAGATCTCCACCAGAGAGGAGGACTTCATCGTCGACACCTTGGAGCTCCGCAATGAGATGTACATCCTGAATGAGGCGTTCACTGACCCAGCTATTGTCAAGGTATCGGGACCATTAGGCAGTTCATCTGTTCCTGTATTCTGCCTTCTGACATTCTAAAGGGAAGATGAGATTACATGGTTTATTAATTTTGTTTTCAAAATGGGCAACTGAATGGACTGTGTGGGTGTTTTTAATGGAAAGTTGCTTCTCTTTCACCATTGTTCAGCCCTGTTTAACAGTGATCATATTTTTTTTCAACAGAACAGTGTTCTCTTTTCTGTGTCTAGCTGTGTGATCATATCCCCTAAGTCTAACTATAAAAAGGCATTAAAATGCCATCAAGGGAATACATTTTTTTAAACATATGCAATTAAAGTTTGCTTAAACTACCCTGTGAAGTGGTTGCATTGGAACCATCCAATCATTTTCTTTTGAAATTAGGTAGTAACCTGCACAAAAAAAAATATCCACCAATGTTATAATGTTGAATTTATCAAGATTTCATTCTGAAACCTTTAAGACTGAATTTTTTTGAGGTGTTTCAGAACCTGATAGTTTTCAAACACGTTTAATAAAGTTGGTGGGTGTTCTGTGGTGTGCGTGGGAGCCACCATGATGCACTGTGGGGCACCTGTGAAAATGTACGGTGTGTAGGCTTGAGTTACAGAAAGCTCCTGTGAAAATAGTCCAAGTCAAAAAAATGTCACATGGTGTGTCCTCAGTTTTTTGGGTTCTCTGCTTTTTTTTAAATGAATCGGCGCATCATGAGAAAAGTTTCAACCGAATGTGCATTGTCTTTTGCTCAGGTATTTCATGGTTCTGACTCTGACATCGAGTGGCTTCAGAGGGACTTTGGCGTGTATGTCGTCAACCTTTTTGACACGCATCAGGCCAGCAGAGCTCTGAACCTGGCCAGACATTCTCTCGACCACCTGCTCAAACACTTCTGCAATGTGGACGCAGACAAACGCTACCAGCTGGCTGACTGGAGGATTCGGTAGGAAGTTCACTAAGGCATTTCATTCTTTATCCTGTTTGTTTAGGTTTAGTTTTGGCATAGAGTAAGTTTTCATAGGAAAATGCATCATGTGTTTAAGGATGTTTTGTACCAGTTGTCTTTAAAAACTTTATTATTGAGTTTGGGCAGATGAAGTGAAAACTGTTTCTTAACTCGGCCCTGTAGCCCCTTGCCAGATGAGATGGTGCAGTATGCCCAGACAGACACCCACTACCTACTGTACATCTACGACTGCATGAGGGCACAGCTCTTGGATTTTAACCACGGGCAGCCTGGCCTGCTGCAGAGTGTCTGGAACAAAAGCAAAGACATTTCCCTGAAGGTGTGCACCAAAACACACTTCACACACCATGATTAAATTGATAAATATACCTCTATACTCTTCTCTATCCAATTGTTGCATTATTTTCTTTATGGCAAGGAAATTTAAAAGTATGAATGCAACCGTCTCATATATTTTCTGACATTTGCCGTAATTCACCATGTAAACCCCCTTCTATACAGAAATATGTGAAGCCTATATACACAGAGGAGTCATACTTGGAGCTGCAGAGGAAGCAGAAAAAGTCTTTTAACACCCAGCAGCTCACTGCCTTCAGACTGCTGTTTGCCTGGAGGGACAAGCTTGCCAGGCAGGAAGATGAAAGCACTGGGTAGGCTGTTTGGAAATGGATGGTCTTGCTGTTCTGGAAATCTGCTAGAGCTGTTTCCTCATTTATAGTTGATGCCCAGCCAGGTTTTGCAACCCTCACAATTTTGTGTCAATGTCCCAGCTTTTCGCTCAGTTTTTATGTCTTCCTTAACATGTTTTAATGTGATTTGTGTGTTTAGATATGTCCTGCCCACTCATATGATGAGCAAGATATCTGAAGAGCTGCCAAAGTAAGTTGATTCGATTTCTCGCTTGAATTTTGATTTATGGTCAGTGTTTGTTCTTCTCTCTTCAGGGCAGGTAAATTTAGTTTTTTATTTATTCATAACCCCAGGCATGGTATTTTGTCTTATCTACTCAGAGAGCCTCAGGGCATCATTGCCTGCTGTAACCCTGTACCCCCGCTGGTGAGGCAGCAAGTCAATGAACTTCATCTGTTAGTGCAGCAAGCCAGAGAAATGCCTCTCCTTAAGGTGAGAAAAGATGGCTTTCAGCAGTGTTGATATAGTGGGGATTGTCACTGGTGTCATCATTTCAGTGATTGACTTGTTGAGTCACTTGTCAATAAAGGTATCTAAATCAGTCAAATGGTACAATGTTTCACACAGGCTGAGATTGCAGCTCAAAAAAAGAAGGGACTCACCCCTATAAAAAAGGTTAGTTTGAAAACTGAATTAAACCACATGGAACTGATAGTTTTGCACAGCTCGGGTTAAATAAATCTGATCTTGTTTCATTTTCTAGCAAGAGGTCATGTTGTTTGGTCCTCATGACACGTCCAGGGTTTCCGAAAGTGATCTGCACCGCTTTTCTCCTGGTGGTAAGCTTGATACCCAGCCATTATGCTGTTAATTTCATATTTTAGCCATTACGCCTTAAACAACATGTATTTCTTTTCAGAACTGCCTGTTAAACAAGGAATGCTCTTCTCAGATGAGCACAGAAGGGATGTTGACGTACAGACAACAAATGGTCTCATAGCACCAGCTAAAGTCACACTGTTTGAGGTGATTAGCTTTTAATTTACTTAATTCAGCCAGTTGTTGTATGTCAATGCAATAACTAATCTGTTCATCTTCTTCCTTTTGAAGGAAACAGAAACAAAGAATGACCAAAAGTCCCTCTCCGTTGCTCAGATGAAATCCATAGGCATAATTGAATCTTTTGAAAACCCTTTCAGAATGGTAAATGACAAGTGATTAATCTTTAGTGTTGCCTGTGTTTTAACTGGACACACAATATTCAGCTATCTTCTTTGGAATTTCAGTATTTACCTTCCAGTGATGTGCACATCAACAAGAATTCCAAGTTTGACCCATCTTCAAAAATATTTGAGGTAATCAAAAGGCTCCATATGTTTGTATCCATATCCAGCCTTATTTGTGTTGCCCAATTACATGCATGAGCATTATCGGTTGTACCACGTCAAATTTACAGATTAGTAAAAGATGGAAACTGCAGAGTATTGAACAGCAACAGAGGGAGCTAGAGGCCAATAGGAAAGCAAAGGAACAAGCTAAGAAAGTGGCAGGTAATGGGCTCCAACTTACTATCAGTTTGCAATCGACTGGTGATTTATTTTCAAGTTTTTTATTTTACTATTTTATTTTACATGTTGCTTTCCACAGAAGAAAGAAACAAGGATAAACAGGGCTACCAAGAGTCTCTCCAGAATGTTGCCACTGTTCGCCAGCAAGCTGCAGCAGTAAGTTGTCTCTTGTATTTTGTTTCCTCCGTTTCACTGCAGGTAGGCTTTGCAATCACCCAAAAGCCTGGCACAGAATATAAAATTTAGCAGCCTGTTTAGCCCTCTGCAATGGACCCCATTTTTGTAAGACATGGTTGGTATTTCAGCACATAAATATGGTGACTCACAATCAAGCGAACCACTGCTACCAGTCTGCAGCACAGACATAGTAGTGGTCTTTTAGTATTTATATCTGTCATTTGATGTCCCTAGGGAAGTAGAAAGCACAGCATTGGATATGAGCATTAGATACATGCCCTCCACTCATCAAACACTTTTTCCTCCTCGGAAACAACAATAGCTGCTTTCTGCCCAGAAGCCCACCGCCTTTTATCTCCATCTCTTTGGAGTATTGCTGGGCAACCACCCACTTGGATACTCATACACGCTGTTGCCACCAAATGATGTTCCCTCCTTGTTTTAAATGCTTGAGAGTAGCCAGAAATCTTGGCACTAGATCATTTTGTCCACGGTGCAGTACAATGGAAACAATGGTCCCTACTCTTTGATTCTTGGTTCCATCCTTGCTTGTGGCAACACTGCTTCTCAGCATCCTCAGCATGAGCCATGAGCCATCCATCGCTAGATCACACAGTAATCTATTGTGTGTTGATGGCTTAAGTGAGAAGTTGGTTTTACTGCACTCTCTGTTGAAACAGCGCCTTTCGATAAGCACATTGGCATGGATCTTAGAAGTATTGGCAGCAGCACTTGAAAGAAACCCTCATAAATCTGCCAACTTTTTGCCAAATATTGGCTGTGCCAGTTTCAGGCAATGAAGTTTTTTTTTGCCTAATTTATGTTTAAAATGAAAGCTTCTTTTGCACCGACTATAATTAATACAGGGTGTGCGCTGTAACTGGGCTCTAGCATTACTGATTTTGTCTGCTTTCTGTTTTTCAAAAAACCCATGTCAACTTGACACTTGACAAGTTAGATATATTGATAAGCATAAGAAAAACTGAGGACTCAAATCTGTACCTTAATAGTCATTGGTGAATTAAAAGTGATAATTGAAACAAGTGGTGTAAATAAAAATCACTGATGCTGTTTTATCAAACTCATAGATAAGGATGATCAGTGCTACTGGTTGAAGATAATGTATTTTGTCAGATTTGTAATCACAAAGCAACCACTAAAAATAAAAACAATAAATTAAAAAAATTGAAATGTGCAAAATGACATAAAAGCAAAACACTTTCATATACATAATGCTGTTTGCATATCTTCTACCTTGTGTGCAAGGCAGTCAACAGAAATTTAACAAATTGATGTTGCATATTGTGAAGCAAAGTGAAAAATTTAACCTGTAGATGCCAGCAAATGCTAGACTTTCAGCTTCAGACTGTTTAATCAATGAGTGAGTCAACATAATGTTGAGTAGGTCACTGCAGTACAGTTCTTTGAGTCACAGAGCCATATTATATAAAACTGTTGAGTGGGTTACTAATATGCCAAGCAAATATGCAGCACAATAAAAACAAACATTTTTTCAGTTACTGGAAATTGCTTTATAATTCTTTTTAATCCCTTGTTTTGATGTGTATTTCTTTGCACTTTAATGTTGCAGTATAAATGTTTAGTCTACTTGAATAATTTAAGCCTAAAATATTACAATATCAATTTATAGTCATAAAACGGCTATTTGATTGGTTGTATAATAAAACTGCACACACATCCCACTTGTCTCACTGGAAGAGTCATCCAACACTTCATTATTGTCATTATTTAAGTACTGAATAGAATATAATCTTGGTAACAAATTTTATTAGGAATCTGCGAAAGGTGGTGGGAAGAAAAGAGAGAGGGTGGCCAGTGAGGTTGGAGAGACGACTCCCAAATCGAGTATGAAGCTGATGAAATTGCCAGAGAAGCCCCAGACAGATCTACCACCACAAGACAGCTTCACTCCCTTTGACTACAGTCAGTCAGCCCTGAGAGTCTTTGCAGGTATGCATATGGGATTTTATTTATTTGTGAAATTAGTTTTAACTTTACATTCAGTGGCAGTACATGAATTAAGATCAGTACACCCCCTTTGTTTTACAGGTGCCAAATTAAAGGACAACGCACAGTTTGATCCAAACCGACAAACCCATGATTTTAAGAAAAAGGTATGTTTATTAATTCATTTGTTTATTGGAAATTATTTTTTATATCAGTTTGAGGTCATTTAGGTCTATCAACAGAAAATTTCCAAGGGGCAAAAATCCAATTTTGGAGCTGGAAACCGAAGTATGTCATACCTGGCGGGAAAATCTGACAGGTAAATAAATAAATATATATAAAAGATTTTTTGCTTTCTTCCTAAGTTTAAACATACCAGTAATTTAACAATTTTCTTTTTATTTTCTACAGAGGATTCCGACATAACTGGCCCAAAAGATAAACTGTGATGGTACTCTCTTATTTTTAAACTTTTTTTCCTTCTTGCAGAAATAATTATCCCATCTTTTCTTTTGTGCTTGTGAAATTCAGTATTTCACTATTTAATGAATTCCAAAGTGGGTTTTTTTTTGTCTTCAGAGCAGTTGGGACTGTAAATATGTGAGAATACAAATCTCTTTATTAAAGATGATTTTAGAGAAAAAGTTCTGGTTTACATGTTTTAATTAAACTTTTATTATGGTGGAACCCATGCTTCGTCACTTTCCTTCAGAACCATCAGCACTGATATTAAGAGATTACAGATGTGGACGTCAGCCGAGAAACCAAAACTTGGCATATTCAGACTCACAAGAGGGCAAAATGGTCCTAGGTGTGTGTGTGTTTGCTTTCAAAAACTTTTTTTCTCTTGATGTGTGAATTATGAAGTATATGTGTTGTACAGCCAAAGCGTCTTACTGTCAATTTGAAGAGCATGATAGTACATGTGCAGTTCATGACAGTTGTACCAATGTGTGAGTGCTGGGTTTACACTGCAGTAGGAGGAACAGCCTTCACTTAGCAGAGATTTATTACAAGGTTTTGCACACTGGCTCTTGATCATATTCAGTCAAAAGAGCTTTACAGGTTTAGCAATGAGGCCTGGTTTTTGGAGTGTGGAGTTCGTGCTCAGGTTCGTTTATAAAGGTTGAAAACCATTTCAAAGTGGACTTTTTTGTGCACAGGAGCAATCACCAAGGTTGAGACAAGGGTGATTTGCCTTGAACAGCCCCTTCCTTATAGTCTACATGTATAGAAGGTGAAAGTCCCGATGACTCGCATTAGAATGACTCTCATTTGCATACTGGCTGTGATTGGTCAGAAGGAAGTTTGAAAATCAGCAGACAGGGAGCTCAGAGGCCAGGCAGATGGAGTATATGAGATGAAGTGAATCTGATGAAAAAGAAGAGTTTAAAAAATGTGTAAACTTGTGGCATATAAAATCCATCTATTTCAGACCTGCATTTTGACTAGTATCTCACAAGAGTGAATCTGTCTTCTTTTGAAATGAAAATAGTGGCTGTGTGTGTGTGTGTGTGTATGTGTCATAAAGAAGCCAAATATGGATGGATGGCTACAGGTCAGATGTGGTTGCAAGTCATCCTGTGCTGGCAGTGGATATCCGCCCTCCTGTGGTAGCATTGGGCATTGCAAGAGTTAGGGTAATCAGAATCGGTTTTTATTGCCAGGTACAGCAAAGAACACTTTACAGTACTATGAATTTGTCTTGGTGTCTGGAGCAAGCATATATGCAGGAGTATGTACATAGTTTTATAATAAACTAGAAAGAATAAAAATAAAATAAATACTATGGTATATACAGAAAAGTCAAGAGTGTGTGAAGTGTAGTGCACTTTAAGAGTGTTAAAGTGAAAAGTGCGTTAAAGTGTTTTTGGCTGTGGCTGTGGCTGTGGCTGTGGCCGCAGCAAACCAGACCGTGATGGAGGATGTCAGGATGGATTTGATGATGGCAGTGTAAATGTTCACCAGCATCCTTGAAGGGAGGTGAAACTTCTTCAGCTGCCGTAGGAAGTAGATCCTCTGCTGAGCCTACTTGGTGAGGGAGCTGATGTTCTGCTCCGATTTGAGCTCCTGGGTGATGGTGTCAGAAGGAAGAAAGCGGAAGGACTCGACAGTGGTCACCGGGGTTATTGTAGAGGGTGATGGGGTGGAGGGGGGCTGGGTCTTTCCTGAAGTCCACAATCATCTCCACTGTTTTGATGGAGTTAATAATATAATAATATTTATAATATTTAAGACAACTGCAATATACCATACTTGAGTAATAATACAAACTGTATAATCTTCACATTTTTTTAAAAATTTACTGCCAACTTCACATAGTTTATTTATCATAAAATATGTTTGTTTGAGAAAGCTTACTGCTTGAGTTTCAGCTGACCTTGATGATGTTGACCTTTTGTTGTGTTTCTGCCATATTTTTCACCATTAACTGAATGCTTATTTTCAGCGCTCTTGTCCAATGGGTCTGCTGTCTTTGGCTGGTTATACACTGATCTTTTCAGCAATTGGAAGTGAAGTGTCTTTGAGTGGCTGACATGAGCAGAAAAGATATCAACACCACTTAGAAGTCACTTTATTCATCTGTCACCATTTTTTGACATTTGGATGTTTTAAGATTTTCAGAATGTGCCTTATTGAAATAACACCCAAAGAAGTAGTAAATAAACTTATGATTTGGATTTTGATTTGTTGGTGGACATGTTCTTTGCAGACAATTTAAATACAGTATAATATTAATAACATATGTACCCCCTGTTATTGGACCATACTTTTTTGGCAACATGTTTATAAAGGCTCTAGTTTTCATTTCTGTAGTGTTCACTTGCACAATATTGCTAGGAACCTTCTGTGTAGCCCAAAGGAAATACCCATCTCCATCCCAAATCCTGTGCCTAAAAGGCCAAGCCCCACCCAAAACAATATTTTTGTGTAATTTCAGAAATCCTTAAACCCTTACCTCATCTTGTTGGTCTTCGATAGTGAATCCTATGGATCAGAATCAAATTTATGGCCAAGTTTGTGCACACAAATAAGGAATTTGATTCAAAGCTCTCTATGTACAAATCTTAACATAAAAGTAAATTTTTAAAAATAGAAGGTATGAAAAAAAATAGGCTTGATATGTGCAATATTCTTGACAAATATTTTAGTATATGTAATGTAATTAGTGAACTAGTGCAAGCAGGAGTGTAAGAGACATTTTTGTTTTATTTTTCATACCGTATTAGCGATGCTTTCATCATTAGGGGGATGCAACAGATCCAAAAGAGCAATCTCACAAAAAATCAATGTAACATGATGCAGGGTTTTTACATTCTTTTCATATAAAGTGGTGGATAATTGTCGGAGACTTGTAATATCACACTATTAATGCTGTTAATACAGAGCTCCAGAGTGTGACTAAAAATTAAACTGACTTAAGTTTTTTCCTTGGTCCCATTGGTGCACCAAATTTCTTTTTCTCTCTGTGTATGTCATTTTCCCCCATCTCACGCTCGTCAGAACCAATCAAAAGGTGTGGTCAAAGAATGGCCGTTCACAGTGCATTTGTTGTTGGTCAGCAGCATTTCAATGTCAGACAGCTGCTGACTGAAGCAATGAGGAGTCAGAGCATGGGCGGTTTGTTCCTAAGGGCGATTGGGCGACGCACCACCAAAGGGTTAAAGAGAGGATTTAAAAAAAATACATTAAGATTTTTAATCACATTAACATTATCTGTCACTGTTGTATACAGTTAATCCTGCCTGTCTCTGAATATGGTCCAATCAGCGTCAGGCTTGTTCCGTGGATGCTGCTCCCGCCCCATTTGGGCCGATTTCAGTCCGGGTGAAAATCTCCCAGAAAGTTCTCATAGACTGTCATGTTAATTTGTTTTCAAACTTTAGACACTGCAATGTATTTTGTATGGATTCCGGAAGGGCTTGCACTAACGTGCTTTCGTCATACGTAACCGGTGTTACAATTCGCGGGAGTAGCAAGCTAGCGGGATTCACGGTCAACATAGCTGACATTACCTTATTACAGAGCAACACGATCAAATCGTTAAAAGAAATACCATTCAGTCGTTGTAGTAATCGGGATAAATTGACAACTAAAGAATCGGGACAATCCCGACCAAATTTAAACACAAAACAAGTATCTATAAAGAGGGGGAACTGTATAATCGGGGTTTTTCGCGGAGCTGGTATGAGCGGAAAACATGGCTAACGGGCTGTGAAGTAGCTAACGCTTTGTTTTACTACCCCTGCATTCTGTTTCATCCTGATGGAGGCACCGGCACGGACACCACATGGACAACGACAGGTGTGTGTTGCTTTTAGAGCCAAAAATGTCTCTGAGGGTGAACTAATAAATAGCAACCCACTGCTGATGATCATTGGTATGTTCATTCATTGTAGAGCCAAATTATTATTCAACACATCGACAATGAACTCCAGGATGTAGCTGTCCACAAAATACTGTAGACTATGTAACTGATGGAGAAAATTTTGGGTTGATTCCATCTAGCGGTTACTCTGGTTGTATTCATATATGCAGGGATCAGAAAAAACAAATTGTTCAGGGCAGTGTGACAAGGTGTAGTTTGCTAGCTGTTCATTTAATGGGTCACCCTAGCATGGCAACCTGAGAGATTTGTCAGGAGCCGCCACTGAGTCAGAGATGATTAATGTCCATGGCCTGCACATTTTATTGCTTTTTTTTCAATTTACAGAACTATCAATGTGCATGAGAAATACCATATATAATGTATTAATGTTTTTTGTGCACTTTAATTTTGTGCTATGCACCGAAATGAAAAAAAAAATAGTTGCACCATTGCAACCATGTGCAACCTTGTTCTGGGTGCAAAGAATTTTTATTTTTAGAGCCTCAGTCTTTAGTTAAGCAAAAACTTGTTCAGAAATGTTTTGTCTGCATTGCTGATTGCAATAGATTGGGAGCGGTGAGTGTCTATTGACAGTCAACAGTGAGTGACAGTAGTCATGAGGCGATGACTTTGGCTGGATGTCCCTGACCTTTCCAGTTATTGCAGTCATGTTCCAGGGACTGACTTGCACACAGACTGTTAGCTAGCTGCTAGCATTACGACAGAGCTGCCTGACACTACCAGCTACTTCCAAACATCAATTTGTAGCCAAACATAAATGATGGGGTTTCTTCATTAAAGGATAACTTAATATTCCTTATTATTATGGACAAACTCACCTGAAAAAGGCAGTTATCAAAAAAACTGTACCAGTAAAAATGAGTATGTATTTATCTATGGTTTTTCATAAATTAAAGTCGACTGTTTTGTTTTTGTAAACTCTTGCATGAGTCAAAGCATGTATGAGTATTTATTTTGTAAAAATATACAGATAAATGTGCATATGCTAGCTCCCTATAATCAGGACATGAAGCTCTATGTAGACAGGCCAAATGAGCATCAACAGTAATTTTTAGTAAAATATGAGATAAACTTTATTTTTCCCTGAAAGTAAACGTATATATTTTTGTTGTTTGTCTGTTATTTTAGAAAATAAATAAAAAAAAACATTGTTGAGAGGCGTGGAGTCTGACGGTGAACTACACCCAGCAACGATGGAGGCCCCACCCCCTCAGGTTCCAGCCAATCACAGCGCAGTGCTGTGACACTTTGAGTGACGGAGACGCTGGGGCAGAGACGCTGTCGTTCGGAAGAGAAGTTTGCTGTTTGCCGAGAAGATGCTGTGTTTGGACATTTGTAAGAAGGTTAGTGTCGTGTTTGTTGAAGTTTCCGTGTTGTTGGACATTTTTACAAGCATTAGTATCGTGTCGGAAGCGGGACAGGCTAATGTGGCCGGGTTAGCATCAATAAGTCCGAAGCGACACTTCAAAGCACTGACGGCGCCTGTTTCCAGCTGTAGTAAGGTAAAACACGCAGCTATAAATGTTAAATTAATTGTGATTAAATAGTAATAATGTTCGTTTGGTTTCCTAACTTTTGTGAATTTTTATAGTTCAGCCTTTATTGAGTCACCTTTTAGCCTGTGTTGTCACCAAATTCATTTGGCACATCATCAGTGTCCTATTATTTATTTTATGCCGCTTTTCCATTACACAGTTTTAGCCCTTCTCAGCTCGACTCGTGTTAGATCATTTTCCAGTACAATTGAGTACTGGACCGTCATAGCGGGGCGGGCGGTGCTTCCTTTAGGGCCGCGGTGTTTTTGGAGCAGCGTTAGCCATTTGCTAACGACGCTAAATGGTTAAACGCTAGTTTTTAAAATGGCGGGTTTGACTCGGGCGTGGCGCTCACGACTCGTCCAGTGACGTCACTCCCTGTCCAATCGGTGACCCGCAGTCTGGTGACGTACCTGCTCCCAGGTACTGTCCCATAATGGAAAACCAAATATAAACAGTCTGGTCGAGCCGAGTAGTGCTGGTAGAAAAGCTGTTTGTTTTTTTTAATATAATAACTTTTAGCCTGTGTAGTAGCACCAGGTGCAGCCTTGACATCAGCAACATCATGTTGCTTATAGCACAAACCAGTAAGTGGAAAACTATAGAATATTTTCCCCCCAATGAATATTCTTCAAAGTTATGTTGAAGTTTTTGTCCCAAACCACGTGTTGTATGATGAAAATGGAATGGGTACTAGCAGTGAAGCAGAAGGATGGAAATGTGTCAGACCATGGAGTCTTTCAAAAAGCATCTTAAAACCTTTTTACTTCAAAAAGCATTTTAGTTTGAATGTTGTATTGTTTTGCTGTATGTGTGGTTTTAATCAAGTTGTAGCTCTTTGAGATTTTGGTATCAATGTAAAGTGCAGTATAAATAAAATGTCTTACTATAGTTGAGGTTAAGCAGCATCATTTAATGGAGGCATTATTGGGGAGCACAGGACGTTTTACCTTGAGTGACTTGAACAGGTACTTTAAAAAGTAGTCGTACATATGATGTACACTGACAAGACAAACTGAATTACTGTTTTACTCAAACTAATAACATTCAGTAGCTTTATGAACTTTTAGGTATTTGAGCATGTTCACAAGCAGATGTGGACTGATTAATCAATTGGCTGATAGCCATTTTTAACATGGATCAGCCTATTGCTGAGCATATTAAGCTGATTAACAGACAGGCTCATGTGTGGGCAGCCCACTGTTGTTGTGGGACCTGTGGGATGCTGCCCCTTGACAATCACATTGTAAAATGACAAGTGGAGGCTAACTAACTTTAGAAAAATATGAGATGAAACATTATGCTTCAATCCAATAATTGTATTTCCAGATAAATCACCAAATATCGTCTGGATAATTTGAATAACATCTGACAAAACCAAATATAACCTCCCTGCTTTCGAGTTTTATCATTCCACCCACCACGGTTATCTCTTCCCTGATCCTCAAATCCAAACCCTCAACCTGCAAACTTGACCCCCTACCAACCAACCTCGTCAAGCTCTGTCTCCCCTCTCTCCTTCCTCATCTTACCCACATTATTCACACTTCCCTCAGTTCTGGCATCGTACCCCCATCACTCAAGACAGCCATCATCTCACCAATTCTAAAAAAACCTGGTCTCGATCCTGCCGACCTTAACAACTTCCGCCCTATCTCCAATCTCCCGTTCCTCTCCAAAATCCTGGAAAAAGTTGTTCACCACCAGGTCCATACCCACCTTTCCGCCAATAGCCTATACGAACACTTTCAATCTGGTTTCCGCCAACTTCACAGCACTGAAACTGCCCTGGTCAAAATCACCAACGACCTCCTAGTAGCCGCAGACTCTGGCCTTGTCTCCATCCTCATCCTCCTTGACCTAACTGCAGCTTTTGACACCATCTCACACAATATTCTCCTCCATCGCCTTCCATCGGCATAGCCGGCTCGGTCCTCTCATGGTTCACCTCCTACCTATCTGACCGCACCCAGTCCGTCCATCTCCAGAACTTCCACTCCCAGCCCTCTACTGTCAGTTGTGGCGTGCCTCAGGGCTCTGTCCTGGGGCCCCTCCTCTTTATTATTTATCTCCTTCCTCTCGGAAATATCCTTAGGCAACATAACATCAATTTCCACTGTTATGCAGACGACACCCAGCTCTACCTCTCTGCTGCTCCATCTTCTACCCTCCCCCCTCCCTCCCTCCTTACCTGCTTACATAATATCAAATCCTGGTTCACCCATAACTTTTTGAAACTCAACCCTGACAAAACTGAAATTCTCCTCGTGGGCACCAGATCCACCCTTTCTAAAACCAGCACCTTCTCCATTCAAATTGACAACAATACTGTCCCCCCCTCCCCCCAAGTTAAAAGCCTGGGTGTCATCCTAGACGGTACTCTCTCCTTCACTCAGCATATCAATACCACTACCCGGTCGGCCTACTCCCATCTCCGTAACATAAACCGCATCCGTTCCTCACTCACCACCGATAGCACGGCAATACTCATTAACGCCTTTGTCACCTCTCGTTTGGATTACTGTAACTCACTCCTCACTGGTCTACCTCTCAAATCACTTCGCAAACTTCAACTTGTCCAGAACTCTGCTGCCCGAATCATCACCAGAACTCCATCCTCACATCATATCACCCCTGTCCTTAAACAACTTCACTGGCTCCCTGTGTCCTTCCGTATAAACTATAAAATCCTCCTTCTCACCTACAAAGCCCTCCACTCTATTGCCCCACCATACATCACTGAACTACTTCATATCTATTCTCCGCCTCGTCCTCTCCGCTCCTCCAGTTCCACTCTCCTCTGCACCCCTACAGCGCGCCTGGCCACCATGGGCGCTAGATCCTTCAGCCACACTGCGCCCCGCCTTTGGAACATTCTCCCTCATCGCATCCGGTCGTCTCCGGACTTATCAACTTTTAAATCATCACTCAAAACATATCTGTTCCGTATAGCGTTTTCCACCTAACTCTCTTAACTTCTCAAAGCAGCCCGTGATGTCCTACCACCCTCTGCCTATTTCATATTGTCTCATACTGTTTCATATTTGTTGTTCTGTCATCTGGGTTTCTGTATTTCAATTTACTTTTACTGTACTTCGCCCACTTCCTAGATAATCCGCGCTTTTGCCTTTACATTCTCTCCCGCCGTTTATGTATTCTTGTTACTGTTGTTTTAATGCACTCTATGTATATCATGCTGTATGCTTCCTTTTCTATCTGTAAGGTGACCTTGAGACTTTGAAAGGCGCCATGAAATAAAATGTATTATTATTATTATTATTATTAACCCTCTGGGGTCTGAGGGGGTTTTTGGGGCCTGGACAAATTTTGACATGTCCTGACATTTGTGCTTTTTTCAGTGTTTTTTAAACATCTTAATGTCTAAAGTCTAATAACACTGTAATCAGCACAAAACTGGCTACAATAATATGTGAGCTTCAAGTTTATACATTATTGTGTTTTTGAGAAAAAAGTGTTTATGCATGGCTAGTGAAAAACTACAATTTTTTACTCACTGAAATAAGACCATAAAACACAAACAGAACATTGGTTCACAAGACTTTGGAGACCAGCATGTTGTAGGCTAAAGTGTTTACTTCAGAGTGCTGTGAATGTCATCTTGTTCACACATTCACAGTAAACAATACACTGATTTAAATTTTCTAAGACACTTTTTGTCCAGAAAGGCCATATGCAAGAGGGTGTGTCTGAGGATGAATAGTCATGTGATTTACCTGAGAAGACAAAAGACGCACTGACCAACCAGACAAAGGCGCGCATAATGAGCCTTTCAGTCAATGTAGATGGGATGGATTAGTGCTGTACAATACAACACAATGAGGAGCCAAACGATCCTCATTTGAGTTAAAATCAGTGTTTTTACTCTGAGGACAAGCTAAACAATTTGTCTCTGTGTGGAATGTAAGGAGCGCCGCTTCACGTGCGTAACGCGCCATCATCCAAACGCGCCGAAAAAGTGAGTAAATTCTATGATGAAGTTTGATATTTTGTGTCATTTCTCGGGGGCGTGCACATATTTACCTGGTTCACCTGAGATTATTTACATGTGAACAGTGGACAGTGTACAAGGCGGGACCGCATTACCTGTAATGAGGTGAGACGGGGAAAAACGGACTTCTCCTTACGTTCATACAGATTAAATAAAAAGTGATGATTTGTTTTTGACTTGAATTGTTTCACTCAAAAGAAAACATTTCAAGCTTTCTGC